>NC_048230.1:36839606-36952753 GCF_002007445.2 Ailuropoda melanoleuca | reverse complement strand
TCCAGACTCTTTGTTTTAGAGGAGATCTTTTTAGTGGGGGAAACTCAGAGCATTCCATTTGGGAAGGATATTTTTTTTAAGTTTTCCATAGTTGTCAGTAATTCTGTTTGTTAAAAATTGCGTCATGTGAATGGACTATAATGACATTGGGTTGTCTAAGCAGATCCTATTTCATGTTCTCTAAAATGGATGCAGATTACAAAATTCAGGATAAGCACTTTTTTATAGTTCCCAGAATTTTGTCTGTTTGTATGTTTATGTTCTGTAGTACTTTCATATATATCATTTTCCTGCAAGGTAAATACAGCAGATACTGTTTTTCCTCTGTTACAAGCAAGATCAGCAATTAAATAACTTGCAAATGGCAGATCAGAATGATTGCGTGGCAGAACTGGACTTTAATCTGGGTCCCCCGATTCCAGGCCCTCTCTTTTCTGCACAGGTCCTATCCAGTTCATAGGGGCCACTCCTTGCTTTCTACCACTCATTCATTCCATTGATAGGTTCAGCCCCAGCTATGACATCTTCTCCATAAACAGGGGGAGAGTGAGGGCTAGACAAAATGATATTTATATAGTTCCCCTGGAGCCAAGGAACAACTTTTGCTTTCTTGGATTATCTGGTCACAAACCATTTGTCCTGGGGGAGTGGTTTGCCTTTAACTTTAGCAGGGGAAGAAATTATTTCCTATGGCATGTATAGAGATGAGTTTTCTTCAGTGACTGGTACTCTGTCAATCGCACCAAGACAATGAAAAATAGGAAATGCAGATGCATTTGGGCGCGTAGGATCAAAAACATAAAAACATTAAAAATCACATTAAGTCACTTCAGGGAGGTTTTCTCAGAGCCACTGAATATCTATACACAGTTCCCTTGGGATGTAATTCTGAAAGCTGAGAAGACTTTTGCTAAATTAGAGGAAAATAAAAGAACTCCCCCTCAACTTCCAGAAGATTCCAGCCAAGCCTGAGTTCTAAACCTCTTAGATTTGGATTCAGTTCTAAACTTGGCAAAGAAGCACTGGCCCATCCCTACTGGAAAGCTCTCAAGAGAGTCAGTTCCAGCTTTCCAAAAACTTGCAGCCCAAATATGTTTGGCCCCACATCTGAACCTTTGTAATATTTGACATCTATTAGAAATTACCAAGTCAACTTTAGAAACCTAAAATCAAGCTGAACTCCAATGGGTGTATGAAGTCAAACTGATAAGATTGCCATATAACTTAAGCAAACATTGAACCTGATTTGAAAACCCATGTGAAGTCTCACTCACAATTTTGGCAAGGGCTCCAGGATCTTTGGAGATATTAACGAGGAGGAAGAGGAGGGAGATCTCATTTTTCTCTTCTAATCCATCGCTCCCACCTCTGTAGCTACTGTGTTTTATGACCTCAGAGGACAGAACTCCTGAAACTAGCATAACAATGGCCCCTGTGAAACCAGAGTTCTTTAAAAACAAGGTGATAATTTTTCCTAATCTGAATTAACCCAGTGGAGCTAGTAACAGAGTAAGAAAATTACTACTGTGACCTCACCAAGAGATTGGCAGCCTTTAAGCTGGGAAAACCTGGATAAGTTTGCTCACAAAGACGGAAAAGCACTTACAGATCAGATAAAATATTAATCCAATTTGGAACTCTCCAGAGAATGGAGAGGAAGTCGCCAATTAGAGGAATTCTGATCTGGCCTAAAGGCTGAGAAGACCCTCAAAGTAGCCAGCAGGCTTTTTGGTCTGTTTGGTTGGCTGCTTGTTTCTTCAGAGGATGCTATAATGTAGAAGTTGTAAGCTTCCAGGGGTTGGCAACCTTGCAATTTGGTTGTCAATGTCTAGGGCCCTTGGACATGTTATCTAAGAAGTAACATATGCTATATCCATTTGAGGCAGCAGGAAGTAGCAGGAAAAGCTATGGGCCCGACCCAACCATTCTGCCACTTAAACAGCAGTGTGACCTTGAGATAAATCACTTATTCCCTGAGCTTCGGTTTCTTCAATAGTAAATAGTTATTATAATATCTTTTTCAGAGTGTCGCTGTGAACACTGAATGAAGGAATGTATGTGCGATCACTTAGCATTGTACCTACCATAGAATATGTTCTAGAAAAGTTAATATTGAAATCGATAAGGAAATGCGAAATCTAACCTTCCTTGTTCATCTCTTCCATCTTCTCATATTATCTCTAGGGTAAGAAAACCTGAGTTGCTCTCTGAAACATCATTTCATGATATTATGAGAAGTTTTGTACTCCTAGCACATTGTTACCTTTCATCTCGAAATCAAAGCAAAGAAGGAGATAAGACAGAATATATATTCATTATCATTCCTTCTCTTTTTTTCTTCTACCCATTTCATTAGACACCTTGACTGTTCTCTTTAAGTTTATCGTAATTATTTTTTCTTCATTTTAAGACAAAATGACCAGTATATTTTACCAGGTGAAATCCTTTCCAGTAAGCTGATCCTCTAGTCGTGAATGACTTTACCTTTCTCTCACTTTCCTTCCCACCCTGTCTACATCCCTCTGTCTTTTTCTTCCTTAATCCCATTCATTTATATATTCAGCAATATGTTTGAGTGCTAATTATGCAGCAGTCATTTGTTGAGACTTTATTTGTAACAGCAGTAAACTGTGTGCTGTCTCTGATCTCACAGAGCTGACACTCTAGGGGCATTGGTGGGGGAGGGACAAGAAGTAATGACACACAGAACCAAAATAAACATGGTCCCTACATATAGTGACAATAAGAGCAATGGTGGAATATGACACTGGAGAATAGAATAGAGGCTGATGGGGGGGGTCAGGCTCAGGAAGATGTTTCTGATGAAGGAACATTTGAGCAGAAACCTGGGAGGAGGTGAGAGAGAGGCATATGATCTCTTCTAGGGGAAGAACAGCCAGTGCAAAGACATGCTGGGGGCACAGTGAGGAAGCCAAGGACTTTGGGGTTTACTCCAAATTGGATGTGAGGCCACCAGGGGATTTTGAGCAGATGAAGGACGTGATATAATGTAATTTTTAGAATGCTGTTCTGGGAACCTCTTTGGGAAATGGCAGTAAACTCTGAGTCAGAAAAGAGCAATCATGGGGAAGACTGGCACTCAGAAAATAAAGCATATTCTCATAGTGGAAACTTCTGCTTTTTGTTGAATAGTAATGTTTAGTATAAAAACACCAAGCAAGTGAGGTGCTAATATTTCTATGTAGAGGTGCAGCTTCTAGCTTCCCCCCCATTTTTTCTCTTTCCTTCCCTTCTTTTCTTATTCCATTGCTTGGAAAAGAAAGAACACCAGTTTGAGAAGGGGATTAGTCTTTTTTTTTCATTAGGAATGTAGGTAGAATCNGAGAAGGGGATTAGTCTTCTTTTTCATTAGGAATGTAGGTAGAATCTAGAATAGTGTTATGTCTGATCAATTTATAAATTATCATCCTAATAATCAGTGCTAATATTTATTGAAGCCTTATTATGTGTTGCCAAGCATATTGCTAAGTGCACAGCATGGAGTACCTTGACTCCTTCAGGCTCACTACTGTTACCGACCATTTGGTAAATAATAAGACTGAGTCTTGGAGAGGTTGAGTAATTTTCTCGATGTCATACACTATGCAATTTCTGAGGGCAAGACCCCAGTCCGTTTGACTCATAGTCTATACTCTCCACAGATACACAATATTGCTCTCCAGCCACTCATTCACTTACACAAATAGTTATTAAATGGGAAATTATTAACTGTACCAGGTATTGCATTACGGTAGGATATGGCATGGGTGTGTAGTTGTATAAGTCAAATCTAACGTAAATGGTATTCAAAATGTTGAGCTTTATTTTATCTCCGCCAAAAGTTTGAACTAGTAAATGGCGACTTTATTTACAGTGGAAAATTGTGCCCCTTTTTGTAATCATTTGAGAGTTGGGAATGCAACATTAAAAAGAGGGTCTGTCCTCCAGAAATATCTTAGGTCCCATTTTTCTCTGAATGGAGACAGCTCTACATTCAATTATTTTATGCTAAGCACCTGTGTTTTACTTGCTGTCAGAATATGTTTATGAATGACCTTCCCATCTCTTCCGTCAAAGGGACTAGTTTTTCGAAGGAATAAGAAAGATTTCAGTAGCTAAAGCCAGCAAACAGATCTACATTGTTAATGACGGAGAGGTAAGTCTTCTATTTTCAGTCAGAGCTGAAAGATTGGTAGGTTCTGCTAGATGAAACTGTAAGACTTATTTTCTTAGTGATGGGTGTATGTATGGTATATACTTGTAGGATCTCCTTGCCATTTTTTTTTAATCATTTCTTTAGCATCTATACGCATTTGATAATTTTTCCCCTCATGGAACAGAAGGGGAAAAGGAGCTTGAGAGAGTTCACTGAATCACCCACAATCCTGCAGTTACTTGACTAGAACCTGAGGGTACTAGCCAGGGTTCTTCAGAGAAACATGAACCAATATGTGTATATCCTAGAATTGTTTGGAATTAGTTCATGAGTTTGTGGAGGCTTATGAGTCCCAAGGTCTGCATCCGGTAAACTGGAGTTCCAGGAGAGCCAATGGTGTTTTAGTCTGAATGCTCACAGGCTAGAGATCCAAGATGAGCCAGTATTTCAGTTGAGTCTAAAGGCTGGAATGAAATGATAGCTCAGCTCAACTAGTCAGGCAGAAGTTCCCCTTTACTCATGGAAGGGCTAACTTTGTTCTATTCAGGCCTTCCTCTGACTGGATGAGGCCCATGAGTAGAGTAATCTGCGTTATGCAGTCTACCAATTTAAATGTAGATCTCATCCAGAAACAACCTCAGAGACACACCCAAAACAGTATTTGACCAAATATCTGAGTTCCCTATGGACCTTGCAGATTGATACATAAAATTGACCATCACGCTGAGTCTCTAGGTCCCTGCCTTGAACCATATATATTTGACTGTGCTTCCTTTTAACATGTGCGCGTACACACACACATCCACACACACACACACACACACACACACACACACATTCACACATACACAATCTGCAGTATCATGGTAGCAGCAAAACAAAAACGTGGGAGAGATAAAAATAAACAGGTATTTTTCTGGAAAAATATTCTTCTAAACGAGAAAGGAGCTTACAAGTAGGATTGACTACAAACATAAGACTTTATCAAAGTTATTTGTCATAGATTAACATTCACCTGAATATCCTGATCACACATAAGTTACAGATATAGGCATGTTAACAAATTGGAAATGAAAATCACAACAGAGATTGCTTGTACATTTTAATATGTCCCGAGCATGAGTTCCTGATTCATTGCATACCATGAAGTGACCCAGGGTCCTTTCAGCACTCCCAGTGCCATCCAGCTTGCTTGCCTTGGCTGGCTATGAAAACCACAGCTCACTACTTTGCTCAGCGCACTCAGCAAAAAGACGAACAGAGACGGGTGAGAGCACACATTCCGGGCAGGATTGACTCCATTTAGAAAGCTTTGGGACAATGAAGGGGTAATGTGTCTTGACTCCCGACACTGTTAAATACTTTGCTATTACTTTTCCTTCCATTTCTCACCTTCCTGAAGTGGGATGGAAATGAGGGGAAAAGGAAAGTTTGGCAGAAACTCCACTTTGGAGAAGGAAAATCTTATTTGAATGAAGGTCCTACATTGAAGAGCCCTCACTGCATTTGCTTTGATAACTGGTTAACTCTTTATTAACTTGCTCACAAAAACTTGCAAAGGTTGGGTGGGAGGAGCGATTAGGGAGACAAATGAAATAAACGTCAGTGTCTGCCTCTGAAGGAGGGAGCCCCAGAGATCCAGTCCCCAGGACTGGGTATTCAGTGATTCTGAGCAGCTGCCTAAAACAGCATAATGAGCCTGAGTCCAAANCTGAGCCTGAGTCTAAAGACACATCTATGCTGTTCTCTTCTAAGGTCTGTTTTAGGTTTGCACTGGACTTGGGAATCCTTTGTATTGGTTCTCCTCCTGATTAAGAACGTGGGACACAGAGATACTTGAAGCTAAGTTGAAAATAAAAGACTTGCTTTCTGGTTGTAAGAAGAGACTTGTTTGTTTTAAAGATTTTATTTATTTATTTATTTATTTAGAGTGCGCACGAGTGGGGGGAGGAGCAGAGGGAGTGAGAATCTTAAGCAGACATCGAACTGAGTGCTGAGTCTGACGCAGAGGCTCGATCTCATGACCCTGAGATCATGACCTGAGCTGAGATCAAGAGTCGGATAGTTAAATAACTGAGCCACCCATGCGCCCCTGTTTGTTTTAAACAAGGATACCTTGGTTTGACTGTAAGGGTTGGGGGAATGGCATTAGAGAATGGGAGAAAACTCTGTGCTGGACTCCTGATTGGAAGTTGGGTGTCTTCACAGATAACTGCCTGGGACTGGGAGCATGACTGTGCCAGTAAATATGCTGATAAGTACTAGCCAAATCTTTATTGGCCCAGTGAGACTGGGAAACCCATTAGAAAATGGGCTGAGCATTTCTGGGGATCTTTCCAGGCAGTAGAAAAGTCCCAAGAGCCATGAGTATCCACCTATAATATTTTGTTCCATCCAGTTGCAAAACCCTGTCTTCTAATATTATTCCCCACGAAGATTTTTCTTAGGAAATTCATTATATGGCACAAGATTTACTTATAAGGCATTGCCACAAAATAAACTTTGCCCACAGGAAGAGTCTCTTATTCTCTTTCTTTTGGGGAAACTGAAGATTTTTTAAGTACTAGGGTGATACTTCCATATAAAGCTCAAAATACGGGTTCTTGATCCCGTGCAGGAGTAGTAGTTAACCAGAATAATTCTGTAAGTGTGTGTGTGTGTGTATGTGTGTGTGTGTGTGTGTGTGTTACATAGGAAGATCTAGTTGGGATAAAAGTTGCTAAGAAAACACACAGAAGCAGTGCTAGTTAGGGTTGGCAGGAGAAGAGAAGAACCAACTTTGTAGTGTGAGTTATTTAAAAAGAAGTCAATTCAGAAAACCATCTGTACACCTGGCACCTGGGTGGCTCAGTCAGTTAAGAATCTGCCTTCTGCTCAGGTCATTATCTTGGGGCCCTGAGATCAAGCCCCAAATTGGGCTCCCTGCTCAGGGGGGAGTCTGCTTCTCCCTCTCGCTCTGTGTGTGTTCTCTCTCTCAAATAAATGAATAAAAATCTTAAAAAAAAAAAGAAAACTATCTGTACAGACTTACTTGAATAATGAAAAGGAAAACAGGCAACAAGCACACAATATGTGTATCTGTGTGTATGTGTGTGTGTGTGGAGTTACTTTTACTCCCCTTTCCAAGGAGGAAGCCTGGGCCATCTAACAATACTCTGCATGCATGTCTCTTGGGGGTGTTGAGAAAAAGAAGACTTAAGCCACATTGAAAGAAAACTCACAATACATTTTTCCAAGACTTGGAGTGCCCAGAATATCTGGGACTAGAGTAAAGCTGTGTGTCTTCCCCGGTTTTTAGCCCATGACACATCTGTGATTCATTCCCTTAACTATCGCAAATCAGGGGGTCTGGATGGCACATCTTTTTTGTTTATTGCTGGTGATGGGTGTATTTGTCTCTAACCCTGCCAGCAGTATTATTTTAAGTTTGTGCTTTGTCCCCTTCCAAAGGAGTTGCTTCTTCTAAGTGGTGTGATGATGATGACGGTGGTAATAATAACATCAACAACATGAACTTCTGCCACTTATTGAGCATTAATTAGGTGCCAGGCATAGTATGAGGGGATTTAGAATATGGTAGCCAGGGGGCGCCTGGGTGGCTTAGTCTCACTCTTGGTTTCCGCTGGGGTCATGATCTCCTGGGTCCTGGGATTGAGCCCAGAGCATTGCTAGGGCTCCGCCGTCAGCAGGGAGTAGGCTTGAAGACGCTCTCCCTCTTCCCCTCCCCCCTCTCGCATGCACCCATAGGCACATGCATGCTCTGTCTCTCAAAATAAATAAATAAATCTTTAAAAATAATAGAGTATGGTAGTCAGCAATTCAGACTCTGTCTTCATATTGCTGGATTCACATCCTGACTCCACAGTTTACTACTTATGGACCCACGGACACTTTATCTAGACCTTAGTCTCTTCATCTGTAAAATGAGTTTAATGATATGACTTCCCAGTCTTAGGAAGATGGAATGAACCAGTGCAGGGAAACAACTTTATACTGTGCCTGGCAGGTGGTGAGTACTATATACATGTTAGCTATTATTACCGTTTTTCATTATTCTCAGTGTTTTATTTAACGCTCACAGCACCACTGAAGGACAGATACTATTATGTCAGTTTTACAAATTATGAAGCAGAGACCTAGAGATGTTGAGCAATTTACCCAACTTTATGCATCCTGTAAATAATGGAATTGGGATTTGAATTTGGATCCATTACTTTTTGCCGCTAGGCTAGGCTACCCTATAGCCTGTTCTTCTGTGATCTGACTTTAGAAGGCAGCACTGTGGTAAGAAGAATGTTACTTAATTACTCATATTAATTAGTTACTAAAAAGCCTAGCACTTTTTATAGATTATTTATAATTATTTCACAAAAGTTCTATGAAGTTGAATATCTTATCCCATTTGGGACTATATGAAGAAATAAAACTCTATTATAAAATAGTCTAGAAATTGTAGGTTCCTCAGGAATGCCTGTCAGGCTCCTGCCTCAGGGTCTTTGCACTTACTTCCTGCCTAGAATGTTTTCCATCCAGATACTGATGTGGCTCATACCCTCAACTCCTTCAAATTAATGAGGTCTTGACTATCCTATTTAAATTATGAACAGTATCCTTACCCTTGACAATTCTTAAACCCCTTTGTTGATTTACTATATTTTTTATATCCGTTCCCCCAAATAACATTCTGTACAATATACTTGTGTATGGAGAGCATATCTCTCCCTACTAGAGAGTTAGCTCCACAAAGAACTTTTGTCTCTCTTGTTCAGTGTTGTAATCTCATTTCATAGTGGAGGGCCAAATGAATAGAGGGCACATGAAGTCTATTTACTTAACGAATAAATGGATGTTACTTCACATTTTCCAGTAGCTGTATATTCTAGGACCTGAGTTTTTCACTTGCTATACCAGGATTTTTCTGTCATACGACCCTTGGGATTTTAAATTGTTTGCTATTGGAGTCTTCGTGCTGTCTGCTTGTAATCATCCTCACAATGAGTTTTTTTTTCCCCTCACAAAAGGGTGTCATTGAGGGCAAGGGGGGCACACATGATAAGCTAAGGGAACATTTGAAGCAGACCATAAAATATCTGTAATCCATACAAATCTGGGTGCCTCCTGTTCTGTTTCCACACAGTGCCCCATTCAAATAAACACCAGTTCAAAACTCATGATCATTGGAAAGACATTTTTGACTTTACTGATATCCATAAAAAATAGGTATATTTTTATTCCACTTACTGCACATACCAGGATTTTCTAAAATGTCCCACTCTTCACCTCACAGATACTCTCTGCCCACCAACTGAATTCCCTCTCACATTTCCAAAGGAAATATCCCTAAAGCTCTTCTTTTTTCCCCCCTGTCTTCCTGTGACCTTTCAGATGGAGTCTGTTCTTTTTTTACAAGTGATTCTTTTCTCTTCCCACTGTGAATTAAGCAGCAGATCTGGGTTCCTCTCAATTATCTCCTCATCCATTACCCTGATTTTCTACAACAAAGGGTCAAGACATCTGGGAGACCCAGAATTTATAAGAGGGTTCAAAGGAGTAACAGTGATAGTTTTTTGAATTTACTTATTTTTTTCTTCTGTCGTATACATGGAAGCCAACTGGGTTTCTCTGGGCACTTCCTCTCCTTTTATTTAGGAGAATACAGTATTTTGTTAGGGCCCACCATGGCTTGTGCTCACCAATGTGGTGATAACCCTGGTAATGACTGAAATGCTTTGTGGACATACTCCCCCAAAAGACAGGAGGGCAGGTGGAAAGAAGATTTGAAAGTAGGAAGATGGAGGGTATATTATATGTTTGTTTTATAACATTCTCCTGTCCTAGAAAACTTAAAATGGTTTATGTGAGCTCAGACTAACCTAAACATTTTAGCGTGTCAATCATAGCATGTTTGTTGACCTAAGATGGACAGATAGCAAGATAATTATTAGAGGGGAAAGTTCTACTCCCATCTCTGTTATCTTGGCATTAATTTCAGGGTTTTGTTTTCCAACCTGGCTAAGTAACACTGAGAAAATAAATGCACTCTGATCATTTTAGCTCTTTAAAGGACATGTATGTGTTTAATGTTCTTTATTTATGGCAGGGAATCATGAATCCTTTTGCTTATCTCCTTAAATAGCCTCTTTCCCTGTCCCATCTAACTGATTGGTTTTTATGTCTATGTTTTCTATTTTGCAGTTCCCATCTCTGAACTTGTCTTTGTGCAATTATTGGTTTTTTTGAATAAAAGGAGAGGACAGCAGTTAGTAAAGAAAGGCAGAGGCACAACCTCTGAATATGTCTTGATTCCTGGGGTCTGGGATGGCCTGACTTCCCTGTTCTGTGAAGTTTCTTGATTATTTATTAGACCAGGGGCACTATGTTGGTGCTCCTAGGGAGGACCACAGAAGCTGCTCCTCTCGTTTGCCCAAGGGAGGAGCATGGTGTGGGGGGTCTCCTGCATTCTATTCCTGGAAGTTTCCTCTCTGTATCATTCTTGTTTAGTATGGTGGTTGGGCACTTGTATCCTTACTCTCTGAGACTGTAGGTTCTAAACTAGAGAGCTAAAAGAGAGTCATTTCAGGGAAGAAAGAAGAGGCACCTTGAGGGAGGGTGCTTGTTTTGAGGTGGTATGTTCTTAAGCTAAACTGTGACCAAGGCATCACATGGAGGGGTTGCCAACCCTCAGTGAAGGATGTGAGTAAATGGTGACAAGCAACTGAGTGCAAATTAGAACCGATGGGTCCTAATTCCAGATCTGCCTCTCTCTGACCATGTGATCTCAGATGAATCATGTTATCTTTCTGTACATTGATGCAATTGGACTACAGGAGCCAAATATTTGATTTATGACTCACTCTATGAGATGCGAATTTTAGACCTTTTTCTTTGTTCCACTACAGAGGGCATACTTTCCTGGGAGAATGGTGTACATGCAGGGGGAGAAGGTTGAATGTAATAATGGTTTCAGGTTTTATTCTAATAGATTTACTGAAGTCTTAAGAATGTGACCTAATGCGATGCTGTCCTGTATAGAACTCTCCAGGGAACCACTTTAGCCTGGAAGTTCAGAGGAGGCATCTGGACTCATTCCCAAATCTTTCACTATTAGCCATGTGATGAAGAGCCAGCACTTTAATCTTTGTCTGCATCTGTTTTGTCAGCCATATATCTCATAAAAATGTTTTGGAGATTTAGTTAGTAATATAAAGAATTTAAAACAGAGCCTGGTTTATAATGGGTATGCAGTATTATTTTCTGATTTCTGAATAAAGACTAACAAAAGGCCCAAATAAGGAGCAACAGAAGAATGGGCATGCATTTTTCATTTATTCAGTGTTTAATAAGTACTTTTGATGTGTCACATGACTTCTGTGTGCTGTCAGAGAGGCAGAAAAGAGTCTGTATGACTTCCAGCTTCAAGGAGCCATTCAGGAAGAGAGAGTAACAGTGCAAGAGCTAGTAACATAGCGATAAAGGTGATGGCAGAGATATGCCTGGTGTGCCAGAGTGTAAGTGGTAAATGATTAGACACATCAACCACAAAACCCAGACTTACCAGCAGTCAGAGGCACAGTGCACAGGTAGGACATTTTAAATGTCTGATCAGTTGTATTTATTGTTGGAGTTATCAGGAATTTTCTTTGGGGCTTGGGGAAAATACGTAATGTAGCAACCTGGTATGAACTATTAAGATTCCACCATGTATGTACTTTTAGTTATTTCTCTCAGGTAGGGGTTCTTGATTAAGAGTACACACTGAGACAACCTATTAGAGTCTTGGAAAAACACGAACACCAACACTACAGGCTTTATTCTCAACCCTAAAGATTTTCATTCATTAGGTCTTAGGGGTCAGACCCAGACATCTACACTTTTGAAAAAGCTCCACTGGTAATTTTGTGTTCCGTGGGTGAAGATCAGTTTTTCAGGGGGAAAGCTTTCTGAAATATGAGAACTCTCACTGGGTATGTGACTTATGTTTACTGTGACTAGGTATCCACATCTCCTTTGAAAAGAGACATAGCCAGACATATTTTGTTCTATTCTACCTTATATTCCTGGCAGAGCTAAATGATCCAGAGTTGAGAGCACCTGTGGCCAATATAATCTCAGTTTATATATCTTCTAATACATGATATAATGGGTTTGTAAAGAGGCTAGGTTGAACTACATTTCCCAGATTTCCCTTTCTTTTAGGCTAGCCAGGTTAAGCAAATAAAAATATAGGGCCCTCAGTTACATTTGAATTTTGTATAAACAATGAATCTATCTATCTATCATCTATCTATCTATCTATCTATCTATCTATCTATCTATCTATCTATCATCTATTATCTATCTAATATGAACATGTCCTATGCAATATTTGAGACATACTTATACCAAAAAAATCTGTTGTTTATCTGAAATTTGAATTTAACTGGGTGTCTGTATTTTATCTGGCAACTCTGTGTTCTTGTATGTTTCTGGTTGGGGTGGACCACAAAGGAGATTCTTGGAAGATTTGGAGGGTGGAAAGGAAGCAGCAGCATTTTGTAGTTTATATATGTTGTTGTTGACTTGCTGACTTGCCTCACTGGTGTGAAGCATCAGGGGGACCTGAAA
The DNA here is from genome assembly GCF_002007445.2 of Ailuropoda melanoleuca. NCBI lineage: Eukaryota > Metazoa > Chordata > Mammalia > Carnivora > Ursidae > Ailuropoda > Ailuropoda melanoleuca. The sequence goes on along the minus strand of NC_048230.1, from coordinate 36,939,993 downwards.
CTACTCTGCCTTTCCCTGGACCCTCCTTCAGCTTCTCCAGCTTCTAGACAGGATTATATGTTTAGCTCCATAATGAAGGGCCCTGACTTTTACAGAATAACCTCAGCACCAAGGTCAGAGGCAGCAAGAACTGACCTGGGTTGCAGTCTGTCCTCATGAGATCCCAGTTCATGCTTGTGGTTTCTCCTTTGACCTTGATCTTCCCTGATTTACACCCATTGTCCTGTCCCAATTACCCACCCAGTTTTAAGCTTCAGCACCAGACCAAGAGCAATAGTCTTAGAGAAAAATGCTTACCCAGCTTTGACAATTGGATGAAGGAAATCAATGATTCCTGTCCGAATTTCAGAAAGAAGCCCCAGGTCGAGGATTTTGCTAAGTATCCTTGGTCATTGCCTACTTCTGATTCGCCAGCCTCAGTGGTTATTTTTCATTAGCAACTACACTAAAATGCAAGATGAGGACTGTTACCCTGAGGTACCATGTATCTCTCTGATGGTATGGCAATTTCTGTTAGGGAAGAGAGAACAACAGCAGACTGAGCATATCAGAGCTCTACCTTCTATGATAGACTCATGTGCATTTGCAAGTCAACCCTGTCAAGTCTGTCTTCCCTTATAATTTTCTTCAAATAAATGAGTAGGTCATTTTCTTATTTACCATGTTTATTACAAACGAACCATACAGATACAAAATAAGAAACTAGGAGACAAATACATAGTCTTCCATTTACCTTGGTCACTCATAGAGGTTGATGTTTAGTCCTCAAGTTGATTTCTTTATTTAACACAGCCACATGTGGGCCCTGTATCATATCAGATCATCTCATCCATGTGGGGCACTGGATCCTGGGTGTTTTATATATAAGCTTTATGACATTTATATGTTCAGGCATAAAGTATGTGAATGGTGTTGAGAGAAATGGATACTTTAACACTAGAAGCATTCAACATATTAAAAGGAGACTCAGCTTTTAAACATGTGTACTCCATCGCTATTTAGCTCTCTGCAGGATAGCCACTGAGATGCTGCTTCTGATGCACAGATCTCCAATCCTTTCCTTTCCCTTGAAAGCGATGGTATGTTAACCATTAACCCTTCATTCTCCTCCAATTGCTGACTTATATTTGCAATAGTACCTTCACATCATATTTTAAGTGTCTTCTAATGTCTGGACCAAGTCCACACAATAACTCCAGAAAAAGAAAAGATATACAAAGAGAGGAACATGAAATCCATAAAGCTACCTTAAATTCCAGAGGAATCAGAAAGTACCCCTTTTCTGTATGAAGAGCTACAAGCCTTGGAAGCTTCAGTTACCCTACAGATCTGTATGTCATTTGTCTTTCTTACTGAACCTTCTTTCTTAAAGACAGATTTTTCTGTTGATGAAGACATGAGTTATTCACCTAAAGTTTTTCCAGAAAAATGCTTTCTTCTCAGTAATTAGGAAAAATCCTAGGTGATTCCACCATAACACACTCCTTTGTTTTGTTTTGTTGTTTTTTTGCTTTTCCTCCCTCACGTAATCAAGATGGTGTCAATTTACAGTTAACTTGACTGAAATTGGGAAATCATGCAAGCCTTAGTGGGGGCAGATGATGGAAAGAAACACGACCCAAGAAGTGAATCTGCAACTTTTCAGCTTTCCTTGTTCAGATATCTAGTTGCTAGTTTGGCCTCACTTAGCATTCTTTTTGGTTCTGTTCCTATAACCTCAGTCTTGGGTTTGGAGAGAATCTTTAGTTTAAATACCCAGAGTCAAGTGTCACAAATACATCTTCTTGGCAAGATTCTATCACCTTGATTATATCACCATTTGCATGTTTTAATTAATAAAAGGTCTAAAAAAATCCAGCTTGGGCAATTAAAAGCATTGTATTCCCTTTAATTTGTTAATTTGAAATGTGTGAATCCTATTGTTTTAATTAGAACATTGTACAGTCTCTTAGAGTTGCATTACACCCTCTGATTGGCAGTCAATAGAACAAAAGGAAGAGGCAAAAAAAAAAAAATCACATCCTGAAATTGATAGCAAGGGGTTAACATTCATGCATCTTTGTAGTTTCCTTGACACTTAGTATTTGTGGTCACAGCCTACATGCTATAAGGAATTGAGAGAATGAAGGTGAGAAGAGGTCCTGCTAAGCCAGAACTTGACCTCAGTCTTTGTGGAAAAGAAGCAAAAGAAACCAGAGTGGGAGGAAAGGTTGGGAGGGAACTGGGAGAAAGATCAGACTCCCTGTCAGCCTTCCACTTTGTGTCTGTTCCCTGCCAGCAGACAGTTGGAGGACATCCTTCACTACCCACAGGCATGCTTACCCTTCTTCTTCTTACCAGTATGAATAATGCTGAATGTCTGTGAGGAGGTGCCTGGTCCCTTCATTGCCCAAATTATTGTTGAAAAGGACTGTCTGCAAGTTTAGTCTTGAATCTGGCTTGCTTTGTCTACATCACCAAAGTCAAACTGCATCAACTCTGGCTCCAGAGGGAGCTCTTTGGCCCCAAAACTGATCCCACAAAGAGGGATATGTGACTTGATGCCAAATTGAGCTTCTTGGCCTCTTTCTTCCCTTGAAAATTGATTACATGATTTGTCATAGAAAGAATCTAGTGTAGTCAAGGTTTGCTCACGGTACCACATTCAACAGTGACACATTTGTGTATGTGTGTGTATTTGTTTTTTAAAGTAAATATGTCAATATAGTCTCAACCTATTGTTTTAAAAACAATTATTCACCCTTGCCATGTGTTAGGAGTTAAACAAAAGCTTTGGGTTCTTAACAATGGTATTAACAAGGCCTTTTGGCAAGGGTCTCAGGTATATCAGAACTGCCTCCTAAGCCACAACCACTATTCACCATAAGCTTTCTAATCTATGGATGTGTGTGAAGGACACTAGTGACTGGAAGTTCTGTGTCACTGTTGGCCCCGCTCACTTTTGAATCCCAGCTCACTATACTCTACTAAAATGGATTGCAGAATGTGATCTCAGGGATACCTTTGATCTTGCTAAGTTCAGACTTGAATCCCTTCACTGCAGGAAGTATGAGGGGACAGAGAAGAGAACAGAGGCTGGACGGGCCAGTGTCCAGTGGACAGATGAGAGATTCAGGCAGCACTTCTGCATCGTCTATGCAAGAGGAAGAGGAGAGCCCTGAGAGAGAATTACAACAGTGACTAGATAGCCAGAAGTCCAGACTCAGTTAATCCCTCAGAATCAAAGTCACAGCAAATTCTCTTCCCGGGGCGGGGCGGGGGGGGGAATAGAGAGAGTAAAATCTTGAGAGTCTCATCTCTTGGAATTCTACATAACATGGTTTTTCAGAGAGTTTGCTGGGTGTGACCTTTGACCATTTTTTTTTTTTTGGTCTATTTAGTCTCTCTGTGTGTGTGTGTGTGTGTGTGTGTATACATATTCACCATATACCATATGAGTAGTCTAGGGTATTGACAGCTTTATCGCAAGAGACAAAATGTGAAAGATAAGAAACAAAAAGTTAAATAAAATTTCTTAATTTTCTTAAATTTCTTAAATTCTTAATTTCTCACAAGTGGTACTTTGTATGTGTGTGTGTTTAATGAAAAATAATTTTTTTAAGTAATCTCTACAGCTGGTGTGGGGCTTGAACTCACAACCCCAAGATCAGGAGTTGCATGCTTCACTGACTGAGCCAGCCAGGTGCCCCATCACAAGCTGTACTTTGATTCTGGAAAGTCTGTTTTAAGTTTTCCCATTCTTTCCACCTCCCTAGCAACCACCCTGTATCTTTAAGATTTTTCATATTAGAATTTAGCTAAATTAAAATTTAGCAGTTTTGCTCCCCAGGGGGCATCTGAAAGATGTCTGTGACATTTTTTTGTTTGTCACACTGTGTGTTTGGGGTGGGAGAGGTTGCTGTTGGCATCTAGTGGGTTAAAGCCAGGAATGCTGGTCAGCATCCTACAATGCTCCACGGTGGCATTAGGAGTTATTTGGCTCAAAATGTCAGTAGAACTGAAATTAAAACTCCTGATTTTTAGCTTGTTAAATTAATCTCTTCATTGTATGTCCTCTTTGAACCAGTATCCCTCATATATTTCTGGGTAATCTCTTTATTCGCAACTCCATATATTTGCTTGGGTAAAATGTAAATAAATATATATGGATATGTAAATATACATGGATATGTAAATATATCTGTGTATATGTAAGTATGTATATTTGACTTTGATTTATATAGGTCAGTGCTGGGAGATGGATTTATTTTTTTTTCCAGAAGGGTACACCAAATGTAAACTTGGGGAAAGGGGAGTAGGGACAAATCAGTTACTATAAGAACAAACTTGAGCATAACTAGACGACAGCCTTCTTTCTGTTGTCAGATGACACATCTTCTCTAGACTGTCTTGTAGAAATTTTGAAACCCTATTTTTGTTGTGTAATTAGTACTCTGAAATATTCTGTCCCTGTATGTGAAAATCAACATTATTCATTCCCTGGCAGATTAAACTTACTATTTGTCCTGTCACCCTCGCCCTCCAGTGGAGGGTTAACAGAGACAGACTTGCCCACAGCCATAAAATAAATCCTGACAGGCCCGGATTTCCATTTCCACTTTTAAGAATTAAATCAGCTGTCCTATGAACTAGAAATATGCATGGAATCTCCAGTTTTAATTTGACATTTTTATTTGCCTAACTGCTTTTAATTTTATTAAGCTTTATTTAAACAATTTATTCCTATGAGTAATTATTTTATTGTTTTAAAAAAATGTAACTCATGTTTATGATACAAATTCCAAACAAAAAGAGAAGTCAAAACAGACAAAAACCAATTTTCTTAAATCCAGTATTAACTTTCACATACACTCCTGACAGTTCTCTCTACTGACACACACACAGATGGGTGGAAGAATAANTGAGTAGTCTAGGGTATTGACAGCTTTATCGCAAGAGACAAAATGTGAAAGATAAGAAACAAAAAGTTAAATAAAATTTCTTAATTTTCTTAAATTTCTTAAATTCTTAATTTCTCACAAGTGGTACTTTGTATGTGTGTGTGTTTAATGAAAAATAATTTTTTTAAGTAATCTCTACAGCTGGTGTGGGGCTTGAACTCACAACCCCAAGATCAGGAGTTGCATGCTTCACTGACTGAGCCAGCCAGGTGCCCCATCACAAGCTGTACTTTGATTCTGGAAAGTCTGTTTTAAGTTTTCCCATTCTTTCCACCTCCCTAGCAACCACCCTGTATCTTTAAGATTTTTCATATTAGAATTTAGCTAAATTAAAATTTAGCAGTTTTGCTCCCCAGGGGGCATCTGAAAGATGTCTGTGACATTTTTTTGTTTGTCACACTGTGTGTTTGGGGTGGGAGAGGTTGCTGTTGGCATCTAGTGGGTTAAAGCCAGGAATGCTGGTCAGCATCCTACAATGCTCCACAGTGGCGGTGGCGTTAGGAGTTATTTGGCTCAAAATGTCAGTAGAACTGAAATTAAAACTCCTGAGTTTTAGCTTGTTAAATAATCTCTTCATTGTATGTCCTCTTTGAACCAGTATCCCTCATATATTTCTGGGTAATCTCTTTATTCGCAACTCCATATATTTGCTTGGGTAAAATGTAAATAAATATATATGGATATGTAAATATACATGGATATGTAAATATATCTGTGTATATGTAAGTATGTATATTTGACTTTGATTTATATAGGTCAGTGCTGGGAGATGGATTTATTTTTTTTTCCAGAAGGGTACACCAAATGTAAACTTGGGGAAAGGGGAGTAGGGACAAATCAGTTACTATAAGAACAAACTTGAGCATAACTAGACGACAGCCTTCTTTCTGTTGTCAGATGACACATCTTCTCTAGNAGGGAGCTCTTTGGCCCCAAAACTGATCCCACAAAGAGGGATATGTGACTTGATGCCAAATTGAGCTTCTTGGCCTCTTTCTTCCCTTGAAAATTGATTACATGATTTGTCATAGAAAGAATCTAGTGTAGTCAAGGTTTGCTCACGGTACCACATTCAACAGTGACACATTTGTGTATGTGTGTGTATTTGTTTTTTAAAGTAAATATGTCAATATAGTCTCAACCTATTGTTTTAAAAACAATTATTCACCCTTGCCATGTGTTAGGAGTTAAACAAAAGCTTTGGGTTCTTAACAATGGTATTAACAAGGCCTTTTGGCAAGGGTCTCAGGTATATCAGAACTGCCTCCTAAGCCACAACCACTATTCACCATAAGCTTTCTAATCTATGGATGTGTGTGAAGGACACTAGTGACTGGAAGTTCTGTGTCACTGTTGGCCCCGCTCACTTTTGAATCCCAGCTCACTATACTCTACTAAAATGGATTGCAGAATGTGATCTCAGGGATACCTTTGATCTTGCTAAGTTCAGACTTGAATCCCTTCACTGCAGGAAGTATGAGGGGACAGAGAAGAGAACAGAGGCTGGACGGGCCAGTGTCCAGTGGACAGATGAGAGATTCAGGCAGCACTTCTGCATCGTCTATGCAAGAGGAAGAGGAGAGCCCTGAGAGAGAATTACAACAGTGACTAGATAGCCAGAAGTCCAGACTCAGTTAATCCCTCAGAATCAAAGTCACAGCAAATTCTCTTCCCGGGGCGGGGCGGGGGGGGGAATAGAGAGAGTAAAATCTTGAGAGTCATCTCTTGGAAGTCTACATAACATGGTTTTTCAGAGAGTTTGCTGGGTGTGACCTTTGACCATTTTTTTTTTTTTGTCTATGTAGCCTCTCTGTGTGTGTGTGTGTGTGTGTGTATACATATTCACCATATACCATATGAGTAGTCTAGGGTATTGACAGCTTTATCGCAAGAGACAAAATGTGAAAGATAAGAAACAAAAAGTTAAATAAAATTTCTTAATTTTCTTAAATTTCTTAAATTCTTAATTTCTCACAAGTGGTACTTTGTATGTGTGTGTGTTTAATGAAAAATAATTTTTTTAAGTAATCTCTACAGCTGGTGTGGGGCTTGAACTCACAACCCCAAGATCAGGAGTTGCATGCTTCACTGACTGAGCCAGCCAGGTGCCCCATCACAAGCTGTACTTTGATTCTGGAAAGTCTGTTTTAAGTTTTCCCATTCTTTCCACCTCCCTAGCAACCACCCTGTATCTTTAAGATTTTTCATATTAGAATTTAGCTAAATTAAAATTTAGCAGTTTTGCTCCCCAGGGGGCATCTGAAAGATGTCTGTGACATTTTTTTGTTTGTCACACTGTGTGTTTGGGGTGGGAGAGGTTGCTGTTGGCATCTAGTGGGTTAAAGCCAGGAATGCTGGTCAGCATCCTACAATGCTCCACGGTGGCATTAGGAGTTATTTGGCTCAAAATGTCAGTAGANAGTGGCGGTGGCGTTAGGAGTTATTTGGCTCAAAATGTCAGTAGAACTGAAATTAAAACTCCTGAGTTTTAGCTTGTTAAATAATCTCTTCATTGTATGTCCTCTTTGAACCAGTATCCCTCATATATTTCTGGGTAANGGTGGCATTAGGAGTTATTTGGCTCAAAATGTCAGTAGAACTGAAATTAAAACTCCTGATTTTTAGCTTGTTAAATAATCTCTTCATTGTATGTCCTCTTTGAACCAGTATCCCTCATATATTTCTGGGTAATCTCTTTATTCGCAACTCCATATATTTGCTTGGGTAAAATGTAAATAAATATATATGGATATGTAAATATACATGGATATGTAAATATATCTGTGTATATGTAAGTATGTATATTTGACTTTGATTTATATAGGTCAGTGCTGGGAGATGGATTTATTTTTTTTTCCAGAAGGGTACACCAAATGTAAACTTGGGGAAAGGGGAGTAGGGACAAATCAGTTACTATAAGAACAAACTTGAGCATAACTAGACGACAGCCTTCTTTCTGTTGTCAGATGACACATCTTCTCTAGACTGTCTTGTAGAAATTTTGAAACCCTATTTTTGTTGTGTAATTAGTACTCTGAAATATTCTGTCCCTGTATGTGAAAATCAACATTATTCATTCCCTGGCAGATTAAACTTACTATTTGTCCTGTCACCCTCGCCCTCCAGTGGAGGGTTAACAGAGACAGACTTGCCCACAGCCATAAAATAAATCCTGACAGGCCCGGATTTCCATTTCCACTTTTAAGAATTAAATCAGCTGTCCTATGAACTAGAAATATGCATGGAATCTCCAGTTTTAATTTGACATTTTTATTTGCCTAACTGCTTTTAATTTTATTAAGCTTTATTTAAACAATTTATTCCTATGAGTAATTATTTTATTGTTTTAAAAAAATGTAACTCATGTTTATGATACAAATTCCAAACAAAAAGAGAAGTCAAAACAGACAAAAACCAATTTTCTTAAATCCAGTATTAACTTTCACATACACTCCTGACAGTTCTCTCTACTGACACACACACAGATGGGTGGAAGAATAACATAGAGATACAAAGAAAGCAGGACTCTTACTATGTAGAAGGCATCTTCATGAATTACCTTTAATTTTCCTTGAATTTAGGAGTAGAAAAACTGAAGTAAAGCTGAATAAATTTCCAAGCTACAGATAAATGTTTCATAAACACCAGTGAGATGAGTTCTTAGAGCACTCCCCTAAGGCAGAAGTTTTCAACTTTGTCTGTACACTGGGATCAGCTGAAAAGCCTTTAAATATCTAAAGGACCTAAGAGCAATTAAATCAGAATCTCAAGGGAATGGGACTCAAGTATTAGTGTTTCTTAAAGCTCTCAGGTGAGAGTGGGCACCCAAGATTGTGAACTATTGCTACAAGTAAGATTAAGGAAAAAATGTTGATGAAAATCCAGAGTTAAAGTTTGTACCTCTTTTAAAAAAATTTTGAACTTAATCAGTCAATTAACTGTATGTAATATGAAGAGATTAACATTCTTATACTTTCTTGCATTGTTTGGCTGCCTCCCCATTTTTGTGTTCTATAGTATTTTTACTTTGTCAGGGTTTATAACATTTATCCTTTATGCTACCAAAAGTCCCTCAGTCAGGGGAGTAATCAGAGAGGTGACCAGGATGGAGAAAGATTCTCCAGAACAAGAGAACAGGTCCCTAGGCATCAAAGAATATATGCGGGGAGACTGAGGTATGGCAGTGGGTGGGCTATATCTGCAAGGAGAAATCTCAGTTCTTTGTGGCTTCTTACTTTATTATTAATGAATTATTTATGTTTACTTTGGGAAATAAGATTGATCATCAGCTACATCTTAGATATTTTTATTCAGCAGTTTGTTTTTTTTTTAAGTGATCATCACCTGTGCTGTTTTTGAGGACAAGTTATTTTTAGCTGTTTTTAGACCACGGAACCTTTTAACTCAGACGAGAGCTATAAGAGTTCTTACTGGAGGTGGGGTGGGGAGTACCAATTCTCAGAACCCTGAGCCAATTTTAAATGGTTTACAGACTTCAGGATAAGAATTCCTGTTTAAACATTTAGTCTTGCCTGCTCTCTTCTTTGTTTCTTGGCTAACTAAATTGCATTAGGGTGAATGGGACCTTCCTAATGTAGGAATAGGTTTCTGATTGAGGGGAAAATGTGGGAATACGTTACTGTGTGTGCTATTTGAGAGTGTACTTTATTTTTTCCTTTTTCTTTTCTTTTTTTTTTTTTTGGAATGATGCTAACTTGTTACAAAACATTAAAATATTCACAAAACATGGCCAGGTAGTTCAGACAATTAGGGCGCAACAAGTTAAGTAAAAAGGCCTTTTCTGGAAATAGAGATGAGAATACAATTTAGTATCCTAAGTAGTTAAGTCTAGAAAAGCAAAGATGGGTCACTGGAGTTAGTGTAGTGAATTTTCAGAGCTCTGTAGGTCTTTCCTGAACCTTGGGATTAACTCACCTATCTTCCTGGGTCACCCTTGACCTGTCTGGGTCATGATCTGTACAGACTGGAGACACAGATCTTTGGTGTACATCAGAATGCTAAAAAGCTTCCAAGATTATTAATACTTCTATTTCTTTCTTCCATTACTGTTCATTACTGTCCCTTCCTCTCCCACTTTGAATTCACTGGGCAGGACTAGGGATTGGTGGATTTAGGCTCCAAGGCAACTTCCAGACAGTTGTCCCACCTTTTTTTTTTTTTTTTTTTTTTTTTTNTTTGAGAATTCTGCCACTATTGATACTGCATTCTTCCAACCTTTAGGACTTTATCTTCCTTTGTAACTTCAGAGCAGGTCCATCTTGCTCTTAATTTTAACCATTAAAATCGTCCTTGGGCACCTGGGTGGCATAGTCAGGCGTCCAACTGTTGGTTTTGGCTCAGGTTATGATCTCAGTGTCATGGGATGGAGGCCTATGTTGAGCATAGAGTCGGCTTCAGATTCTCTCTCCCTCTCCCTCTCCCTCTCCCTCTGCTTTTCCTACTTGTGCGCCCACTCTCTCTTTCTCAAATAAATAAATCTTTTTAAAAAAAAGTCCTTCTTTGTGGCATTCTGGGATCACTGTTCTTTATTTCCGTAGGTCCAGTGATCTGTTTTTTTCTCTCCATGAACCATCCTCAAGTGTGGCTGCATTAGATATCATTGTCAGAACAGCCCCATTTAAAAGATCTCAGAATGTGAAAATCTCCTCTCAGAACATGACCTCCTTTCCATTCATATTTCCATGTTATCCCTCATGCTGGGCATTCTGTTTATCCTCAGAGTAATTAAATCTCAGCGGCATAACACTACAGATCTCAGTGGAGTTTGTCAGTCACACAAATCCAGTGTGGATCAGCAGGGCCTCCATCTGGGGTCCAGGCTCCTTTAACTTGTGACATTGTCATCCTGCTCAGTACATGGCTTTGAAGATCTCATGGTGGTAGAATAGGATGGAGGAGACACAGTGACTTTTTCACTGATTCGTCCTGTTTAAAGTTTCATTTCCGCTTAAAGTCTATTTTCTCTTCTTTTTTTTTTTTTAAAGTTTTTATTAATTTATTTGACAGAGACAGCCAGTGAGAGAGGGAACACAAGCAGGGGGAGTGGGAAAGGAAGAAGCAGGCTTCCAGTAGAGGAGCCCAATGCAGGGCTGGATCCCAGGACTCCGGGATCATGCCCTAAACCGAAGGCAGATGCTTAACAACTGAGCCACCCAGGCGCCCATCTGCTTAAAGTCTGTTCAATTGAGCTTATCACCTGGGCCTAGAAAGGCTGTGGTGGAGCCTGAGCAATGCACAGAGCCCTGGGGGTATTTGGTGAGCACTGACTATCCCTGCTGCTACCAGTACCCTTTCCGATCTCTTGAGGTCATCCCTGAATGTCTCTTTCCTTCTAGCTCCATGAATCTCCATTATCATTTGGAATTGTGAAGCCCATGATGTCATGAAAATTCTCTCTTCAGTGTCCATGAGAACTTTCTTCACAAATTTCCCTGTTAATGCCTTATTGATCCCATATCCTGTATCTATGGGCAGCTCCACCTGCACACTCTTTCTTCCTGCTTTTGTGGTTTGTCATGAGTAATATAATAAAATCATGTTAATTCAATACAAGGAAGATTAAGTCTTTGCAGTTTTAGGTAGGTCATAAAGTGCTCATTCTTCTTCTCTAGTCGACAACTTATTCTGTGATGATTTCTTAAGATTTTATTTATTTAAGAGATAGAGGAAGACAGAGAGAAAACATGAGTGGGGGAAAGGAGCAGAGGAAGAGGGACAAGCAGACTTGGAGCTGAGCGCAGAGCCTGACAGGGGGCTAGATCCTACAACCCCAAGGTCAGCACCCCAGCCGAAATCAAGAGTCAGATGCTTAACTGACTGAGCCACCCAGGTGTCCCTATTCTGTGATGATTTAAACCATTTTCATATCTTCAAGTTGCTCTCTAATCCATAGCTCTTCAATTTCAGCATATGGATTAATATTCAATGTTAATGAAAGGCAAGAGGTCTGTGGCCAGTTTGATGGAATATTCTTAAACTTTTCTATGCTCAACATTTTCTGTATCTTTGTTCATCTTCTCTTACTTTGTCTCTATCTTAAAATAAGTATTCTTCTTTCCTTGCTAAAACACATCCCTTCATTTGTTGTTTTGATCAAGTCCATGTCTTTACTAATCATATGGTGCTTTGTTTCATTCACATTCACACTTTTCATTATTTAAATTTTTTCTTTCCAAAGACTTCTCTAGCTGTACACATGCTAAATGTTTTCTTAGTTCTGATTTTTTTTTTCTAAACGTTTTACTACAGTATCGCCTTAAGCTACTTCCCTATCACCTATTTATTAGCATCAAACTGCATGATAGATGAGTCTGTAGCTGGTACTTTTGCAAAATAGCTTTACCTCCAAGTGCCAGACACTTCCCTTGCTTGAAATCTGTACATTTAGATAGTTATTAATGGCCTCCTAATCACCAGATCCAGTGGTGTTTCATCATTCTTGGTGTAATTCAATCTTCAGCAAAGTTTAATATTTTTGATTATAATTTTCTTTCCCTAGCTCTTGTCAAACAATGTGTACATACATGTCTCCTATTTTAGTGATAAATTCTACTTAAAGATTTTTGGGTGATCTGATTGTCTCCTTCCTTTCTTCTACTAAATTAGTGCAAAAGACTCTGAACTCTATTTCTCTCAGATAGAATGAAACTTCACAGAGTCATTATCCAAACTGGGCTGTATTTCAAACTATAGCTTTTATAGAGGATAGTACATAAAGTATCAAGTGCTTCACTGCCTGAAGCTAAATAGTAATTCCTGCCCTTTCCTGGTTTTTATTTCTCTTAAACATGTGGTCTCCAGCTAATTCGTAACAGTCTGAGGAAAATCCCACCATTGCATCCTGGATCTTGTGACCTATGACCCACAAGGGAAACTTTGGATCCATGATGTTTTGATGTATGAAAACCAAATCCAAATAAAATAAAACTGAAGTGAAGAGCTATTATCTGGAGGTTAGCCATCAGCTAATCTAACTGGTTATCAGCTCAGAATTGTTGGAGAGAGATTTGTCATGGACCCAATGTCAAGTCTGTGGTGTTGAAAGGAAATAGAGAATTGGCTGTTTGCTGAAATGTGATAACTAATCTGTATAATCCAAGAAGAACAAGTGGAGATGTTGGTTCTTTGTGATACTTGACAGCTCCTAATAAGCATGGTTTGGCGATATTCATCTTCTTGAGGATTTTTATTTCTTTTCAGACATCTCATCTGAGGCTTTGGTTGCTATCAGCAGGATCTTTTGTAAAATTACATTTTTCTTCGTAATTCAGAATTTTGTTGGAATTTATCCAGCTGTGGATTTATTTCCATTATTATTATTCAAAACAGATTGAATTTGTTTAATCTCTATTTTAAGGTGTTTAGCTTTGAGTTCCAGAAAATTTTCCTTAATTATGGATTTGATTACTGTTTTTCTTGCTAGTGTTGAAATTGTACTTTTTTCCCCCCACCCTTGGAAATAACTGATTTTAATGTTATGTATCTATCATCTGTCTTCTCACCAGTTTTGATCCTTTGTCCTTTACCTCTTTATTGTGGAAGAGCTTATCAAGTTTGTTTTGAAGTTAGTTTGCATGCCATTACTGCTTTTAAAAATCTACCATGAAGATTTTGGCCATTGTAATTTTAGTTGTCATGCAGTTTCCCTGTATCTCCTGTTTTTTATGCATGTGTGTGTTTTGTTTCAGCTTCTTGCCTTTGTAGCTAATTCTTTTTGTCTGTTTCATCCCATCTTTTGATATTAGCCTGTTTTCTACTTAAGTATTTTAACCTGTGCTTGATACAAGACACTACTTGGATAACAATGGAGAATTATCCTCTGTCCTCTGAACTGTGTTTTTTTCAGAAGTATATTCTTCTCCCAAGTTTTCATGAGTTTTTACTTTCTCTTATCCTAAAATCTCCCTAGCCTTAGTTCCCATTTAGTGGTTTTCCATTTTATTCTTTCCTATCCTTAAATGGAGAGAATCCATTCCCATTTAGTGTTTGCAAACACATAAGGTGTGTCTAATGCTCTTTGTTCTGTTCCCCTGATGATGAAGAGATCCACAAAATAAAGTAGAGTTTGTAATTTGAGAGCCACTTATTGGAATCATCAGAATTTTGGTGGGCGGATGCTCTAGAGGTCATCAAATCCATCTCCTAGGTTCCTGGAACAGCTTTAATTGCTGTATGTATATCTGTATATCTCTCTAAAAACATGGACTCCAATGTGATTGGCTCCCTCCCAGGTGACTGCTCCATCTCCCAACTCCCAGTCCTCCTCAGGGTTTGGTTTTAAGTCTGTCCAAGGTCAGATGGAGATAAGGCCTGTGGTTTCTGGTGTAGCTTCTGTGGAACCTAATGTAGGGAGACTTGTCCTCACCAAGCCTGGGGGCAGTTGAAGGCTCCAAACTTCCCACTCCATCTACCGTAGACCACCCCCTGTGCCAATATCCTGGTGGTTCAAGGGACTCAACAGCCTGTAATGAAGCCTAGGCTTTTGTGCAGGGTGCTCCTGGGAAAGGCCTCAGTATCTTTGGGAATCATGGGGGAGTTACGCACAGGATTACAGGCCTCGTCATGCCAGCCTAAACAAGGTCTGAACCAGGCCTTGGACTAATATCCAAATACAAAGATTTCATTTACAGTAACAAAGCTTCTAGTACTTTAACAAATAGTGACTTTTCATTTTTTTACCACACTTACTTTAAAGCAAAACTGCAGTGACCTATGAAAAGATAGTCTATGTTAGTAACTGGAACAGATAATTTTATATCCCAATACATATCTGTGTTGTGCGTGTGTGTGTATGTTTTGCTTATGTGTGTATGTCCATTTAAACCAATATACTTGCCCATTTTTTGGAGGGAGAAAAGATTTAGGCTGGAATTGTAGCATAAAACTTGATTGTCTTGTGTTTATGTGAACTTCTTGGAGTTGTAGGAAGAGATTGTGATACTGGTGATATTGGTAATGGTTGATAAAAGCCTTTCTGAAGGCTGGTCAAACTGGGATTAGTTGCTAAGACCAGATGTAGAGCACTTAAGTGTCAGCTTTTTTTTTTTTAGGAAGATTTTGGGGAGTTACATTCTTTGCATAAGGTGGAGGTAAGGTGAGGGATGGCCTGCAGAGATCTGTTACTGGGACAGGAAAANAAAAGATTTAGGCTAGAATTGTAGCATAAAACTTGATTGTCTTGTGTTTATGTGAACTTCTTGGAGTTGTAGGAAGAGATTGTGATACTGGTGATATTGGTAATGGTTGATAAAAGCCTTTCTGAAGGCTGGTCAAACTGGGATTAGTTGCTAAGACCAGATGTAGAGCACTTAAGTGTCAGCTTTTTTTTTTTTAGGAAGATTTTGGGGAGTTACATTCTTTGCATAAGGTGGAGGTAAGGTGAGGGATGGCCTGCAGAGATCTGTTACTGGGACAGGAAAAATCAGTGCCTTGAAATCAATAGTGAGTCAGCTCATTTGCAAATGAGAGCAGCTCATGTGCAGCCCATAAAATTGTTCTGATATGCTCGGGGATGTGCTTCTTGGAAAAAGGAGGGTGCCTCTCAGAATCCTTGTCAGGACTGGCAACGGCTTCTGGCATCTTGCAGATGGCCCTCCGGAGAAAGTGATCTTCAGTTCATTCTTCTGTGACCACGAACAATTGGGGCTGGATGCTGAATGAACTTGGCCCTGAGTCAGTCTGGCGATATTGTGGCTATAAATCTTCCCTTTTTGTTTTTAGAAGCCAGTCTCTTACTTTCTCTATTTGCCAGCTTTCAGTGCCTGTGATTTTGGGGGCAGCTCCCAATGCCCTCTCAAGTCCTGAATTGGTGTGAAGATCAGTAAAGAAAACATAATGGAGAGATACAATAATGCACTTGGATATCAAGATACTTTCCGTGTTCCTGGGTCTTCCAAAATTCTAGGTAGTGAAGATCTCAAAAAACCTTATTAAAAAATGGCCCAAATACAAAATAAAACAAAGCAAAACAAAACACTGAAAAACAAACAGAACACAATAAAAATCAGAAACCAACTTTCCTGCCATTGTATCCCCCTGGAAAATCCTTTTTTTTTTTTTTTTTTAAATTTTTTTAAGTTTCAAGTTACTCCAATAGTTACACTAGTTAAATATTTAGCATGTTTCATTTGTGCTTTTAAAGTATTATCTTTAATAGACAAATGCACATATGTAAATATTTGTGTGTGTAGTGATGGAGATATACTAGCCGTATTCTTAATACCTCTCTTTCCTGTATCACCATTTTTAAGTTTTAAGTTCAAGGCCTGAATATTATTCTAATTACTGCCCCCCAGTCCTTTCATTGTTATTCATATAAACAATAGACCAGCTTTATAAGAAACTGAAAGAATGTAGCAGATATTGTTGATTAAGTGCAACAAACATTTCCATACCCCCCTTTTGAACTGTTTAGGAAAGGGCATCTGGTATAATTCTGGCCAACGTGAAATGAGAGGAAGTGTGCTAAGGCAGTTGAAGGAAGGGTTTTGTGGCTACTTAAGAGAAGACATAAGCAAGAGAAGCCTCCTCTTCCACTTTGGTCACTGCTGTGTTTGTGATGGTTGTGATCTTAGCAGCTACACTGTAGCGCCAAACAATACAGGCTGATACCAAAGCCAGCAGGCTGAAGATGGCAGAATAGCAAGATGGAAGGCGACTGGTCTTTGATGGCATCTTTGATTCACGAATTGTTCAGTCCTGTATTTACCTTAGCTGAGGACTTCTTGACAGATAAAATCATGACGTTTATTAGCTTATTGTTTAGTTTAATTTAGATGTTTATTTTATGGAATTTGAAAGCATTCTGATTGGAAAAACAAAACTTAGTTGTTAAGCTATATGTGTATGTTTCCAGATAATTAAAGAAGATCTTGTGGTTATTTTGGTTACAAAAAGTAGGTCATTTGGAAATTAAAATATGGAGTCCTGTGTAATGGTCACAATCTCTTCTACCAAAATAGTTTGTGTTACTGGTGGCACACACGTTAAGGAAAGTAATGATGCTTTTTATGTAGAATACAACTGGGGGGCGCCTGGGTGGCACAGCGGTTAAGCGTCTGCCTTCTGCTCAGGGCGTGATCCCGGCGTTGTGGGATCGAGCCCCACATCAGGCTCTTCCGCTATGAGCCTGCTTCTTCCTCTCCCACTCCCCCTGCTTGTGTTCCCTCTCTCGCTGGCTGTCTCTATCTCTGTCAAATAAATAAATAAATAAAATCTTAAAAAAAAAAAAGGAAGCTCATTGATTTAAAAATACATTAATGATTAAAATATACTTTAGTTTGTAAATTTTTCCATATCTTTACAAATTCANCTCTTCTCCTTTCTAACCCCCCTATAGAAAACCAAGTTTCTACTGCTGTTCAAGAGGGATAGGAAGCCCCAAGCTAAATCTTACATGGTGCATATGGAAAAGTATTGTTTTGCTCTGTTTGATTTTGTGATCTATGTAGTGATTTCTTCGTGGGATTTTTGCAGAGTAGTGATCCTGTGTTTTAAGATAAAGCATCATGTGAATGAATTTTGTGACACATTGTCACTTTGAGTTCACTGTGGTGGCGCACAAAGCTCCTAATGGAACTCAAGAATTTGTGTCTAGTTTCTACATATAGGGTAGAAACAGTGAGTATCACTCGCCAGAGTTAATGGCCTGCTCTCCAGAGCTCTTCTGAGATTACAGCTTATCTGTAGACAAAGAAAATGGTTGCTACTCGGTAATGCTTATGTGATTAAAAACTGAGAACGATTTTAGTATCTTAGAGAAGACTGAAACCCAGTTTGGATTTGCTTTCCATTGCTTTTACGCTGCCCTTGGAATGTTTTCATACCTGTATACTTTACCTAGGAAGTCTAGGTAGCCTTGAAAGGTAAAAAACATTTGTGAGTGTATGAATCATAAAATTATTTCTCAATTAAGTGTCACAAACTCCAGGGTCTTACCATAGCCCTGTACAAAGGGCGTTAATCAAGTTGTGTCACGGTAACCATGAAAGCCACCATGTAAAATGCTGTCTTTCTGGTGATTAGATGGAATTGGGACTCAAGGAGGGGTGACTTTCACCAAAAGACACCTGACTCCACTAGACCCACACATTGAGAAACCATGACTTATACACTCTCTAATAATCATTAATCTATGTTCCTTCTTTCTTCGTAGATTTTGGGCAAATGACTTGTTAGAGGGACAGCAGGGGCTGTTAACTGTACTAATAACATGCAAAATCAATGATACCAATAACTTCATAAGGGAAGGGATAACCACATGTAAATGTAATAATGACTAAGCATAACTCAAACCCTAAATAGAATTAAAATCATGGATGTTTCCAACTACTATGCAACTATCACTGTCTTTCCAACAGGTACAAAGTGCTGAACACATTACAGTATTACTAAAAACACGGACACATTAAAGATACTAAGGTATAAAGCACATTAGCCCCTTTACAGGCAGATTCTTTTTGCACATTCTCAGTTCATCCTATTTATGATATTTAAAGATTGTTGAGTTGTGTCACAGTTTTGCCTACCCTGGAAGACTGTGAGCATTTGTTGTAGGGTCTGATATTTCTTCAAATCTATAGTACCAGAACTCAGCAAGACATTAGGTAAATGGACACAAACTAAAATTATATGAGAGTTAATCAATGAAGAGTTATGTGTCATTGTAGGAACTGCAAATATTAGCTTGGAAAGAAATTTCTATTTTCCTTTAAGGCTATTTTGAGAGTTTTTGCTAATTAAATTGCAAAGATTCCAGGACAGCTCTATGCTAGCAATATAGAACATCAGGAGGATGTGTAATTATATTATGTAAATGAGTTATTTCAATTTTTATTTAATGTGTACTCTTCATTTTCTGGGTTGTTAAATGTCTTATGTATTGGTGCTTCTAATTTGTTTTCCTTTTAAAAAAATTTGCATGCTTCTGACGGAAAGAACCAAATTAAATAACACTGAACACACATAATTACTAAAAAAGAATTTTGATTATGATAATGCCATGTACGATGTGTGTTTTCCAACACCACCAAGCTCTTCTCTGATCATCAGAGGCTACTGACTGGGTGTCCCACAATTTAACTCACTTCTGCCACTACCTGGAGTTAGCATCAGATTCCACAGGGAAGGGCTCAGTCCCATTAGACTGCCCCCACTTAGTCACCAGTTTCAAGTTCAGGTTGTATATAACCTGTGTTTCTGACTAGAAGTTTCACATAATCTCCTCCTCATATTTGATTAATTTGCTAGAGCAGCTCACAACTGTCAGAGAAACATTTACCAGTTTATTATAAAGAATATTATACATGGTACATACAGATGAACAGTCAGATGGAGAAGTACCCTGGGTGGGGTTCAGCAGGGTCCTGAGCACAGGAGTTTCTGTACCCACAGAACTGAAGTTCACCACCCTCTTAGCATGTGAATGTGTTCACTAACCGCAAAGCTTTCAGCTTTGTCCTTTTTTTTTAAAAAAAAGATTTATTTATTTTTTAGGGAGGGAGGGGGAGGGGGGTGGGACAGAGGGGAAGGGAGACAGAAACCCAAGCAGACTTTGCTGAGCACAGAGCCCGATGTGGGGCTCATTCTCACAACCCTGATATCAAGACCTGAGCTGAAATCAAGAGTTGGATGCTTAACTGACTGTGCCATCCAGGCACCCTCTTTTGGGTTTTATGGAGGCTTTGTTACATAAGCATGATTGATTAATCATTGGCCATTGGTGATTGGTTCAGCCTCTAGCCCTTCTCTCCTTCCTGCAGGTCTGCGTGTGGGACTGAAAGTCCCAGCCATCTAATCGTGTTTGGCTTCCCCTCATCCTTAGGAGTTTTCCAAGAGTCACCTCATTACCATTAATTCAGGTGTGGTTGAAAGGGGCTTATTATGAATAACATAACACTTCCATTGCTCTTACCTTAGGAAATCCCAGGGTTTTTAGGAACTTTGTGCTGGAAACAAGGACAAATACCAAATATGTATTTCTTATAAATCACAGTATCACAACATGGTAGTGATAAGAAATGAGAACCTTATTGCCATGACAGCGGGTGTCACTGGAAATGAGTGTGGCTCAGTTTTTAGCCAAGCTCTTTTTACTTGGCTGAAGATTTTATGTTGAGCTGTGCCTCACTTTAAGAAAACTTCCTTTAAAATAATTTATNCTTTCTTTCTTTTTTTTTTTTTTTTAAAGATTTTATTTATTTATTCGACGGAGATAGAGACAGCCAGCGAGAGAGGGAACACAAGCAGGGGGAGTGGGAGAGGAAGAAACAGGCTCCCAGCGGAGGAGCCTGACGTGGGGCTCGATCCCATAACGCTGGGATCACGCCCTGAGCTGAAGGCAGACGCTTAACCGCTGTGCCACCCAGGCGCCCCTAAAATATTTATTTCTAAGAGACAATGGAGGTTGAAATCTTAAGTTATTATAATAACTAACATTTGAAATGAGCTTTAGAAAAAGTCTTTCAGATCCATTTCTTCCTGTCAGCCTTCAAATAGCCACGTCACATAGATAGGATTGTGACATTCCCCCCAGACAAGCAGTAAATGTCAAGAGTAGAACTTAAACTTAGCTTTTTGGCTAAATATGCAAATTGCAAAATATGTCCACTTCGCCCTTAGAAGGGGTTATGTTCTTGCAAGAGCTATTTTTTAAAAAAGATTCATTTATTTATTTTAGAGAAACAGAGCGCACAAGCCAGAGGGGTACGGGGAGAGGGAGAAAATCCCAAGCAGACTCCGTTCTAGGGGTGGACCCTGATGTGGGGCTCAATCCCAGGACCCTGTGATCACGACCTGAGCCAAAACCAAGAGTCGGACACTCAACCAACTGCACCACCCAGATGTCCCAAGCTCTCTCTCTGTTTTTATTTATTTTATTTTATTTTTTAAAGATTTTATTTATTTATTTGACAGAGACAGAGACAGCCAGTGAGAGAGGGAACACAAGCAGGGGGAACGGGAGAGGAAGAAGCAGGNTTTTTATTTTATTTTATTTTTTTTTTAAAGATTTTATTTATTTATTTGACAGAGACAGAGACAGCCAGTGAGAGGGAACACAAGCAGGGGGAACGGGAGAGGAAGAAGCAGGCTCATTGCAGAGGAGCCTGATGTGGGGCTCGATCCCAGAACGCCGGGATCACTCCCTGAGCTGCTGAAGGCAGACGCGCTTAACCGCTGTGCCACCCAGGTGCCCCTCTCTCTGTTTTTAAAAAGACAAATATGCTGTGGAATTTCTTGAAATAACAAGATCTCTTAATTGGCTTCTGGATCGGAGTTGTTTTGCCATGCTTTCTTAGAGCTGAGACTACTACATTTAAAAAAAAAAGTTGTATTACCTCCCAGATACCAAGAAAAAAGTATTTTGACTTTTTGCTCTGATGCCTATCTGATGACATATGAAACAACAGAATCTAACATATTTTAGAAGTCATTAATATTCAGTAAACTGTACCACTGAATTCATATCTACAAATACCAAGAAATAGAAGAATAGTTGTTACTGTCCCTTGTCCTGTCATGGCTTCTTGAAGGTAATAGTCATTATTAAAAAGGAATGCAAAGTAAATATCTATACTTCCATGTTTTCTGTTTATTTTGGGTATATGCTCCACACTCAAAAGTGTAAGTGGCTGGGCAGAGATGAATTGCTATTCTTGAAAAGTTTTTTTAGGTAAAAGTACATTTTTTCATAAAGGCTAGATCAGTAGTGGAAAGATTACTTTGAACCAGGAGTCCCCAGAGCACACAGCAAGGTTCAAGTTTTCATCCAGGTGTTAGGCATTGGGAGAGTTGCTTGTACTGAGCTATAGCTGGGGAATGCAAGAAACGTAATGTGAAGATCGAGAGGAGTAAGTTGATGAGGTTACAAATTTTCCATCATATTGGGATTACAGAGGTACATGTAGAGATATGCACATTGCAGTGAAATGTAAACTAGTTCAGCACAACTAGTGTTTAAAAGTGGCAGCTAGGGGTTGGGATATCTTGATTTGAATTTTGGCTCCACAGCTTAGTTTGTTTGCATCCCAGTGAATTTCCTAAACTTCTCAGCCTTAGTTTACTGAGTTGATAAATGGGGATAACAACTGTACCTAAAGAATAAATGAGATAATGCTCGTAAAATGCTTAGCACAATAAATAATAGCTATTATTATTACTATTGTTATTATTAATATTAACCAGGTACTTGGGTTTCAAATATGACATGTTACATTTACTTAGTAGGAGATCAACATAGATATAGGAAGTAATTATCCCTCTTCTATTATTTCTCCTACACTTTGTACTTCCATTCCACTCTAAACAAGAAACTGCTGTTTGCTCTTTTATTTCAGTATAATGTAATACATATTAAGGATCCCATGATAAGTTTTAGAGCAATCAGTAAAATTTTACCAGGTAGTGAAACTAACTACAGCCTAGTTTCAGTGGACATCATTTGTCTAATAATCGGCCTTCAAAATCATTTGTAACTTAAGCTTGAATTCCACCAGATGTTCTATGTAATGATATATTTTTTTCCTTCAAAATTACGTACTGCCCATGTACTTGGGACACACCAATTTCCCTCCACCTTCCTTAATAACAACAAGCCTCTGGGATATGAAATCATAGTGTGATCAGGGTTGCCCAGATGTTCTGAAATCTGTTACTCAGCATTTACTGTGAAAAAAAAAATAACGCTATTGACTTTTAAAAAATGCAAATTCCTTTTCTCAAGCTAAGCAAAATGAAGAGGGGAGCAAACCATTTACTAGTTAAAGGAGAGAAGAGCAGAATGTGGCTCACTGAACTTAGGAAGTGGAGTAGTAAGAAATACTGAAGTGCAAAGATAGGTCTCATTTTTCAGACTTTGAGAGTTATACTTTGAGGAAATTTCTGCACAGATTGCATTACAAGTTACATTTTGACTCAAAATGGGTTTTGTACTTGCTCCAAGTCCTTTTTCTTTTGCATTGCTTTTGGTGCATCTGCCTTATATAACTGTCATGAATTTTAGGAGAATTTTGCCAGTATTAATTCATCCTCAGTCTATCTTCAGCACAGCAGGCAGCCAATCCTCTAAAAACAACAGTGATATTATGCCACTGGTGTGCTTGCATCCTTTGAGGGCTCTCCATCTCCTTCAAAATAAAAGTCCAGTGTCTGATAATATCCTTGTAATCTGGTCTCTCAGCACCTTATCACCTACTTTTCAACCTCTCTTTCACTTGAGTCCAGCTGCACTTTTCTTCACTGTTCTGTGAGCCCACGAGGCATGCTCCTGGTTTTTACCTTAGCTCCTCCATCTTCTTGGAATGCTCTTCTCCAAGATACTTGCTTTGCTCAGTCATTTATACTTTTCTCTTCTACAACTCTGAATACCCTATATAAAAACACAACCTCTTCCCTTAACATTCCCTAATCCTAGCCTGCTTTATTATTATTTTTTAATTATATCACTTGTCACCGTTTAGCATACTATATATTTTACATTTACTTTTTCTGTCACCCTCTGAAATATAAATGCCAAGATGGCTGGGAATTTTATCTGTTTTGTTCCCCACCTTTACCACCTAGAGTACCTCATATTAGACACTCAATAAACATTTGCAGATTTAATTGATGAAGTAATCACTTGCTCAGCCAAAGGTTTCAGGGAAATATGTTTTTCTTCCAAATTGCCTGTTAAACAAAGAGTGGAATATGGGAATGATTCTTCAGGCTTGTGATAGATAGAAGTAGTTGTCTGTCACCAGTGGTCCATTGCTAATGGGTCACTATTTCTCTCCACTCTGAAATACTTTAATGTGAATGGTAGAGATTAAATGACCTTTCAACTTTATGGCTGCTCATTGCTGCTGAGAAAGTAAATAAAAGTCACTTCATGATACTGCATTTCCCATTAGAGTTTATTTTTTTTCTCTCCCTCGTTATCCTCCTTTCATTTTGCACGGCAAGTATACTAACCACTCTTGGAATAAGTGGCTAGTTGGAGATGTTCTTAGAGTGCATTGCAAATAGAATTCTTCTCCTTTTCATCCTTTAAGATTTACTTCTCTGTTCTGAAGAGAGGGTCTGAAAGTTGATGAGATCTCCAAGGAACCAGTTGGACGGTGGACAAGAATAATACTCCCAAATCTCAGAACCCAGTCGCTGTCAGGCCCACAATGAGAGGAGGGAGGATGGGAGGTATCATTCGAGGTACCTTGTCCACGGTTGGAAGATTGTCGGGAAGCTCCTGATGAATGAGATGCTAGACTTCATCTCCTGCATTTCATCCTTGGGCCATGCTGCAGAACCCAGCCACATCTGTGCCTGATGGGAAGCAGATGTTTAACTTTGCAGTGAGAAAGCATTCAGAACTATGGAATTGAGAACCCAGACACCCTTTCTCTTTTGTTCCCTCTCAAAAAACAAATAGAAGAGGGAAAATTACACCAAGTAATGACCCTGCAAGAGGACTTAACTGCAACAGGTTGAAACCAATCCCACGTTTTAAGGATTTGTGTAATTCAAAAATGAAAAAAAGAGCAATATGCTTTAAAGTTAAGCTCAGCCAATTGGATAGTTTTGAGCATTTTTTTAAATCAAGTTTTATTACTGCTGTTTCCATAATATTTCTTTGTCTCTGTCTCCTCATGTTAATTTTTGTTGTCATTCAGATTCTCTTGACCTCTTTTCTGTATTTTTGCTCTAGCTTTCTAATTTGCTTTCTCACCTTGTCTTCCCCATTATAAACCATCCTATGCTCTGTTGCTAAATTAATTCCTTAAATCTTAGGTCTGATCATGTTACTGTATTCCTCAAAAGCTTTCAGTGGCTCCCTGTTGTCTACTGGATGAAGTCCATATTCCTTGTTCTTGAATTTACATCCTTTGACATTTAGACCCAAGCTGTATTAGTTTAGCCTATCTCTCACTATATTCTTAATACTCCAGGTGAATGTGAATATATTTCTGCCACTATGGCTTTTTATTTTTTATTTTTTTATTTTTTGTTTGCACATTTCCTCGGGTTTCTTGCCTGTGTGTTTTTGGTCATGGTTATCCCATCATATGATAGACCCTCTGTATTAGTTTGCTAGGACTGCAGTAACAAAATAGCACAGATTGGGTGGCTTTAAACAACAGAAATTTATTGTCTCATAGTTCTGGAGACTGGAGTCCAAGATCTTTATGCTGTCAGGTTTGGTTTCTGGTGAGATGGCTCTCCTTGGCTTGAAGATAGCTGCCTTCTCTCAGTGTCCTCACATGGTCTTTCCTCTGTGCACCATTCATCATATTGGATTAGGGCCCCACCCTAAAGGCCTCATTTTAACTCAGTAACCTCCTTAAAGATCTTAAATGCAAACATGGTTGTATTTTGAAGTACTGGGGGTTGGGACCTCAACATATGAATTTTGGGGGACACAATTCAGGCCATAACAACCTTCCTAATACATTCATAAGCAAATTCTAACTGTAAAGAAAAAATGAAATTTCTTCCATCATGTCTCATCTATTCTTTTAGCTATCAGTACCTTTGTTTTCCCTTCTCTTCATCTCATTAGTACATGTTGTTTCTTCCATATATTATAGCATTTTCTATATAACTTATTTTCAGTTTTATTGAAGTATGATTGAAAAATAAAAATGTATGTATTTAAGGTATATGATATGCTGTTTCTAAATTTATAAATATATATACTTAGAAATGATTACCATCATCGATCTAATTCCATATCTACCACCTCACATCGTTACCTTTTTTTGTGGGTGTGGTGAAAATTCTTGAGATCAGTGCATGACAAGAATGGACTAAGCTTGCTGATTTTCACCATAGGAAATACAAATAAAACCCTTAGCACATCTACAAACACATATGTTTGTAGATGGCAAATCTAGTAAATAGGATTATTATGAATATTGATTTTATTCACAAACATTGTTGAATGAACACAAGCCCTGTTCATTGGTACACCAAATAAGTGCATCCATATCATCTAGCAATCCAGTACACTCATAGAATGAATTAATGGCCCCTGCCTCTAAGAATTTGTGATTCTTCAGGAAAGAATATATATAAGCATTAAGAGGTAATGACCTATATCAAAGGAAGGCATTTAATCAAGAGAGAATGTGTGCTGGTGAGCCAGAGTAATTGCAAAATAGATTTCCCATTCATTGTTAGCTTACCAGTCAGGAAGGGATGGGTTGGGCTCGTGTATTTGTCTTGTTGAATTTCACTAAAATATATCTAAGACTTGGGATTCAGTGTTATCTGTGGTAAGCAAAATTTGATTAAAGCAATCACTAATGATCCATTAAACCAAGGTAAATATGCCACTGTTCATTTGAGAGGAATAATAGTAATAAACGAAGAGGGAAAAGAAAAAGAGAAAGAAGGAGGAGGAGAGGGGAAGGAGAGGAGGAGGAAGAGGAAGAAAAAACCAAGAACAATAGAAGCTATCAGCTACCAATTGCCAAATGTTTGGCAAGCATTTTATAAGGAATTTTCTAAGTAATACCTTATTTTAATTTTTAACATAACATCTCATGAGTTAAAGTTTGTTTCCCATTTTACAGATGATGAAACTGAGATACTCTAAGATAAAATCAGTTGTTTAAGTTTACACAGATAAGTAACTGAACTAGGATTAGAAGCTACAGTGCCCAAATACAGATTCCATCTTCTCATACTGCTGCATAAAATAAAATGTATCACATTCTCAGATTAAATAAGTGAAACTTCTTAAAGCCTGTAATATGATAATGTGCACTGTGAATCTCCCGTAGGAAGTTATAGTAAATATTGCTTCCTAAAAATATTTGAGTGCTAGTATTTTGTCTCTAGGAACGTATTTCAGGAATCCTGTTATTAGGAAATGCTATTCTTGGGCATCAGTGCTATTTTGGAATTACAGTGTATTATTTGTATCAGTTTTACAGTCTCCTTTCCTTTAAAACTGTGGCATGTAACTTATCAGATAGCTTTAAATTTCAACATATGAATATGTATTTGGTGAAGTCTTTTTTTTCCCCCTTTGGAAAATTGCTGAGGTATCAAACCACCAAGTATTTCTTTTAAGGCAGTATTCTTGATGCTATGATTGGCCTTAAGATACCTAAGGTGCATTGATAAGGACTTTTACAGAAATAAAGTTTAGTATAAGCTCTTACCCAATAAGTATTTGTGTTTTTTAAGCATTTTTTATCAGATTTGTAAAATAGATTTGTAAAATAGAGGACTTCTAATGGTCTTACCATCTAAACAGTCTTACAGAGTATATTCAAATTTTTGTAGATTTTATAGTTCAATCGCATCTATCAAGTTATAGAATATCTGCTGTATACAGAACATTGTAAAGTCCAAGGGATATTAGAATAATATAGGATCACTGTTCTCAGAATCTCACAACCTGATATAGAATTTCCTGTAAGAGATACCAGATGAGAATAGGTTAAATATAACAAGAAAGACCTGGAAAGAACCTCTCATCTCCTTGGTTAGCCATCTCTTCAACAGCCTAACTCCCTCTGATGGAGGCAGTCTACCAAACTGCCTAGGAAAGCTGAGGGTGTGTTCTTTTCAAGAAAGTCTCTGAGGATAATAAAGTCTTGAACCAGCATCTCCAAAAGGGATTTTCAAGGCATAGTAAGATTGGCGAAGGGTATGGGCTGCCATGGTACTGGTGTTTATATTGCATGGCAAATAGCTGTCTCAGTTCTACATGACTTAGAATCCTAAACTGTTATGGGGAAAAAGACATTTTCAACATTCTTTTTCCAAATCCCACACATTAAAAAAAAAGCACAAATCCAAGACACATACACCCTGCTGGGAATCCATCCCCCATGTGTGGGCGCTGACTACTCTGTCTGGAATTTGCTTGTGTGTAGGAAGCATGAAGTATATTAGTTTTTGGAAATTTGATACCAGACATGGACAGGTAAGGAAACACCAGTCAAATTAACTTTATAAAGAAGTTACTCGGTGAGTGTTTGGGAAAGCTAAGGGGATTTTTGAAAATGAATTTCAGTTACTTAAAATGAGAGTAAAGCTTTTCCTGTTTGATTTCTCTTATCTTCATGTCTCAAGAAACCCATAAGCATGTCTATAAATTTTAGGAAGAATTGTGTAGGTTGTGTGTGTGTGTGTGTGTATGTTTGAACTTTATTGTTAGAATAGTCAGTGTAGATCAGAATATCTGCATTCTAATTCCTGATTTGCTGTGCATTCTTGGAGAAGTTACTTATACTATGCATACCTATATTTCTTTATTTGTAAAATAGCAAAAATAGCCATCATGATCTGTGTTATAGAAAACAGAACATAGAAGTCAAAATGACAGACTTGGGCCAACAGTATAGGAATTTAAATATGAATTTTACGAACTAATTAAAAGTACATTCTTGGACAAGAAGTGGAAAGAACCACAGGAAGGGAAAACATGAATATTTAGAGTGGTAATATTCAGATTATTTTTAATTCTTTTTAAAAACTTCACTCTAGATTTTTATTCTGTTTGAGAGATATAAGTAATACTGGGAAGTTCTACTTCCAGCAAGGCTGCATAGCTCCTGCCAGACCAGTACTCTCATAGGTAAAAATAATCAATTCTGGACAAAATACAAAATGCAAACATATGAAGGCACTAAAGAGTAAGCAAAGGCAGGCAGATAGTGAAAAGAAGTTGATGTTGGAAAGATGGTAACAGCTTGGTCAAGTTTCCCATTGTTCAGAGCTTTTAGCCTGAGGGCAGGCCCCAATCTCTCTGCATTATGTAAAACAGCTGAAGCTCAGATAAAAAATCTTTGCCATTTTAGCTTGGAAAGCCAGAGCCCTATTTGGTGATCATAGTATCTGGCAAGTAGGAGAGGAGAATCCCAGAAAGGGGAAGCTTTAAATTCTTTGTTTAAACTCTTCCCAAGTCTCTGGTTGACTCTTGAGCGATCCATGCTTAGGGAAGACCCCAAGTAGCCTACAGTTAAAAAAAATGTATTTCAGAGTTCGAAGTTTGAATTTAGTCAGTTATTACCTGCTTTAATTTTTATTTTTTTTTAACCCTAGCTTGCCCTGTCCCTGGTCCCAAAGGGAGTTGAGTACGTGTCATGATGGGGAAGGAGATGAAGGGAGAGGAAAAAAAATCCATTGTGTTCCACGATATTTTGCTATAATAATTAATACTTGCATTTTTAAAAGTCTGTATGCTTTAGGGCAACATAACTGAACCCAGAGTCCCCATAACATATTTTCAATATCCAAGACACAAACCAAGATTACTTTATGTATAAAGAAATAGGGAAACATAAGCCCTTCCCAAGGGGGACAAAAAAAAAAAATCAATGGAGACTGATGCCAAGATGGTTCAGAAGTTGAAATAATCAGACAAGAATTTTTTTTTTTTAAAGATTTTATTTATTTATTTCCAGAGAGAGAGAGAGAGTGTACAAGCAGGACACTGGGATCATGACCTGAGCTGAAGGCAGACGCTTAACCAACTGAGCCACCTAAGTGTCCCCAGACAAGAATTTTTAAGTGGCTATTATACTTTTGATTAAGGACTTAAAGGAAAACATACTCATAATGAAAAAGGAGATAGCAAATCTTAGAAGAAAAACTATACCAAATCAAAGGCCTAGATAAAAAGAAAATACTGGTAATAGAAGAACAAAAACTTATAAATCACAGGTTTCTTCATCAAGAAGCTATTTGTGGAGTTAAAATATTTTAATGTTATTTGGGAATGTTTACGCAAGGTGAGTACCCAGTAATGTGAAATGCCTATGTCAGAAAATATGCAGCAGTAGAAAAAGAGAAGAGTTAAGTGATAGACAAAGTTAGAGGAAGCAGTACTACTACTAACAACAAAGCAAACATTTATTGAGTGTTTGTTACATTCCATGCCACATGCTATCTCCTTGACTTACCCAATTATCCATTATTAATTTAACCTGTTTTGGTACTGTTGTTGTTCTCAGAATGCAGGTAAAAAACCCCTGAGACTTAGAAGATTTAGGTATCTTGCCCATGGTTCCATAGACAGGAGGAAGTTGATTCTTTTTAAGTCTCACACTGTGAGGTAACAGCTTGGTTAGAACACAAACCAGAAACCTAAAGAGCAGGGATAGATAGTCCTCTTGTTTATAGGACTGTGCTTATAGGTTGTGTCTGCAAAGGTGAGGAGATAGTTGCTGAAGAGGGAATGATGAATTATTGAATGGGCCTAATTTCCAAAAAAAGTTCCTCTTCCACCTTAGGCTTTTGCCACAAATTTCTCTAATTGTCAGAGGCAGATTGTATCATTTTATCATTAGAGGCAAGAGTGAAAAATATTCCTGAAAGAAAAAACCATCTGACTTTAAACAATGTAAAGATAGACATTAAAGTTACTCTTTCCTTGGATGGGACTACATTAATAACAGTTATTTTTTGAGAATTTATTCTATGCCATATACGCTGCTGGGTGATTTATATACATGATGTATTTTACTTATTGTATCCGTATGGAGTATGCACCATTACCCTAGTTTACAAAAATAAAAAAACAGGCTTAAAGAGTTAAATACCATGCCCAGTATCATGGTTTGTAAATGGCAGAAGTGAATTAAAAATTGAGCCTGTTTGATTCCAGATCTTGATTTCTCAAACTCTATCAACTCCAGACAGCACTGGTGTCTAAATTTGAAGGAGGCAGAGAAGATGGAGGAGGAGGGAAGCTAGGGCACAGCAAAGAGACTGCTGACACTGGAGACAGACTTTTCTGTTTGATAATATTTACTAAGGCTGTATTGTGAGTGACATAGGTTCAAACATGAAGGGCCCTGAAGAGAAAAAGGTGTAGAAAGACCTTGAAGTGGTATGATTAATGTCTGACTAGTGGGTGCTTTCTTCCAACTTCCACATCCAATCAATCATGAAGTACTTCCAATTCTTTCTCCTTGAGCTTCCCAAGTATGTCTCTTCATATTCACTTCTGTTACCATAATCCAAGCTACCAGTATCACTCACTTTCCGATTCTTGCCTCTCTCCAAATTATTGTCTTCATTAGCAAAGGGTTCTCTTTCTAAAGCAAAAATCCAATCAGAACACTCTCTGCTTTATGAGAGACTATGGACTCTGAGAAACAAACTGAGGGCTTCAGAGGGGAGGGGGGTGGGGGAATGGGATAGGCTGGTGATGGGTAGTAAGGAGGGCACGTATTGCATGGTGTGCTGGGTGTTATACACAACTAATGAATCATCGAACTTTACATCAGAAACCAGGGATGTACTGTATGGCGACTAACATAATGTAATAAAAAAACATTAAAAAAAAAAAGAACACTCTCTGCTTTAACATTTCAATGACTTCCCAAATTCCTTAGGTTAAAGTCTGTACTTATTTCCACAATTTATTGAATCAGTTCATCTTTTAATGTTGGACTTTTTTTCTAAATTTTTATTATAACAAATAAGCTCATGATGAACGTTTCTGGATATCTTTATATAAATCCAAAACTGTTTTATCACAGGGCCAAAAGTCATGCTCATTATTTGAGCCTACGTCTGATCTTGAGGATTCAGTTATCATCCTGGATATTGACCAGGGATCTAGGGCTGATCCATTATGGTCACAGTCATAGTCACAGTTTCTTCCCAAGACACACCTTATGACATGCCAGTCAATAAGGATGAAATACTAAGGAGGCAAGAACAATAAATCAGTATTTCATGGTGTAGAGGCCTATTCATTCTTATCTCTACTATCATATTGAAATGGGAAGGATATGGAGAAGGAAGTTGCAAACACAATGAAGGTTTACCAACCATGCTTTGCCCTCAAGGAAGACATCTAGGAAGACCTAAAGGAACACTGTGTGAAAGTATTTTTGAAATGGGGGGGCAGTAGAAGCTAAGAGGAGCTATGGAATGTGGAAGTACAGTGGGGTGTAGAAGAAAGAAGGGACATGTCAAATGCATTTCAGTAATGCTAAGCATCTACTCAGGCTAGAAATGGTGCATTGGAAGACAGCCCCTAGGAAGATGAATTCATAACAGAAGGCAGAGAGAAAGTTTATCACTT
The DNA here is from genome assembly GCF_002007445.2 of Ailuropoda melanoleuca. Classification (NCBI taxonomy): domain Eukaryota; kingdom Metazoa; phylum Chordata; class Mammalia; order Carnivora; family Ursidae; genus Ailuropoda; species Ailuropoda melanoleuca. Next base: position 36,908,007 of record NC_048230.1, on the reverse strand, counting down.
CCACTTTTTGAAAATGATCTTCCAGATAATCATCCCTATCACTGAAGTTTCTATTAAGCATCATCTTTCTCAAAAGGGGAAGAAATTAATAGAAGCAAAATATATGAGAAATGCATGCATGGAATTCAAGGAAAACAACCAAGATGATTTGAAATAATCAGTAGAACTGGGCATTTAGTAGAACAAAAATAACTGGTTTTGAGAAACCAATCAGAAGTTAGATATGTTAGGTGTTAGTGATATTGAGAATAAGAAAGAAAGAAATTTGGAGACAAAGCCTACATGGAAGTAAAAGTGGAAAGAAAGCAGGAAATCTGCTGAGATTTAAAGAAACATGCATACTTATTAGCAGAAATGATTGAAGATGTTTTCTTTACTCCACTTCATCTTTGGACATCTTGTCTTTCCCTTCCCACTCCCATAACATAGTGTTAAACTTGTAAACTTATGTTTTGACATTATAGAATATATATTCTTCTCAATAATAGAGAGGAGAGAGTAAGTTTACCTAAGTGATGTTATTGGGGAAGATTTGAAGTTTGAGAAGCAAAACCAACTGAGCTCATCTATTCAAGGACATCTCTATGCCTCAAGGCTTTAATGATGCATCTTCCCTCTTGAATAGATGAGCCCACTGCTGAACTCAGGGACTTGCAGATCTTTAAATGAGCTATAGGCTGAGAAATGTATTCAAGTTTATGAAGAAGGGCATATTGGTTTGCAGAAGGGGGAGGACAAACACCTAAGCAATATTGAACACCAAATATGAAACATTTCTGAGCATATAAAGTCGAGCAGCAGTAGGTGGCAGAATGATGCATGAGACCCAAACAGCAACGAAAGGAAGATGGAGTGCTGCTTACTTACTTTAAGAGAAATGGAGAAATAGCTGCAAGAAGGAAAGTGGCCAGATCACCCAGGGAGCATGGACCAAGACCAGACAAAGCCTCTTCTAGGAGACAAGGAAGCTTGTGTGCAAGAGTCAGGGAACTGTGTGGGCAGGACTCAGGAATATGTATTTTTTCCATGTTTCCAAAGACTATAGAGAGAATGTTAGAATAAGCTCCAGTGGCCTGAAATCATAGACTTTGTCTGTTTTCCTTTGTAGAATGGGTCCAGACCCATCCTGGGACTCAGAGAACTCTTTCTGGACAGTCTCTTCCTTCTCACCACTATCCATCATCCCCTATCCAGCAGTTTGTATTTTCTACCCACTTTTCTTCTTTAAAATATTTTAAATCCACTCAGTAGTATTACTGGTCTAGTTTAAGCTCTTATTTATCACTCCTATTGATGTAATACTCATGTATAGTGCTGCAGTCAGACTAATCTTTTAGACAAGGGAAATCAGATTACATCTTATTGGCCCCCTGCTTAAATTTCTCCAACAATTTTCCATTGTTTTCAGGCTTGTGTTTCATATTATGACATACAAGGTCTATTATGATGTAGCCCATACATAGTTCCATTTCCATTGAGTGCCAAACCTTGCCAAATCCACACACATATACATGTGTTTCCATACATATATACCCACACATGCACACATCGCCCCTACCCTGTTGGACCTCTGAGCTACTTGCTGCTGTGATTCATCTTGTTATAGCACATGCTGCTTTGGCCAGGAAAGCTGTTAGCACTCTTTTCCACTCCTTGAAATCCAAGCTTCAATGTAACCTCTTCCTGGGAGGTTCCTCACAGCGTAGTATCTGGTGATTATCTCTGTCTCAGGGCTGGTCATAATCTATTAAAAATTAGATGTTACCTCATCCATTCTCCACCATGTGGCTTGAATGTGTGGAGAGCAGAGATCTCTCTCTACAGATCTTTAGTAACTGTTATATAAATAGGTGAATCAAAAACAGCTCAAAGAAAGACGTTTCTCTTACAAATTTTATACAGTTTTATGTATGATCCTGAGTTGGATCTTATAGTGGGATAGAGGAGGGGGAAGCTATAAAGAACAGTATTGGGATCATTGATAACATTATTTTTAAAGATTTTATTTATTTGAGAGAGAGGTCAGGAGTGTGAAAGCACGTGGGAGCAGGGGGAGGGGCAGAGGGAGAAGCAGACTCCCTGCTGAGCACGGAGCCTGATGGGACATGGGGATCGATCCCTGGACCCTGGAATCATGACCTGAGCCAAAGGCAGTCTCTTAACTGGTGGAGCCACTCAGGTGCCCCGAGACAACATTTTAATGTAGACTGTGGATTAGATATTAGCATTTTATCAATGCTAAAATGCGTTTTGGTAATTTTGTAGCTATGTAAGAGAATGTCCTTGTTCCTAAGAAGTACATAAAGATATATAATAAAGTGGTGTGATGCCTCCAATTTATTCTTAGAGGTTCATTAAAAATATATAGACATACAGGGGCGCCTGGGTGGCACAGCGGTTAAGCGTCTGCCTTCGGCTCAGGGCGTGATCCCGGCATTATGGGATCGAGCCCCACATCAGGCTCCTTCGCTATGAGCCTGCTTCTTCCTCTCCCACTCCCCCTGCTTGTGTTCCCTCTCTCGCTGGCTGTCTCTATCTCTGTCGAATAAATAAATAAAATCTTTAAAAAAATATATAGACATACAGAGAGGAACTGCTGCTTTTGCTATTGGAATTTAGTTGTATCTGGGTTCATTTAGTTGCCTGTAATGTTTTCATTTCTCTTTAGTCTCCTCATCTACAGTTTAATGGCTCTGAGGACATGAGCCCTTTTTGGATATTCCCATAGTGCTCTGATGAGCAGGATATAAGATCCACTGTTGAGAAGCCACAGATACACAACAAATAATGTTCAATTGAGTGGGTGAACTGCAGTTTAGTATACTGGAAAAAAGAAAGGACAGAGATCCAAGAGACTTGGGTCCTCAACTCTGCTCTTCATTAAGCAGCTGTATGACCGGAGGCAAGTCATTCAATTCCTCTTGATAGTGTCGTAGTTTATAAAAAGAAGGTTGGACTATATGACTTCTAAGATTCATGTTAGTCCTAAAGCTATATGCCTAAATATACAATATTAGAAAGAAAGATAACAGCCTAAGACTCATTCATAATACAGTATGAAAATAAATCAAAAGGAAACAAAAACATGAATAATTAGCCAAAACAGACAGGTGCAGATAATATTCTATTGTTGCCTAGGATGGAAGGGCTATCCTTTCAAAGAGGAAGCACTACAACCAGTCTATGAAAGTCCTAAGTTATCGTAGATGAAAGAAAGAAAAACTGATGGAAGAGGAATGCAATGACTATCAGAAAGAAATTAGACGAACTGTCATATATTCATATAAGGAGTACCATACAGTTATAATGAAAAACTCAGGGCTACATGTAACATATTGATGAGGCTCAAAAGAATGTTTTGTGAAGGGGCACCTAGGTGGCTTAGTCAGTTCAGCATCGGATTCTTGATTTTGGCTCAGGTCATGATCTCAGGGTCATGAGATTGAGCCCTGCGTTGGGCTCCATGCTAGATGTGGAGCCTGCTTAAGATTCTCTCCTTCTCTCTCTCTCTCTGCCCTCCACAAAAGAATGTTTTTACATAAACAACCAATGAAACAAATTGCATAAGGATATGTACTGTATTGTACTATTTAAAAATACTATATAATAGTATGTACTATATATATATATATGTACTATATATATATGTACTATATACATATATATACATATATGTACTATATGTACTATATGTACATATATATGTACTATATATATACTATATGTACTATATGTACATATATACATATGTACTATATATATATATATATATATATGAAGGAATAATATTAAATACCAAAATTTAGAATTTTAGGCATTAGTGACATCAGGAAGAAGAGATCATTAATAAAAGGGAGAAGTGTAATAATTTTGGAGACTGTTGGACAAGAAGCATCAACTTTAGAATAATTTCTTAAAAGAAATTTGGACCAATTCAAAAAATGCTAAGATTTGACAATAATGGTAAGTAAAGTCAAAATGTTGTTTCTCAGATTATTTGTTATAAGTTTTGTGTATCTTGAATATTTCAAAATGAAAGATCCTGTCTGAAAACGAGAGAGAGGGTAAAAGTAGAAGGTGAAGTTGTCTCAAAGTTTTAGGGGTGAAAAAATTGGAGAAAGGAACTAAAAGGAGTGATAAGAAAATAAAGCTAGTCATAATACAGGTAGTGCTTTTTCAGATTTGCTCAAATAACCATGGATGTAGAACCCATTCGCATTCTGAAGGCAGAGAGCTGATACCTTTATGTGTATTAAGAAAATGAGCTGGATATTTCTAGCCCATGCTGTCTGAATTCAGGCATCCAGATTTTAGAGTATAAATCAAGCTTTCTTTTTCTCATGGTTTTTTGCTTAAGTTTTAGAAAAAGATGTAGCTTTATTTGGGATATGGTTTTTTCCCTCTTTGGGGAACAGGAGCAAATGTGTTATGTGGCCATTGTTTCTGACAGTTCATTTGTGCAGATGAAACAATCCATTCATTTGGTGAATCCATGGACTCAATGGCTTCCACTTTGTACTATTGAAAAATATACAGTATTTCAGGCCCCTGGATTTACATTCCACAGACTTTCTGGTATAATGGAATAGTTTTGGGTCCCTCGAGGGCAAGCATATGGCTCTGCAAGAGTGTTGATGGCTTTCCTACGATGTGGGCATGTGCATTTCTAAATGTTTTCACTTGGAGCAGTTCTTTAAGAAGCTCTTTGACATATAATGTGGGAAGAAATTCTTCTCAATGACCATTTATGAGAAAAGTTGCTTATGGACTTAGGTCTAGGGATAAAATGTGGCCAGATTATCTTTCCTTCAGGCTGGGATGCTTCTAAAATGAGAGTAAATGTCATTTTTAGTAGCAACTTGATGTGAACCTTTCTTTAGATCAAACATTATAAAACTCTATTTTTCCCTTCTGAGTCCAATTGAGGCATTTGTGGAAATGAGTATTTAGCACACTGAGAATTAACAGAAAATAATTACATATGGGGTGGGCAAGAGTTTATCAATTAACCGTGGCCTTCACATTGTTCCACAAAAATATAATTCCCTGTTATGTTAATGATGTTATAGTTGGGGTCATTCTTTTTTTTTTTACTTTAATTTTTTTTATTATATTATGTTAGTCACCATACAGTACATCCCTGGTTTCTGAAGTAAAGTTCGATGATTCATTAGTTGCGTATAACACCCAGTGCACCATGCAATACATGCCCTCCTTACTACCCATCACCAGTCTATCCCATTCCCCCACCCGCCTCCCCTCTGAAGCCCTCAGTTTGTTTCTCAGAGTCCATAGTCTCTCACGCTTCATTCCCCCTTCTGATTACCCCCCCTTTCTTTATCCCTTTCTTCCCCTACCGATCTTCCTAGTTCTTATGTTCCATAGATGAGAGAAATCATATGATAATTGTCTTTCTCTGCTTGACTTATTTCACTTAGCATTATCTCCTCCAGNCAGTGCCATCCATGTTGCAGCAAATGTTGAGAATTCATCCTTTCCGATAGATGAGTAATATTCCATTGTATATATGGACCACAGCTTGTTAATCCAGTCATCTGTTGAAGGGCATCTCGGCTTCCTTCCATGATTTGGCTATTGTGGACAATGCAGCTATGAACATTGGGGTGCATATGGCCCTTCTCTTTACTACGTCTGTATCTTTGGGGTAAACACCCAGTAGTGCAATGGCTGGGTCATAGGGTAGTTCAATTTTTAACTTTTTAAGGGACCTCCACACTGTTTTCCAGAGTGGCTGTACCAACTTGCATTCCCACCAACAATGTAGGAGGGATCCCCTTTCTCCACATCCTCTCCAACAATTGTTGTTTCTTGCCTTGTCTATCTTTGCCATTCTAACTGGCGTAAGGTGGTATCTCAGTGTGGTTTTGATTTGAATTTCCCTGATGGCTAATGATTTTGAACATTTTTTCATGTGTCTGTTAGCCATTTGTATGTCTTCATTGGAAAAGTGTCTGTTCATATCTTCTGCCCATTTTATGATTTGTTTATTTGTTTCTCGTGTATTGAGTTTGAGAAGTTCTTTGTAGATCTTGGATACCAGTCCTTTATCTGTGGTGTCCTTTGCAAATATATTCTCCCATTCCGTGGGCTGTCTCTTAGTTTTTTTGACTGTTTCCTTGGCTGTGCAGAAGCTCTTTATCCTGATAAAGTCCCATAAGTTCATTTTATCTTTTATTTCTCTTGCCTTTGGAGATGTGTCGTGAAAAAGGTTGCTCTGGCCGATGTCATAGAAGTTGTTGCCTATGTTCTCCTCTAGAATTTTGATGGATTCCTGTCTCACATTGAGGTCTTTCATCCATTTGGAGTTTATTTTTGTGTATGGTGTGAGAGAGTGGTCAAGTTTCATTCTTTTGCATGTAGCTGTCCAATTTTCCCAGCACCATTTATTGAAGAGACTGTCTTTTTTCCACCGGATGTTTTTTCCTGCTTTATCAAAGATTAGTTGCCCAAAGAGCCGAGGGTCCATTTCTGGGTTCTCTATTCTGTTCCATTGGTCGATGTGTCTGTTTTTGTGCCAGTACCATGCTGTCTTTGTGATCACAGCTTTGTAGTACAGCTCGAAATCCGGCATTGTGATGCCCCCAGCTTTGTTTTTCCTTTTCAACAGTTCCTTGGAGATTCGGGGCCTTTTCTGGTTCCATACAAATTTAAGGACTATTTGTTCCAGTTCTTTGAAAAATGTCCTCGGTATTTTGATCGGGATAGCATTGAAAGTGTAGATTGCTCTGGGTAGTATGGACATTTTAACTATGTTAATTCTTCCAATCCATGAGCATGGAATATTTTTCCATCTTTTTATGTCTTCCTCAATATCTTTCAAAAGTGATCTATAGTTTCTAGCATATAGGTCCTTTACGTCTCTGGTTAAGTTAATTCCAAGGTAACGCATGGTTTTTGGTGTTATTGTAAATGGGATGGATTCCCTAATTTCTCTTTCTTCAGTCTCGTTATTCGTGTATAGAAATGCAACTGATTTCTGGGCATTGATTTTGTATCCTGCCACCTTACTGAATTGTTCTATAACTTCTAATAGTTTGGGAGTGGATTCCTTTGGGTTTTCCATATAGAGTATCATGTCATCTGCAAAGAGAGACAGTTTGACTTCTTCTTTGCCGATTTGGATACCTTTGATCCCTTTTTGTCTTCTGATTGCTGTTGCAAGGACTTCTAGTACTATGTTGAATAATAGTGGCGAGAGTGGGCATCCTTGTCGTGTTCCTGATCTTAAGGGAAAGGCTTCCAGCTTTTCCCCATTGAGAATAATGCTTGCAGTAGGCTTTTCATAGATGGCTTTTATGAGATTGAGAAATGTACCCTCTATTCCTACACTCTGAAGGGTTTTAATCAGGAAAGGATGCTGTATTTTGTCAAATGCTTTTTCTGCATCAATTGAGAGGATCATATGGTTCTTGAGTCTTTTCTTGTTGATATGATGTATCACATTGATTGATTTGCGAGTGTTGAACCATGCTTGCATCCCAGGTATGAATCCCACTTGGTCATGATGGATAATCCTTTTAATGTACTGTTGGATTCTATTAGCAAGGATCTTGTTGAGGATTTTGGCATCCATATTCATTAGAGAAATCGGTCTGTAATTCTCCTTTTTGAGGGGGTCTTTGCCTGGTTTGGGGATCAAGGTAATATTAGCCTCATAGAATGAGTTTGGTAGCTTTCCTTCTGTTTCTATTTTTTGAAATAGCTTTAGGAGAATAGGTATTATTTCTTCTTTGAATGTTTGGTAGAATTCCCCAGGAAAACCGTCTGGGCCTGGAGTTTTATTATTTGGAAGGTTGTTTATCACTGACTCAATTTCTTCATAGTTAATTGGCCTATTTAAGAAATCTATTTCTTCCTGTTTCAGTCTTGGTAGTTTATAGGTTTCCAGGAAGGCCTCCATCTCTTCCAGATTGTTTAGTTTTTTGGCATATAGCTGTTGATAAAAGTTTCTAATAATCCTTGCAATTTCAATGGTGCTGGTCGTGACCTCTCCCTTTTCAGTCATAATTTTAATAATCTCAGTCCTTTCTCTTTGTTTTTGGACAAGTTTTGCCAGTGGTCTATCAATTTTATGGATTCTCTCAAAGAACCAGCTTCTAGTCCTGTTGATCTGCTCTACTGTGCTTCTGGTTTCTAATTCATTGATTTCTGCTCTAATCTTGGTCAACTCCTTCCTTGTCAGTGGGTTAGGCCTGTCCCTCTGTTGCTGTTCCAGTTTCTTGAGGTGAGAATATAGAAACTGCATTTTAGATTTTTCTATTCTTTTGAGTGAGGCTTGGATGGCTATGTATTTCCCCCTTAGGACTGCCTTTGCAGTATCCCATAGGTTTTGGACCGTTGTGTATTCATTCTCGTTGGTCTCCATAAATTGTTTAATTTGTTTTTTGATTTCCTGGTTTATCGAGTCATTCTTGAGCAGGATGGTTCTTAGCCTCCAAGTGTTTGAGTTTCTTCCAGGTTTTTCCTTGTGGTTGAGTTCCAATTTCAGAGCGTTGTGGTCTGAGAATATGCAGGGGATAATTTCAATCTTTTGGTATTGGCTGAGACCTGTTTTGTGTCCCAGAGCATGATCTATTCTTGAGAATGTTCCATGGGCATTTGAATAGAATGAGTATTCTTTGGTTCTGGGGTGTAGTGTTCTATATATATCTATGAGGTCCAACTCGTCGAGTATGGCATTCAAAGCCTTTGATTCTTTGCTTAGTTTTTGCCAGGGTGTTCTGTCTATTTCTGATAGTGGGGTGTTGAGGTCCCCTACTATTACTGTGTTCTTATCTATATGTCTCTTTATTTTGGTTAAGAGTTGGCTTGTGTATCTTGCTGCTCCCCTGTTGGGGGCATATATATTAATAATTGTCATATCCACTTGTTGAATACTTCCTTTAAGAATAATATAGTGCCCTTCTGTATCTCTCTCTATGGCCTCTAGTTTAAAATCCAGTCTATCTGATATGAGAATTGCTACTCCAGCTTTCTTTTGAGGTCCATTTGCGTGGAAGATGGTACTCCATCCCCTTACTCTAAGTCTGAATGCATCTTTGGGTTCAAAATGAGTCTCTTGTAGACAGCAAATGGATGGGTCATGTCTTTTTATCCAATCTGCAACCCTGTGGCGTTTTATGGGAGAGTTTAAGCCATTTAGATTGATAGAGATTATTGACAGATATGATTTTAATGATGCCATTTCTCTTTAAAGTCTTTGTATCGGTTGTGACTTGCTGCTCTGTATCACTCTTGGGGCCTTTTTACCTTTATAGAGCCCCCCTTAATATCTCCTGTAGGGCTGGTTTCGTGGTTACGAAATTGGTTAATGATTGGCGATTTTGGAACGTCTTTATTTCTCCATCAATTCTGAATGACAGCTTTGCTGGATAAAGGATCCTTGGCTGCATGTTTTTCTCTGAAAGAGCTTTAAAAATGCCCCCCCAAGCCTTTCTCTCATTCCAGGTCTCTGTAGACAGGTCTGACGTAATCCTGATACCTTTGCCTTGGTACGTGAGAAATTTCTTTGCCCTGGCCGCTTTCAATACTGTATCCTTGGATCTAATATTTGCGAATTGCACTATGACATGCCGTGGCGTAGGTTTGTCCTGGTTGAGCTTGGATGGGGTCCTCTCTGCCTCTTGGACACGAATGCTTGTTTCCCTTGCTAGATTAGGGAAGTTTTCAGCTACAATTTGTTCAAATATCTCTTCTAGACCTCTGTTTTTCTCCACCCCTTCAGGGATGCCGATGATTCTGACATTGGATCGTTTCATAGAGTCAGTAATCTCCCGTAATCTACATTCGTGGGCGTGGATTTTTTTAAGTCCAGCTTCTATTTTCGCTTTTTCTTCTACTAACCCATCCTCCAATTCGCTGATACGTTCTTCTGCCTCATTCACCCTGGCCGTCAGAGCCTCTAGTTTTGACTGCATTTGGCTCATAGAATTTTTAATTTCTGCCAGATTCGCTCTCATTTCCGCCCTTAGAGATTCTATATTCTCATTAACATTTTTGTTAATATTTTTTTCAAGTCTACACATCATCTTGACCATTGTTACTCTGAATTCCATTTCTGATAATTTGATTATATCCATAAGTTCTGTGGCAGAGGCCACAGACTCATTGTCTTTTCTTTGCTGGGGGGGATTCTCCTTCTCGTCATTCTGATGAGGAGAGGTTGCGGGGTTGTCCAGAGCCCAAATTATTGACCGGGATGCAGGCCGTGTGCCCTTGTTTTATAGGGATCTTGGGGATGTGGGCTTCTTGATTTTTCAGCCTGCCTTCTGGGGGAGGGGCCTGCCGCGCCGATACTCAGGCAACCCTGTTTGGGTAGAGTCTCCGTGTCCCCTGCGAGGGGGGATGGGGATGGGCACACTGTGAGCCCGTATTTCCAGGCTTTTGTTCTCTGTTGGCTTTCCCAGGCGGTTTGCTGTGCCTCTTCTGAGAGTCAGAGCAGCAGTGGCCGAATCTCAGCCTCTGTCTCAGAACAGAGGGATCGCAGACCATTCTCCACTGATGTTCTGGCCGCTTTGACTCTGATTGTTTTGGTGCTGCTCAACCCTGCAGCATCCTGGGATGTGCGCCCCACACCCGGCGTCCCAGCCCTCACTTTGAGGGCCGTTGCGTCTCTGTCCTTTGTGTTTCTAACACCGCCAGCCGCCAGCCGCCCCGCGCGCTCCCGGAGCTCTCGGTCTCAGTGTGGTTCCAGTGAGTGCACCGGAGCTCCGGTTTTCAGTCTGGTGCCGCGCGTTCCCCGGTTCACGGTCTTAGTCGGCTCTCTTGCGGGTGCCTGTCTGCAAGTCTGCCTGCTCCACCATGCAGGTGGCTACTGCTCCTGGCACCTGAACACAGCTGCTCCCTCTCCCTTGCGTTTATCTTCCGATATCTGTGCGCAGTTTTACGGCTCCCCGCGTCATACCTCAGTACTCAGCGCTGGAGATGTTCATTTGTAGGGATTCAGATGTATCTTCCTGCATCTCAGGCTGATTCCGTGGATGTTCAGGCTCGTCTGGAACTTATCCAACTCGACTCAGGGGACCGGCTGAAACAGGGGTCCCCTACTCCTCTGCCATCTTAACTCCCCTCTCTTGGGGGTCATTCTTAACATAACTCTATCAGGGTACAATTGCACTGCCGCCACCAGGGTTCTGCCAGTTCTGTACTATCTGGTAGCTATGAGTAGCCTGGCTCCTTTGGGGAGAGATGTGCTGTGAATAAACAATCAGTGACAAATCTACGGCATTTATAGATAAAAATTCAATATTGTGTTCATGACTTTGAAAGAGATATGCCTGTGTATAGAGGGAGACCTTGAGTAGCAGTATAAAGAGTTTATTTAAATGGCTGGTTAATGAATGAGTGCAAATATTGTTTTCAGCACCAGTCTGCTTACAGTTTCATAGCCAGACATATTAGGCAAGCCATCGGTTGATTAAGAGAGGCACTCCATTCCTTCTCCAGGAGCCTTGATAGGATGCCATGTTTTCTCATCCTTGGAGATGACTGGCTTGAACAAGGCTTATGGGGAAGAAATAAAAGATCAGAAGGCTTAATTATACTTGCAATTAAGTGACAGAGAGAAATGGCACAGAGAGAGGTTGTTCACTAGCCTGAGCCATGGAAGAGGAAAATGGCTGAAGAGGTCCCTTCTCTGTTGGAATTAATTACTCTTAGTTGTTCCCTTAAAAGGAAAGTAATTTTATAGCTATTATCTTATAATGCCTTTTTATAGTCAATTCTCTACATGTCTATCTGCTTCACTCTGAAGGAGGGAGCTGTAAGCCTCTGGAAAACAGTGTCTGTTGAGTTCAATGACTGACTTCTGAGTTGAATTATTGAAACAATTGTATAGGACTCTCAAGAGAGCACCAAACAGTCTAATTATCCCAGAGTTCCAGCGGCTCAGAGTGCCCTGTCATCTCCTGATATTGCTCCAGTTTATCCGTGGAATCAATCTCAGCCCTGTTTTCTTTAGCATTATTGTTCTGTAATATTTTTTAAAGCATGGCATGGTGGTTTGAGTATGAGTTTGGAAATCTGACTCCTTAGTTCAAGTCACTGCTTCAAAATTTACTAGCTTGGGAGACATAGAAACTTATTTTACCTTTATGAGCCTCAATTTCTTCACCTGTAAAATGGAGAAGACAATGTTATCAAACGCATTGTGTGTCAGTTGGAATGCCTTCTGCTGAAAGTTGACAGGAGACCTCAGTTCATGTTGGCCTACTCAGTAATAAAATTTATTATCTAACACAAGTGGAAGTCAGGAAGATAGTTTGGTTCAGGGGAAGTATGGTCAATGGCTCAGTATTGTCACTCAGGACTCAATGTTTTTTTTTTTTTTCTCCTATTTCTCCCCTGGTCTGTCTTACGGTGGCAGTGTGGGTTGCATTAACTCCAGATGTCACATCCAGGGATACTGATGTGTTGTAAAAGGAAAGATTGTCTCTTTCTTACATGCACTTTTTAGGAGTAAGGAAATCATTTCCAAAAGCCCCTCACCAGACTTCTTTTCATATCTTATTAGGTAGGCTTTGGTCATATTCCCATTCCTAAATCAATGCTGAAAAGAGGAGTGGTATTATAATGAGTATCTTAAGATAATCACTTAGAATTCAGAAAGCAACCACCATGACTGCCACACAAAGGATTTTGTTAAGTATGCAGTGAGCTACTGCACCTAAAGTACTTCAGACAATCCCAGGCACAAAGTAAACTGTCGTAATTATTCTCTATTATTAGCCATTAATCAGTGTACTAATTTATACTGATGCAAAGTTATAGCTATTATTTGATATGTTTCTCTAGGACCATTTTTGTTCCAAGAGCCATGGGCTTTAAATCAGAAAAATATTTAAAGGTGTGTTTGCATACTTTGATGAGCTGAATTAGGAATCCATTTCGTGGGCTTGGAGTACTTTCATGGAAATCCATGCATTTGTTTAATGAGGGGAATTATATCCTTAGGATTTCAGCTGCTTTTGGGACTGGGAAGTTAAGGAAACTAACAGAAGGAAGAAAAAGAAGAGCAAAGCAAAATCTCTCAACCACAACTTGGCCAAAGCCCCTTCCTTTCCTTTAGTGCAGTGAATTACCTGATCTTTATAGCTGTTGCAGCCCCTGCCAAAGACTTCAGAGGGTCTCCTTTCTCCTAGCACCCTCACATTCTCCTGTGATTTTTCCCGTTGTAACTGCAGGTCCAGAACAATACCAGGGAGAGCCCATTTAGCTCCAGGCAGTGGGGGAGATATTCTTGCAAATAATCACTGTTGTTCTTGCGTTGTCTCCAACTCCTTCAGAATTCTAACCACAGAATGGAGAAAGAGAAGGAATAGACTCAAGGGTTTAAGATTGTTTGGTGTAGCCTGAAGCAGGAATAGAAGTGAGTGGCCTCACAAATCATTCTTGAGGAGCTCCAAGGCGAAAAAAGGATCTGTTCATAGCAAATAATGAGGTGCCATGCCATGAATTTTCCCTCCTTTTGTACATTTTATTTGTCAAGAGGATAAATTCCAAATAGGGAATAAATTACAGTTTGACCTCAGGGTTCAAGTAAGGGTCCAGTGTGACTGCAAACTTGAAGGTACTTCATAGGTATTTTCTACATCTTGTATGACCGATATACAAGATTGTCTGGGGCAAGCCTTGTACCTTTTTTCATGACCCCCTCCCCCAACTCAGGCTCATGACTAATAAACAACAAGGGGAATTTCTTGAGCTTAGCGATGGGAAGTTTGGTTGAAAGGGGCAATGCAGGTGCTTCTAAAACCCATACCTCAAAAGTGCCAAGACACTGGCGCCTACAAGATTGGTTTGGGACTCTTACAAGACTAGCCATTCTCTGGGAAGTTTCCAAGAACTTCCTGTTACTAGTCAGGCAAAAAGAGAGAGATGAAGAAAAAGTAAAAACAACTTCATTTCTTTTGGGGAGTTCAGCATAATTTTTGTGGTTTAAGACATATTCAGAAAATGTTAAGCTTGCAATAAAATGTCACCTTTTTGGTATATCTGTGGGTAGACAGATGGTTTCTGGTACTGTTGATAGTGGTGATGAGGTTGTGGGGGTGGTATAGAGAAGATCTTTCATCAGACTTTTTCAGAATACTTTCAATAACTGTTCCTTGACATTAGCAAACTCCTATTGATTCTAAATTTAATTAGTGGCTTCTCTTTATGGTATTGAGCTTTGTTGCATAATCATGTCCTGATATTCTCTCAAATATTTAAGTACCATATTAATAAAAAAAGTATATCTATTACATACTCATGGAATTACTACGTTAACTACTTTCTTTGAGACTTTTAAACAAAAGAAAGGTGTAGAAAAGAAAGCTCTTTTTGTTACTGCAAAACCTCCTAAAAGCCTTATTTTTTTTCAGAAAGGAAAAGAATACTGTTAAATGTCTTTGCTACTGCTGGTTGAGCTACGGCTCAGGAAGCTCTCATCTTTCCTCTTTGACAACGTTATTCAAGAAATGTTGTCTCTTAGTAATAAATGTTTGCCTCCCTTGCTGACCACAGTACTGTATTTCAAAACTCACAGTAGTACTTAATGTACAGGAGTCTCACTGCATTTTAATGTAAAAATAACAGAAGAGAAAACCAGTTCTGAAAACCTGTTCAAGACATTATATAATGCATTTTAAAACAGTCCTCTTAAAAAAAAATAAAACAGAGTCCTCTTAGTGATTGGCTCTCTATCAGGAAGGAAGAAAACAAATACTGTTGACCTTGGTAGCCAGAAGTTTACCAACAGCCTTCTGTCTATTTAAGCCTCCTCCCTGACTCTCCCTGCTCCCTAGACACACACAATCTCACACACATTTTCTAATTGTAAATGAATGGTCAGTTTATTTGGAGGTCTGCTATGGTCAAGCCAGGTGCATAGAAAATAGATCAATATAGAAGAGGGAATGATCTTCACAAGAGCGTATTTATAATAGTCTCCAGCAAGGACCTTCAGTATGAGTGTGGCTAAAATCTAAGAGCCCTACATCCCCGCATAATTAAGGAATCTCAGTAAGCTAGAAAGCATGAATTCCCATTTCAGTATAATTCAAAGTGTTGAATTACTATAGTCATATCTAGTATTTATTCGTTCATTTATTTGTCCGTTTAGATTGAAATTAAAATATCTATAATTTACTGTTTGGGAACTGGGGGTGCAAAGAAGAATATACATTCTCCCTACTGTTAGGTATTTCCCTGGGGATAGAAGAGGGGAGATATAGACTCAGAGTGTACTAAATGCAGTGATAGAAATTTGAAGAGGGAACTCTCAGTGCCTAGAAGAGAATATGTTGTTATCATAACTTAGGAGTGATCAGAAAAGATTTTGTGCAGAAACTACCATTTTAACTGTAATGTACAGTATGAGTAAAGAGATAGTCTTACAAAAGGGGGTAATCTAAGGGAAGAGATTCCAAGCTTCTGGGATAGTTTATACAAAGTCATGGAGTCAGGAATAGCCTGATATATGGGAGATTACAAGCAGTTCCATGTTGCCAAAAGCTTCTGTCAAGGAGGGGGGATATTAACAGATAAGACTATAGGAGGAGACAGTAGATCTGTGACCTTTTAAGAGCTTGGATTAATCTTATGGGAAATTAGGAATCACAGAATTGTTTAAACAAACGTGTGACATGGCTAAATTTTTGTTTTCAATACATTATTCTCTGTAGAGGATAGATTTGAGCAATGAATATGCCAGTAAATGTTTAACAACCTCCTGTTTGAAAACAAATTCTTGATGATAGCATTTGCCAATTTCCATGATGTAAATGCTCCCACCATGGGAGATTTTAAGCTACTAACTTGAAATCACTGAACCCAGAGTTGGGAAGAGAAGAGCACAACTCTCATGAGCCAGGACAGCCCACTTCATCCCATCAGTAGTAGTTTGGAAGAGCTGAGACACATTAGGAGGCTTGCATAGTTCAGGAGGAAGATAACATAGGCTTGAACTAAAGGAGAGGCAGCTAATATAGGGAGAGGAATAGCTTGGCTGGCCTGGGGATTATTGTCATATGGAAGATGATAAATGAATAAAGGTGACTCCTAGGTTTCTAGTTTGGATCACAGGCTTAATGCCATGCAGGAGGGAGAAATCTGGTAGGAAGTGTGCACTAAGTAAAAGATGAAGTTAGGCATGGGACATCTTGAGAACATATGCAATCAGTGGTGGCACATGTGATTCTGGATGGATCCTGGGAGCTAAGAAAGAGGTGGATATTTGGAGAAGGAGGATACATGTAGGAGTTATTGGTCTCTAGGTGATGATTAAAAATGTGAGTGAATAGGATTCACCAGGGAAGTGTAGAAACAGATGAGTAGAAGACTTTCCCAGTTGCTGTGGTAGAGTATCCTGGTGTGCCTTAGATGGGTTGCAAGTGTACAGACATGTTGATTCCTTTAACTTTGGGGCTGCTACTGCATGCCCTGGAACCACAGAGCAGGGCTTGGGCCATCAGAATTCCAGGACCAGCAACCTATGGCCACAGGCAGCTTTATCATTTCCCTGTCCATATGCTGTAAGAATGTTATCATCTTTATGTGTTACTTTATGTGGAAAAATATGTGAAACACTAGCATATTTTGCAACCACAGAATATATCCTCAGTTAAGAGAAAGGTAAAGGAAAATGATCTTTAGAAGGAAACTAAGATCAGAAGAGGTTGAGGAGAACCTGGAAAGAGTACTATCAAGGAAACTAAATATTTAAATTTGCAGAATTAACCTTCCTGTTGGTGATCAGTTACCAATGCATATCATTTCATTTGCATATCATCTGTTTCATTCATTTATTTATTCATTCATTAATTCAGATAGTCACATGCGTGTATCAAGTCCCTGTGAAGCATCAGGTGCTGGACTTTTTGAACATTGGTTATTTGGGTTCTGGCTGGTGGAATAAAGCAAATGAACGTTGTAGCCAGGGAGAGAGCAAATTAGTCTTAATGATTTAAAGATCTAGAGATCATCTTAGAATTCCTACCATTTTTGGGAAGGTGAGCAAGGTGATAGAGGGAGGAGTGGTCATCTTTGGAGGCAGTTCACAAAGATCAAGGGGATTCATTCTGGTGTTTTGATAAGAAACCCCCTTTAAGTTACTTTGTTCCTTCAGGAATACTTGAGTACATATTGTGGGTCAGACAGTGGACTGAGAATTCAGTAGACAAAACAGACAAAATCCTTGCCCTTATGGAGCTCACATTCTAGAAGCAGGAGACAGACTATAAGCAAATGAATAACTACAACATTTAGGTTGTCAGATGGTGATGAGTGTTAGGGAGAAAAATAAGGCAGGCGGGGGAGTAAGAATGGCTGGGAGAAAACTGTAATTTTAAATAGGGTGGCCAAGGAAATTCCAATATATACAAAAATATATCAGGGAGGTCTCCTGCGTCATAATAAAGAAACTCAACCAGGAACCCACATGAAAATCTAATGCATTTTACTTTCCCAAGGGAGCTTATTCTCACTTAACAACCCTCCAGGGACTGATTTTATATCCCAGTACTGGCCCATGAGTCCATGAGCTTATTTTGTATTTGTATTAGTTAATGACTGAACCTTTTTTTGCTCAGTGTTCCAGAATGAATACCTACCATCAAGCTCCATGTGTTAAAACAAATGGAACACTGGAAGTGTCCCTAAAACAGTCTTAGGTCTCCTCTGGCTTTGATATGGGATATTTTGAGTATCTTAAATTTTATTGTCTACACTGTCTCACCTACCTCGTGCCCTTTTATTTCGGTAAAAAGGCCCACTGACAATTATATTTCCTCTGCTGATTATTTCCCCCCCGAACCTGGTGGTTTTCCTGGCAGAGAGCTGGCTGAAGCCAAATCCTCATTTGCTAGCTTCACTCTGCCTGAATATGCTGGGACCTGGCTGGAAAACTGCTCACGGGAGTCTATGCTGTGGGCGTCTAAGACAGAAGGAGCAGTGGTTATAATGAGGTCCCTCTGGTCCTTTGAAAATTAACCTCCCTTGGATGTCATTCAAGACAGATTTGTACTGTGCTGAGTTTGTCAAAACAGGTGTACCTCATTTTACCTAATGTGTATGTTTATGAAAGAGTGAATGGAATCAGGTTTGGTAAGTCAAATACCATCTGAAATACTCTGATGAAAATCACTGAGAAATGACATCTTCTAGTGAATCCTTTTGGGAAGTGAATAATTGACGTCAGATTTATCTTAGCACAGTCACAGGTTCATGTATTTGGGGTGTGTCCGTTAGTGTTAGTGTTATACCTTTAGTGAAAATATTGGGAACACTGAGTTATGCACTGGTCCTTATGATAGTCAAGGCTTTATTACATGAGATGTTTCCTTGAACAGGAGTCTTGGCAAGAACAGGGGTCAGCAAAATTCATCTGTAAAAAAACCAAATAGTAAATATTTTGGCTTTGCGAGCTATACGGTCTCTCTGGATTGCAACTACACAACTGTTCTACTGAAGTGCAAATGTGGCCATAGACACCATGCAAATGAATAAGCATGGCTGTGTTCCAATAAAACTTTATTTCTGGATAAAAAAATTTGAATTTCATGTAATTTTTATGTGTTGTGAAATATTCTTTCGGTTTTTCTTTCAACCATTTAACAATATAAAAAATATTCTTAGTTTGTGGGGCATACAAAAACAGATGGTGAACTGGATTTGGTCCATGGGCTATGGACCAAATTTACCAACTCCCGAGCTGGAATGTTATGTTATGTTATTCACATCATTTTCTCCAGGTTTACATAATTTTTGATTAGTGGAAGTTTGGAGCATTGTTTTTACATCTGTATAGTTAATGGATAGAAGTTCTTACATGCCTTCTGTACTTTTGGACCAGTTACATAACCTTTCTGACTCAGTTTCTTCACTTGCAAAATGGGGAGGATGGTTCTTGCGTCAAGTAGATGATAGGCAGATTAAATTATATGGTGTTTATAGAAAGGCAGCACAGTTCTATTCATAATATTCACTCAGTAAAGTAACATTCAGTGTATGACAGTAGGTGCTTAATACAGGGTAACATCTCACTTTCTCTCTCATTTTCTCTCTCATTAAACTCTGAAGGCAAGTATGTGGCTAACAAATTAGAGGATGACTAGTAGTCAACACTGTGAGCCCTCTTGCTATTGCAGGTTGCCTTTTTTCCTGTGTGGATGCTTTTAGCTACAGAGATGATTTGCCCCTTGTGAGTATTTTGTCCATTTGTGGCTAGGCCGTCAAGCTGGCAGTGTGAGTCAGCCTTTTCTGTTGGTAGATGTGTTAACTTGCCATGCTTGATTAAGGTGCAGCTACATGGGGAGACCTCCTAATTTTATTAGCCAATATATCAGTCATTTTCCCTTTAATAGAGGACCCTCTTAGTTCCCTTTTACCAGTCACAAGGCATTCTGAAACACTGCTTGCATTCTGAAACACTGGTCGTCTCGTTAAGTTGTAAAGGGCATAGCTCGAAGGGCTTTTTCTTCCCTGATACTTCTTTTCCCTGAACATGTGCATTAGGTCACTTTGATACATTTTTAAATGGGTAGGAAAAATTCACCATGGACAACTTTATTCTGGTTTGGAGGCAAAAAAAAAAATGAAAAAATATGAGGGATACAAGTCAATATCACAGCAGGATGGTGAGAACAATTTTGGAAAATACAACTCATAGAGGACCCTACAGGTGGAGCAAGAAATAGGAATGTCTGGAGATCTCAAAGATACAGTGACATCTGCATAAGAAGAGGCAAATTGGAGCTTGCTTTTTATCATCCACTTTTGCAAGTTGGGGTACTGCTGTAACAGCTGTGGTTCTGTCTATTATATAGATATAATACTAATGTATATAATTTGGTTTTTGTTAACACTGTAATAAAAATATAGCAAAACCCTCAAAATACATTTTGTTGTATTAAATGTACGTATACTATAAAATATATAGAATAGACAGTAAAGCCACTACCAAGGGGTAACATAAAATATTAAGTGTGGGTTCCCCACTGTCCAGGGTCCTGGGGCCATAAAGATGAGTGAGGAGGTGGTACTAGAGACTGCTGTTTTATGGCCACCAACAAGGAGTTGCTTTACTTTAACATTCTTTCCAAGTTTGATCACTTCTTTTCACTGTAGAAATGATTTTAGAGTAGATTCCTGCCCACTGACAGCTGGATTATAGTTAAGAATTATTTCACCAAGTCTATAAAAGCTGAACCTCTGCGTTCAGACCACGGAAGTTTGTTTTCAGTCTTAGTGAGCAGGAGGTTAGATGCACAAGTTTCCCTGTTTTCTGTATCTGTCTTCCAGTTCAGCTTAGAGAGGAAGAATCAGCTGAGACATCCTATCTAGTTAATGTTGGGGAAAGGCTCTCAAGCATTAAAAAAAGATGAAGTTGCTCGGGAGTTAGCAAACTACTGGGCAACAGAGTCATGGTCCAGAAAATAATACATGTTGGTGAGAATGTGGGGAAATACAAACTCTTGTGCGCTGCTGGTGTGAGGGTAAAGTGGTGCAACTGCTTTGGAAAACAGTATGGCAGCTCCTCAGAAAATCAAAGCTAGAAGTACCATGTGATCCAGCAGTTCCACTTGTGGGTATGTTTCCAAAAGAGTTGATAGCAGGGACTCGAACAGATATTTGTACACGCATGTTCATAGCGTTATTCACAGTAGCCGAAAGGTGAAAGAAACCCAAGTGTGCATCTGTGGATAAATGAATAAACAAAATGTGGTCTATACAGACAATGGAATATTATTTAGTATTAAAAAGGAAGGAAATTCTGACACATGGTGCAATATGGATTAACCTTGAAAACATTATGCTAAGTCAAATAAACCAGTAATAAAAGGACAACTGCTTTATGATTCTCCTTATATGAGGTACCAAGAGTAAGTAGTCAAATTTATGGAGACAGAAATTAGATTGGTGGTTGCCAGGGGCTGGGGGGAAGGGAATGGGGAGTTAATGTTTAATGGAGCCATGGTTTCAGTTTGGGAAGATGAAAAAAGTTCTGGAGATAGATGATGGTGATGGTTGCACGATAATGTGAATGTACAGTATCAATGAAGCGTACACTTAAAAATGAGTAAAATGGTAAATTTTGTGCCATGTATATTTTTCACAGTGGAAAAAAATGAGAGAGAGGGAGAGAGAGAGAGAAAGAGAAATGTTTAAAATCAGCCATTGTTGGGCCATAGAGACAATGGAATAGAAACATGAGGTTCAGAACTAGGCTTAAGTTAAATTCTCCGTAGAAGATGCTGTGTATTTAGTGTCTGCAAGCTCGGGATTAAACATTTCATCCCCACCTCCCTTCCTTGGGTAGAGAGCTGGGTTTAGGCAGGGAAAAAGAAATCACTGTGCAACAATCCATTGTTACAAATGTGTGTGTGTGTGTTTAAAGATTATTTATTTGAGAGAGAGTGTGCGTGTGCCTGTGGGCATGGGGGCGGAATAGAAGCAGGCTCCCCACTGAGCAGGGAGCCCCCATGTGGGGCTGGATCCCAGGATTCTGAGATCATGACCTGAGCTGAAGGCAGATGCTCAACCGGCTGAGCCACCCAGGGGCCCCAAAAATGTGTTCTTTTGGTTCAGGGCACAGCATATAAAATTGCTGGATATGATACATTGAATGCCATGTACATATGAACAAGGATATTCTGTTCTAGAATAACTTCGCATGCTGAACGATCAAGAAGATTCCAATAAGAAAAAAACCTTGCATAATGCAAGCATATTTTCTGGTGTTATCAGTCTCTATTACCCTCAACTCCCTCACTTCCTCTCAAATGTCAAACTGCATACCTACTCCCAAATGCACCTAGCTATCACTTGTCTTTCAGAACATTTTGTTTTACCACGAGGATGGTGTGAAATATATGATGAGAAGGTTGCAGGTCTTCCTTTGCGGCGAGGAGATATTATCTTAATGTTGAAAAAGTCTTTGATCATTCCCAGTGATTCTGACCAGTTGACATCATCATGAAGTTCAGTCTCACTGCCAGCTTTGAAAGCAAAGACAGGGTTGGGTGCGATGGGGAGTGGGTGCGATGGGGGAATAATAGAGCACACATCTTTTGCTTTCTTTCATTGCATCCTTCTCTGTCTCTGTCCCTCTTTCTTCTTCTTCTTTTTGTTTTATTTTTAAGGAAAGATTGGTTTAAATAAAGAATAAATATGAGTAAAAGAGATGGTAGTAAAGAGAAGAGTGAGGGTGGAGAAAAACACCAGGGTGTTTTTATTTTATTTTTTTTCTATATAGCACTCTGGGAAGTTTTGAAGGGAGAAAAAAAAGATTTAAGAAGTGATACTTTTGAACTTCAGCCAAAAGCAAGCCATCAAAATGGGACACTGTCCCTTTAAGTGCAAGCCTGCACAAACGAAAGGAAATTAATTAAGTATCCGACGCTGGTGTGGCGCCATGGAAAGAATACACAATCTGGGTCCAGCATGCCAAATCTGAAATGAAAATGAAGGTGATCCGTCATATTTGGCTGTTTTTTTAAGACAGAATATATATTTTTGAAAGTTGACTAAGCAATTACCCAAATTAAAGAAACTAGAAAAGCAAACAGTGGTAAAAATGCTTTAATTTTTTAGAGGTTAAATTAGTTTTAAAATGTGTGCCTTTTATTATCTTAATACCAAAGAGAAAGAAAAAAAAAAGCCAGGGTGTTTCTTAACTCCTTAATGGCGGCATCTAGGAGAATTTATTTACTGCCTCTGCCAATGATAAAGTTTCCAAACTTAAGTAAAACTTAAGGAGGCACAGGCTGGCTTCTAAGCTCTAAGGAAGAGATGCTTAGTATACGTTTCTGAATCTGAGATTTGTTAAAGGTCTTTTTCCTCTTATGCAGGGGTCCATGCTCCACTAGCCTGCCTTACATGCCTTCAGCAACCAGATGGATTCTCTCCCCTACCACCACTCCTTACCCTCTGGATCAGGAAACTCAGGGCCTGCCATTTGGCAGGTAAGGGCAGTCTTGCTTTGCTTTGTTTCCGTATTAGTCTCTGGTAATCGCCAAGGGAAAGGAATGCAAGGGCTTTAGAAAAGGGTCTTCTCAGAGGACAATAGAACATGTGCCGAGAGGATTGTGTGGTCACCTGGATGTTTATTGCCCTTCTTCAGCTTAGAAGAGAATTTAACAGAGACAAAGGTCCTGGGAATTTCATCTTATTTCTCAACACCATTGAGCTTTTTTCTGATACAGTAGGTGGAAGTAGCTGTCAGAAGGAGACACCTTCTAAAATAAACACAGTGTTTACGGAGATTGTCGAAGGGAAATCTATGTTAGGTTAGATTCTCTTAGTTTTAGGAGACGATATCTAGGGCAAATGGTCTTGAGACAAAAGCTAGTTTGTTTGTTGTCTCACATAATTAGGTCTACCAAAGGTCTGGCTTCACCCATGATTAAATTCAACACTTAACTGTATGTGGTGTTGACTGAAGTCTTCACTTCCTATTTTTGACAGTTCTTTCTCACTCTGAAGCTTTATTTTCCCTCACGTAAGTCTAGTGAGAAAGGAAGTTTCTGGGAGATCAGAGGCTTTGGAAATTTTGCTGGCTTTGACTGGCCTCACTTGGGGCATGTGCCTATTAATAAATTCTTCACTGTGTTCAGGGACATGAAATGGACATGTAGGATTACCTTTGTCAAATGTTCCAGAAGCTAGGAGCAGAACTGACAAGATTGCTTGCCTTATAGGTGGCCTTAGGCACTATTAATATTCTAAATGACCAACAGTTGCTTCCCAACTAGTTCAGAGAGTTAGGAATGGAGGCAACAAACGCCTATGAACAAACACAATGCAGAGGGATAGTTATTGTGGGGAAATTGTTGGGGGACTGGTGATAATTTTAAAAAAAAGTTTTATGAAGTATAACAAATATATAGAAACATGCTCAATGTTTAAGTTATAACTTTAATAGATTTTCAAACTGAACACAGCCATGTAAATAGCACCCAGATCAAGGAATAGAACTTTCCCAGGACACATACATGGGCCATACATGTAGTGTTTCGCTTCAGTGGAAAAAGTAAACAGTATTCCAAAGAGGTTGTACCAATTAAACTCCCACTTCAAGTTCTAAGAAATTATAAATTTATTTTTTAATTTTTTTTAAAGATTTTATTTATTTATGTGACAGAGATAGACAGCCAGCGAGAGAGGGAACACAGCAGGGGAGTGGGAGAGGAAGAAGCAGGCTCCCAGTGGAGGAGCCTGATGTGACTCCATCCCGGAACGCCGGGATCACGCCCTGAGCCGAAGGCAGACGCTTAACGACTGCGCTACCCAGGCGCTCCAGAAATTATAAATTTAAAATATGTTTATATAAGTATAAAATATAAAAATAATAAATATAAAAATATATACACACACATATGTGTAGTGTGTGTGTGTCTATAATTTTTTTTCACCCTAAATGGAGGGAGTGCCCAACATGATTTCTGAAGTGTGAATCAAGGTGGTCTTTTTGGGCTTCTGCAAGCTTAGATAACTCCCTCACATGACTTGACTTACCTGATTTCCTGGGATTTAAGGTTCTTAGAAACATGGTATATGGTGATATCATTTTTCTTCTCATTTGTGACTTCTATTTTAAATATAGATGACTCATTTTTATTTGGACCTGTAAAGAAGGGATATAGAATATATTGGTGCATTAATGATCTATAGCTAGGGAGTCTGAGATGCAGAGAAGCTAAGTATGCGTTGTGTAAGTGTTATTTCACTAATATGTGTTGGTGACTGATCTGGGACTGGAAATCTTGAGTTTAACCAGCTGGTTTTTACAATTAAATGTGCATGTATTTCTATTTACTCGAGTCTCCTCAAGTATATGACTCAAAAGGGTCACACAATTGTTAACCCAGGGAAGTTTCTTCCTTTATTTTTGTTAGCTAGAGTAAAACATGCTAATAGTTTAAAACATAAGTTATATCAGTACTTTTATTATACCACATTGCCACCATTCTCTCTAGTTCCTTGATTTGACATCCTACTTACTTTTCTGGTTTTCTTCCAGAATCCAATTGTGTTAATCCTCTCTTTATTACCCCAGAAACCTATTATAAGGAACAGAATTATTTTCACTTATCTTTTCCAGAAACTGAACGACTCAGAAGAAAATTATAGTCCCCTGATAGACCTTGAACTGGCCTTAGCTGTAGAAAGAATCATACCAAAGTTCTTGTCCAAAGGAGGAGCTAAGTTAAAATGGCCACAGGCACAGACTTCTAAGACGTTGCTTCATCCTCAGAGTATGAATGCATGAAGAGGATGTCTGTGAGCTAAATGGGAAAAAGAAGAACTTCGTAATCCATGTAGGGCAGTTCTAATCTGGGCTTTGTACCTTGGACCTTTCCACAGCCTCAATTTTATCGTCTTTATAATGGTGACAACATTGCAAGAATTAGAGATAGTAGCAAACATAAAGCACTCAGCCCAATGTTTTACAGTAAGTTTTAGCAATCATTATTAGTACTATTAATATTCTTTATCACTGAAGTGAAGTATACTGCTGGCACATTGATATCTTTTATATTATTAGAGTAATATGCTTATTAAGCTATGTAAAAACCTTCTAAAGCAAATTAAAGCAGCCTTTTCCCTAAATGCCTAACACTTAGTACAATATTAGCACAGATGTTAGAAGAACCACAATCTGTTTGTAAGTGCACTTTCAAACAGAAATGTGCCAGAACAGTGGTTCCCAAGTCCAGTTGAGCATGAGTATCCTCTAGGACTTTTAAAAACATACAACATTCTGGGCTCCTTCCCCGAAATATTGATGGATATGCCAGTGTGGTGCCCAGGTCTGGAGCCAGACTGCCTTGGTGTGGATTCCAGCTCTTCCATTACTAGCTAGGTAACTGTGGAGTTATTTAGTTTCCCTGCCTAAATTTTCCCATCAATAGCATAGAAATAACACTTACACTTGCCTGGTACATAGAAAGAACTCAAAAAATGCTTGCTTTCATTAGGAGGTAGGAGTCTGTATTAAAACCAAAACAAACTTCCTGACAAATCTGGGATTCAGCCTCGTTTGAGAACCATTGACCTACAGACAGAATGTAATATGGTATTCTGGATAAAAATTTTACATCTCAAACTATAACCTCTTAAATTCTTTACTCTTAAATATAAAAAAAACTTAAGTGTTTGAAATTGAGAGAATGAGAGATCCTTTACTCCTGAGGAAAATTAAATTATGTATGTATGTAGTTTGGAATATATGTAAATTTCTGTTTGCAAAAATTATTTATCCATATATAGTTCTGCCCTTTATGTCATTGAATAGAAGTGACTTCCTTAAAAAGAAAGATGAATGAGAGGGAAACAGTGGTCAGAAGTCCAGTGTTAGGCACTTCCCAGCATTCAAAGTTGATTTATCGTAATGGCAGAGGCAACTTAAGCCAATGTCAATTGCACAGTTTTTTGGGATAAGTCCTGACCTTTTCATTAGGGATTAAATAAGGTCCAGCTTAACATCTGAAATATTAGCATCATGTCCCATTTGTACCCTGTCTGGTTCGGAATTTGTGAATTGTTTCTGATTATTTGGTTCTGCCTTTGCCCTTCCTTTGGTGCTGGGTCTGGAACAGGAATTTCTCACTTCCTATGTTTGAATCCTTACCTTAGTTTTTTGCCCCAGAGCCTATAGAATTGCCAAAAGTTGGTTTTCAAACTGTCTGTGCTCTTTCCTGGACCCCACCTTCATGTATGAAGTCCTCAACCTGTTCAAATTTCCCTCTGTGCCTGGATCTTTGAACATTACCTGCTCTCACATCTACAGCCTCTGTGTTCTGTTCACATTTTACAATTTTAGTATTTTGAGTCTTCTCTACTTTCTACCTGGTTAGTCTAGCTAAAGTTTTATCAACCTTGTGGATCTTTTTAAAGGACTGTTGATTTTCTTCATTTTTTCCTATTTTTATTTCATTTATTCCTGTTCTATTCTTTATTTTCTTTTGTTTTGCTTACCTTAGGTTTAGTTTGCTCTTCTTTTTTCATTTACTAAAAATGAAAGATTTAGCTATTGATTTGAGATTATCCTTTTTTTAGATGCTCATATTTTTATTTTTTATTTATTTTTTTGTCTTTTATTTATAATAGTATTTTTTTATTATGTTATGTTAGTCACCATACAGTACATCCTTAGTTTTTAATGTAGTGTTCCATGATTCATTATTTGTGTGTAACACCCAGTGCACCCTGCAATATGTGCCCTCCTTAGTACCCATCACCGGCCTATCCCAATCCCCCATGCCCTCCCCTCTGAAGCCCTCAGTTTGTTTCCCAGAGTCCATAGACTCTCATGGTTCATTCTCCCTTCTGTTTACCCCCCCTTCATTCTTCCCTTCCTTCTCCTGCCGATCTCCCTGCTATTTTTTATGTTCCATAAATGAGTGAAACCATTTGATAATTGTCTTTCTCTGCTTGACTTATTTCACTTAGCATAATTTCCTCCAGTCCTGTCCATGTTGCTGCAAATGTTGTGTAATCATTCTTTCTGATGGCTGAGTAATATTCCATTGTATATATGGACCACATCTTCTTAATCCATTCATCTGTTGAAGGGCATTTTGGCTCCTTCCACAATTTGGCTATTGTGGACATCGCTGCTATGAACATTGGGGAGCATATGGCCCTTCTCTTCACTATGTCTGTATCTTTGGGGTAAACACCCAGCAGTGCAATGGCTGGATCATAGGGTAGCTCAATTTTTAACTTTTTAAGGGACCTCCACACTGTTTTCCAAAGTGGCTGTACCAACTTGCATTCCCACCAACAGTGTAAGAGGGATCCCCTTTCTCCACATCCTCTCCAACATTCGTTGTTTCTTGCCTTGTCAATTTTTGCAGTTCTGACTGGTGTAAGGTGGTATCTCAGTGTGGTTTTGGTTTGAATTTCCCTGATGGCTAATGATGTTGAACATTTTTTCATGTGTCTATTAACCATTTGTATGTCCTCATTGGAAAAGTGTCTGTTCATATCTTCTGCTGATTTTTTTCTTTTTTAATAAAAGCATATACTGCAACTATAAATTTCCTTCTAAGCACTGCTTTAAATTCATCCTGTAAGTTATAGTATGTTGCATTTTTTTTCTCATTCATATCAAAGTATTTTCTAATTTGTGACTTCTTTGACCCATTGGTTATTTGTTAGTTTGTTGTTTAATTTCTACGTATTTGTGAATTTCCTAAATTTTCTTCTATTATTGATTTCTAACTTAATTCTGTGTAGTTAGAAAACATATTTTGCATGATTTCAATTCTTTTAAATTCATTGATGTTTGACTTATGACTTAACCTATGGTATATCCTGGAGAATATTCCATATGCACTTGAAAAGAGTGTGTGTTCTGCTATTGAGTGACATGTTCTGTTAAGTCTGTTAGGTCTGTTTGCTTTATGTTGTTGGTCAGGTCTTCTATAACATTGTTGATCTTTGGCCTAGTGGTTTTACCCATTATTTGAACAGATATTGACGTCTCCAACTATTATCCAACTATTATATCCCTTCAATTCTATCATTTTTTTGTTTCATGCATTTTGAGGCTCTCTTGTTAGGTGCATATATGTTTATAATTGTTATATCTTCCTAATAGATTGGTCCTTCTTTCATTATAAAATGTCCCTCCATATATTGAGAAATATTTTTACTTCTGAATTAATTAAATTGTGCCTGATACTTGTATACTAATATAGATTAGTATATCACTTCTGCTCTTTTACGGTTGATGGTTGCAGTTACATGCTACACTCTTTTCCCTCATTCTTTTACTTATCTCGCTGAATCTAAAGTGTATCTTCCATAAACAGCATATAGTTGAATTGTGTTTTTTTCCCCAATATGATAATCTTTGCTTTGATTGGATTATTTAATCCGTTTACATTTAATGATATTAAAGATATATATGATGGATTCACTTTTATTATTTTGTTTCTTGTTTTTTGTATGCTGCAAGAAGTTTTTGTCCCTCTGCCTTCTTTTGCAATAAATGGATATTTTCCACACTAAATTTTTAAATTCCTTTAATTTTTTTTTCCTTAATAATTTCTAAACTATTTTAAAAATGTATTTTCTTTGTGGTTCCTCTAAGACTCACATATATTCTCAACTTACCTGAATTTACTTCAAATTTACAATCATTAAATTCCAGTGAGATATAGTTACTTTACTCTTATATAGCTCGGTTTCTCTACATCCTCTTTTCCTTTTTTGTGCTGTTATCATCACACATAGTACGCTTGTGTATATATTACAAACCCAACTCTACATGGTTATAATTACTACTAGACTCATTCAGGAAAGCCTGTTTCCTCCACAGCAAGCAAACTCTCATGTCACTTCTCAGGGAGTGCAGCTCTGGGCATGTGTATAATCTCCCTGACCAACAGGGATGATTATGGTTTTACCCAAGACTCTCTGTTTATCCCTTTCCCTCACCTCCCCATTAAGTTTCTGGCTGGTTTGCCCCTATTGATATCACACCCAGCTGTTAGCTTCCCCTAATTGTCTTCTTGCCTTGCTCCTCTGTGTATGGAACCTCTGCTCTGTGAACATGCTGTGATAGGGATGATTGTCTACCAGGTCTTTAGTAGAGCTTTCACCCATTCTACCCCAGTGCTTTCAACTCTGTCTGCCTGGAACTGTTCTTAAACATGGTGCTGGCTCTTCAGGCTGCCATGCCAGAAGTCCTACTCCTCTCTTGTCGTCTTTGCCTTATAGCAACAGAATTTCCTTTTTGACCACAAATTTGGCCACAGATTTCTCCTTACTTGTTCCACTTTTCTGTTGCCTTTGGGAACACTGGAGCATGTGATGTGAGAATAGCAACGCTGAAGGCAGTCATAGCACTGGACATTAGGCTGTTGCTCTGATGGCCTCTTTACCTGATGGGAAGGTGAGATTACTCTCCTCAGGCTTTGGTAAAATCTAAGCAGGAAATGTTTGCCACCACCCAGGGGAACATACATTCAGCAGAATCCCTGTGACTAGGTTTCTAGTACAGGGTCTTCCTAAAAACAGCCTCACTGACTTTCTCTGGGTTTCTGTCCGTAGAGTACCTAGGTTACTTTATTTCTTGACCATGCTCAGAGATTAAAGAGATCACTCAGGGAACTGTATCTGATCGTTGTTCAGCAATGTGTTGGAGGAGGAACTTCATTAAGAGGAATCTGTTAGAAGTGTTTTAAAGCCACTGGTCTAGGATCACCAGAGATCTGGTTCAGATCTAGCCTTTCTCCTCTCTAGGTGCCAAAGGTATATATAAAACTATTATTCTTCTTAATTCTGTCATCCTCCCCAGTAACAAGATACCCCACAATTGATAGACATCGAAATAAGTCAATGGATTATGAAGATGTTTAGGAGTTCAAATCCCTGCAAGAACCATGTAATGAAATGGGTATGGAGCAATATGAGGGAAAGGGATGTGTTAAGAGTGATTCTTAGATTCTTAGGATTGTTTTATAGTATATTAAATCTCTTATGGGGAGAGTGCAAAGCAAGGACATAACAGACTGAAATTCCCAGGAATTAAAAGCTGCGATGAAGAGGATGAGCCCATAAGGAGATTAAGAAATGGAGATCAGAATGCAAGAAGAAGAAAATCAGGAGGTTCTGGAGTAAGATAATGTTTTATATAAAGAAAACAGTGAAGGTATACTTTGCTCTTGAGACTTTATGACAGAGGAAGACTGAAAAGGATCCTCTGATTCCGTGACACAGGAGCCATTGGTGACTTTAGTAGGAATCGTTTGTGTGACCGATGGGGTGGAGTTGTATTGTGGAGGTTTGAGGGATGAATGGGTGGTGATTTGGTGGAGATGGGGATGCGGAGGCAGGAGATGACCGCTTCAAACCCCTTTTCCTTTTTGAACGCAAGGGAGACATTTAGAGAGCAGGAAGGTACCAGAGGAGTGAGGAGATAAGTCTCACTGTGGAGAGGAAGTTTATCATAAGAAGGGACGAGGGCATTAACTCCTCTGCTATATGGGGTGAGCACGGAGTAAAAGATACTGGAACTAGGCAGCCATTCTGGCCCTTACATTTGTTACTTGTGTAACTCTTAAAAGCAAGAAATGTATTCTCTCTGTACCTCGGTTTTCTCATGTGCAAGATGAGAGTATTTAAGCCTACACAGAAAGGTTCCCATGGCAAATAAAATCATGCGTATGAAACACCAGGTACATAATAAGTGCTAATAAATGTTTTTTTGTTCCTTTCTTTGCTTCATTTTGCTTTCCCTATTTAATTTCAAATGTAGATGAAGATATTATTAATGTTTTGGTTTGTACACAGCCACCTTTGCATGGTTACTAGCTATTCCATTAAAATCATATATTTGTTGAGCAGCTATGTGAACAAAGAAGGGCTCAAGCATGTATGTGACACAGTCAGATTGCATTTAAATATGATTGCTCTCTTTCAGTTGTGGAGAAAAAAAGGTATGTAAGAGTGTGTGGGAGCATAGGGAATATCTAGGCTACAGATAGTGTCCTGGGGACCACAATGGCTGTGTGGGAGAGGGACTTGAGCTGATTTGGGAAATCTAGGTGAGAGTGTGGACAGACATGGAAAGTGACTAGACCCAGAGGGTGAATGGAGAGGATGAAACAAAGATGATGCTCTAAGTTTTGACTTGGACACTTGGAGGGATGAGTAGTGTCAGTCACCAAGATTATTCTTGAATGACTGCTTTCCCTGCAAAGCTGTAGTAAGCAGGACAGAATGTCAGTAACATACTCCATATATCAATTCAGAGGATTTCTAACAATGGTGTGGAATTAAATGAACTTTTGGCATGATCTACACAGGAGAATATGAAATACATGAAAATGTCTATAAATTTTTAGGCAGTAATGCACTGAGGAATTCCAGAATTAATTTTGCCATATTCAGTTTTGCAGGAAATTTTTCTGTGAATACTGCCAATCATGTAAAAACTCCATGTGTTTCTACACATGTCACTTACAGAAGAAGTTACTACAGGAAGTTAGCAGCTTTCCCCATGTTCTCTCCAGACATTGAAAGCTCAGCTGTGGCTATTGTGGGTGAGCAGGAGGAACGACGTAAGATTCCATCCAGTGCTTTTTCTTCTGTCTGTGTTTTGACTGTCATCCTTTCAGCTTGTAACAAAAGGAATGGGTTTTCCTGTGGCTAGATGGGCCTGGGAGGTTTGAAAAGTAAATCATTAAAGGGTTTCATGATGAGATTGAAATATATTATTGATATGCTGAATACCCCATGGGTATAAAACGAAAGCAAAGTAAACAGAGAATGTCTCCCCACTGACCCAAGCGAGGAATTTCCAGATGCTGTCACAGCAGGCTCTGTGGATGGAACCTTTGCTGCTTCCCGGAGGTCAAATTTATGACCTTTCCTGGACACACATGCACGTGTGCACGCGCACACACACACACGCAAACACACACGAACACATGCGTACATACACACACACTCTTCAAAACCTTGTATTGTAAGCTTCTGATAGCATCTGTTGTTTTCCTTCCTTGAGTGGACTTTGGACAATTAAATTGAGTTTCAAGGACATTTGTGATTTGAAGAGACAGAAGAATTTGCCTGCTGCTAGAGGAAGAATAGCTTCTACGTTAAAACCATGATGGACAACATTGAGGTTCTTTTTATGGTTCACAGTCTAATAGAACATCAAGATAGAAGGGAAATCTGAGCTCACTCTTTTTTTTTTTTTTTAAAGATTTTATTTATTTATTTGACAGAGATAGAGACAGCCAGCGAGAGAGGGAACACCAAGCAGGGGGAGTGGGAGAGGAAGAAGCAGGCTCATAGCAGAGGAGCCTGATGTAGGGCTCGATCCCATAATGCCGGGATCACGCCCTGAGCCGAAGGCAGACGCTTAACCGCTGTGCCACCCAGGCGCCCCCTGAGCTCACTCTTAATATTACAGATGTAAAATGGCAGAAGGTGTAAGCGCTTTATCATACCAAAGCTCAGGCAACTGCTTTGTGGCAGAACAGATTTAAAAAAGTCTTTCTTTTTCTTTTCAGGCACATTTTATCATAGTGTGTCATTTCCTTTTCAGTTTTTCTCAGTGACTTTCTGAAAGGCGTATGAATAATCCCAAACAGAATAATCTGGGAATCAGTTCTTCATCCCTTTGCTTTCCCTAGAAAAGTTTTATGTGAGTTATGCTTTCTTTAGATTATGTCAGATTCTGTGTAACCTATCATTTCTGGGATCCGCGTTCCATGAACATACCATGTGGCAGAAGCAAAGCACTCTGAGATTTAAAAAATTAATTTTTTTTAAGATTTTATTTTTAAGTAATCCTTATACCTAACATGGATCTTGAACAACCCTGAGATCAAGAGTCGCATGTTCTACCAACTTAGCCAGCCAGGTGCCCCTAAAAAAATGAATTTCTACCTGTAGAGTTCAGTGGTTTAGTTATCTGAGATTAAGTATAGCTGCTTTTCTGTTTTTGTTTGTTAGAATATGCATGATTTAATGCATGTTCTAATGAGGGTCACTGTAGCTCAGAACTGTATGTTCTTTCCATCATATAGTTTGCTTTAAGTATATTTTTATTCTAAAATGCATTAAATGTATTTATTTCTGAAACTTAATTTATGGCACAATTTATAATTTATACACAAAAATAAATACACTCAAGGTAGATGGAAGATCATGGATTTTAGAGTAAAGCCAAACCTGGTTTCAAATCCTGCCTCCTCCAGTTCCCTGCTTTGAGAAACCGCCTAAGCCAGTCCGTCCCTGTTTTCTCAGTGGCATCATGTGTGAGTTGTGGATCCCATAGCATGGTTGCAAAGATGACATAAAATAATATATTTAAAGACCTCACACACTGTATGCAGTTGGTAAGAGGCATGACAAAACAAGCTAAGCAGTCCATTCCCATCTGCTTGGTTTAATGTTCTGTCACAATTCTGTGAGCTACATTTGGACGATGTCATCCTGTTATGAAAAATTAGTAATAAAAGTGCTCTGAAAGAGAAATACTATCTAATGCAAAGTAAAATTAGAGGGTATCGTGATGGTCATCTTTTTGATATTCATGAAACAATTAGACTATTTTCAACATTATTCCAGTTTTGAGAGAATGTGTATGTGAAGGGAACTTCTAAAGGAGCAGTAGGCTCCCCATTCATCTCCATTGAACATTCTAATCCTGAAACCGCACGGCAGCAAGCAGGCTGGTCGGTGCTGGTGCTCTCACAGAACATCTTGACCAGCAAAGGACCATGGCTGCTGTTCACAGCGTGACTTGTGGATTTCCTATTGGTGAGGGTCCGGCTCTCAGCTCTAATTGCTGGACAGCTTCTCCCAGTGATCCCATCTCAGTCTCTGATTTTGCAGACTTGGACATGAGAGTATACAAATTCCACTTTGAACCCCCGTGAATAGATTTGGCATCTCACAGACAGATGACCTAAGTCGATTGTTCTGAGGTGAAGCAGGTTATGAAAATTATTAAAAAATGTTAAATGACAGTGCTTTCAGATTTTAAAAATTGCTGTGTTTGGTTTCTTTGGACATTTACTTTTATTTTCCTTGACTTTAATTTTCTTTCACCTTGTAGATGATTGATAGACAATTAATTCCAAAACAATACTTTAAATTGTTATATGAAGGCAGATTTTTTTTGTGAAGTTCCTTACTAAGCAACTGCTGTAGACAAATGCCTCCCTGTTTCTTTATTCTTTTTTTTTTCTTTTCCTGAGAGATGAGTGATTGTTTCCTTCCACAGATTAAAATGAATCTCAAGGTTAGAGCATGCATTTTAGATCTAGTTCCATTGATTTAGCTCTTTTTTTCCCTAACATGATTCGCTTGAATAGTATTTGCTTTTTTGTGTGTGTGACTTTCCTTCAATTATTGACTCGTGGTTTAGGATTTTGGTTTGGGTCCTTTTATGCAACAGCTTTTTAGAGTATTCCAAGTGGGAACATAAAGAGGCTATTTTAGAGGTATTTTAATCTTAGCCCAAAGCATCTGGAACCTTCTGAGTGAATACATTCCCACAAGTATCATAATCTGTCTGTAACAATTTTAATGAAAAAAAAAATTGTGAATACCAGCCATGTGATACTTGCACACCTAAACCTAGACTCTCTAAGAGAAAAAATAAAGGGTGTTGATACACTAGCTTCATTGAACCTGCGTTATCATTAGGAGCTAACTGACTTCTATCATGTGCAGTGAAGCAGTGGCCTGATCTAGGGGCCAGACATGAGATCTATACCATAGTCACGGACATACAAGTCGTGTAGTGGGAGGTGCTACAGTTGGCTCATATTTTCTTCACAGAATATGATATAACCAAAGGATTCATACCTTTGTTGAGTTTGTGAACCAAATTCAATTCATGTCTTAGGAGTTTTACAGTTACTTAAGAGCGGGGTTAAATTTTAGAGACAGAAATACTTGTGTTTTTTAATTCTCTTTAATAGTTCCAAGGTCATGCTAAATAACGTAAATGAACCCTGCAAATGATTATTATTCATGTGAATATTTCCAAATATTGGTTGGTGGGAATGAGTAAAATATCAAAATACATGAGTGATTTTTTTCACTTATTTATATGTTTGCTTACTATTATTTTGGGGAGAGATACTAGGAATCATATAGTCATGCCTAGCCTATGCTGGCAGAAATTTGTTTATACCTAGGATAAATAATAAAAACCTTAAGCAGATTAATGGACATTGTATTCCCGTTTCTTTTTCTTTTCCTTATTTAAATTGTAAACAACGTATCCTATGAGGAACTGGAGAAGCAGTGAGTAGTCCAAAGCAAATAATTACCTTTTCTCTTTGTTTGCAACAAGGTTCAGAGACAACTTCTTTTTCCTTTTCATTAAACCCCCCCCCCAAAGAAAAAACTCCCTCTTCTTTCTCCAGAAAAATTTAATGGTAATAAATAATTCCTAGCCCCACTAACATCGTTAATAAGAATGGAAAACGCTGGGCATCAGCCTCACTGCCTGATGCCTTCTTTCCCTTCCTGAGTGAGGAATGTTAACTGCATTGTGCCGTAATGAGCCATGCCCAAACTACTGTTTTCTGGTCCACTGTTTATTTGATTTCTTTATTGTAATGAAACTCAGATGGTTGGTGTTTACACTAGCAGTGTGCTGGGCGATCACGCTGGGAACCGTTCTAATTAGCTGCAAGTGGGTCTCAGAATTAGAATGGAGGAAAGAACAAATTTTTAGTAACGACTTTAAATTGAAGCCCTCATTTATTTTCATTATGGCCAGACCAGAAGCAAGCTAATGTTTCCCAGGTCTTTCCATGCAGGGCCTGTGGCTGAGCTCACTGGAGTAGAATTCAACTATTTCAGATGCACTCAGCCTCCATTATTCCAGGAACAGGAATTTTAAGGTAATATGGGAGTGGGCATCCAGCTGGAATTGTCAGAGCAGAAGATAAAGTGCACAGGAGCTGTGTGGCACTTCTGTTCAACTTTGAACACAGAAAAAGTTATGTTTTCTGAGTTCTGTGATCAAAAACATCTTTTCTTGCCTGAGTGTATTCTCAAAAATGAAATCTTTTGGTGGCAGCATAGTGACCAGTGAATTACATTTTACCATTCAGCACATAACGGAGATCACAGCCTACCTAGAAAGTGGCT
The DNA here is from genome assembly GCF_002007445.2 of Ailuropoda melanoleuca. Lineage (NCBI taxonomy): Eukaryota > Metazoa > Chordata > Mammalia > Carnivora > Ursidae > Ailuropoda > Ailuropoda melanoleuca. Next base: position 36,871,368 of record NC_048230.1, on the reverse strand, counting down.
TGCTCTAATGAGCCAGTGTTTACGTATCTTCAGGGTTTGTGGTATTCATTTTTTTGAAGCAACTAATTGGTCAGTCATATGAGATTTGAACTATCTAGTCATACTTTATGTAGAGGGTATCTCTAACACATTTTCTGTAGCGTAGAACATTATTTTAATGATTACAGCATGTAGCCAGATGTCTTCCAAGGCTTATTTTGAAATGTAATTCTAGTATGTGAATTTGTAAAACATGATTTATAAAAGCTGCAGTAGTCTTGCTGGGGTAGTCAGAAGTTCCTCTGTGTAGAGGCACCTATAGATATGTCTTTGCATATTTATTTTCTTATGAACTAACATTGGGGATGTCTTTTTTTTTTTTAAGGATTTTATTTATTCACTTGAGAGAGAGAGAGAGCGCGCACAGCTGGGTGGAGGGGCACAGGAAGAGGGAGACACAGACTCCCCACTGAGCAGGGATTCCCAGCATCCCTAGAGCAGCAGGGCAGGGCTGAATCCCAGGACCCAGGGATTATGACCTGAGCCTGAGGCAGACAGGCACTCAACCAACTGAGCCACCCAGGCCCCCCCTTTGGGGATGTCTTTAATGAAAGTTCAGAAAAAAGTAGAGTTTAAACTATTTGATGATTGCTGTATGGAAACTCAGATGTATTTTGCAGAAAATAATATTTATAATCTTGTATTGGAAGACTTTTGTTTCTGTTCTTTAAAATGTGGCAATATTAATAATGTGACTTTTCCTTCTGATTGGGAGCAAATCCTATATCTGATAAGGTATGTGTACCTAGAGTATATAAAGAACTCTTAACAGCACTTCACACTCGCTGGGATTGCTCTAATCGAGACAGATAATAACAAGTGTGGGTGAAGATGTAGAGAAGTCGGAGCTCTCATTCTCTGCTGGTGGGGTTGTAAAATGGTGCAGCTACTTGGAAAATAGTCTGACAGCTAAGTATAGAATTACCACATGACCCAGAAATTCCGCCCATAGCTATATACCCAAGAGTAATGGAAACACATGTCTGCATAAAAACTTGTACATGAATATTTCTTTTCTTTTTTAAAGAAGATTTTATTTATTTGAGAGAGAGAGAGAGAGAGAGAGGGAGAGGATGCACAAGCAAGGGGTGGGGCCGAGGGAGAGGCAGACTCCCTACTGAGCAGGGAGCCCTATTCGGGGCTTGATCCAAGGGCCCTGAGATCATGACCTGAGCTGAAGGCAGCCGCTTAACCACTGAGCCACCCAGGCACACTCACCCCGCCTCCCTTTTTAAGATTTTATATATTATTTGAAAGAGAGAGTAAAAACTTGTACATGAATATTTCTTAGTAGTATTATTCATATTAGTCAAAAGGTGGAAACAGCAAAAATGTCCATCAGCTGATGAATGAATAAACAGAATGTGGTATTTCCATACAATGGAATATTACATAGCCTTAGAAGGAATGAAGCACTGATACATGATACAACTAGATGAATTTTGAAAATATTATAGTAAGTGAAAGAAGCCACTTAGAACCCAGGATTTATGGTTCCATTTATATGAAATGTGCCAAATAGGCAATCTGTAATGTCAGAAAGTAGATTAGTAGTTGTTTAGGGCTGGGGCAGGGGATGATGGGATTTGGGGGTGATAGCTAAAGGGTATGGATAGTTGAATATATTCTAAAATTGATTGGTTGAATGTATCTGTTAATATACTAAAAAACATTGAAGTGAGTATTTTAAATGGGCGAATTGTATGGTATATGAATTATAGCTGGAGAAAGTTATAACAAAAATATAAATTGATGCTTACATGCTTTTGATTTTTTTAATATATATATTTCTTTATTTTGTAAAAGAGAATGGGCCGATAGAAAAGCTCTGTCGCAACAGCCAGGCATGCAGGATTCTTTGCAGTTCTAGGAAAGTACACTGTATTTCCTTTTCCCAACTTTTACTGATCTTGTACCTATGTCTGTAATGCTTTTCTGCTGTTTAAAGTCTTCTCATTCTCTGTGGTGTACCAGCAATGCTGTTTTCTTCTATGAAGACTTCCTTGATGAATCTCTCTGAAAGACAATTTCTTTTTTTTTCCTTTTTTTTTTTATTATAATATGTTAGTCACCATACAGTACATCATTAGCTTTTGATGTAGTGTTCCATGATTCATTGCTTGCATATAACACCCAGTGCTCCATGCAACACATGCCCTCCTTAATACCCTTCACCAGGCTAGCTCATCCTCCCACCCCCATCCCCTCTAAAACCCCCAGTTTGTTTCCCGGAATCCAAAGTCTCCCATGGTTCATCTCCGCCTCTGTTCCCCCCTTCATTTTTCCCTTCCTTCTCCTAATGATCTCCCTGCTATTCCTTATGTTCCACAAATAAGTGAAACCATATAGTAATTGTCTTTCTCTGTTGGACTTATTTCACTTAGCGTAATTTCCTCTAGTTCCATCCGTGTTGATGCAAATGGTGGGTAATCATTCTTTCTGATGGCTGAGTAATATTCCATTGTATATATGGACCACATTTTCTTATCCATTCATCTGTTGAAGGGCATCTCGGCTCCTTCCACAGTTTGGCTATTGTGGACATTGCTGCTATGAACATTGGGGTGCATATGGCCCTTCTCTTCACTACGTCTGTATCTTTGGGGTAAATACCCAGTAGTGCAATGGCTGGATCATAGGGTAGCTCAATTTTTAACTTTTTAAGGGACCTCCACACTGTTTTCCAGAGTGGCTGTACCAACTTGCATTCCCACCAACAATGTGAGAGGGATCCCCTTTCTCCACATCCTCTCCAACATCCGTTGTTTCTTGCCGTGTCAATTTTTGCAATTCTGACTGGTGTAAGGTGGTATCTCAGTGTGGTTTTGATTTGAATTTCCATGATGGCTAATGATGTTGAACATTTTTTCATGTGTCTGTTAGCCATTTGTATGTCTTCATTGGAAAAGTGTCTGTTCATATCTTTTGCCCATTTTTTAATTTGATTGTTTGTTTCTTGGGTGTTGAGTTTGAGAAGTTCTTTATAGATCTTGGATATCAGCCCTTTATCTGTAATGTCATTTGCAAATACCTTCTCCCCATTCCGTGGGCTGTCTCTTANTGTGGGTTGCCTCTTTGTTTTGTTGACTGTTTGCTTTGCTGTGCAGAAGCTTTTTATTTTGATGAGGTCCCAAAAGTTCATTTTTGCTTTGGTTTCCCTTATCTTTGAAGACGTGTCACGAGAGAATTTGCTGTGGCCNCCTTCTCACATTCTGTGGGTTGCCTCTTTGTTTTGTTGACTGTTTGCTTTGCTGTGCAGAAGCTTTTTATTTTGATGAAGTCCCAAAAGTTCATTTTTGCTTTGGTTTCCCTTATCTTTGAAGACGTGTCACGAGAGAATTTGCTGTGGCCGATGTCGAAGAAGTTATTGGCTATGTTCTCCTCCACGATTTTGATGGATTCCTGTCTCACATTGAGGTCTTTCATCCATTTGGAGTTTATTTTTGTGTATGGTGTGAGAGAGTGGTCAAGTTTCATTCTTTTGCATGTAGCTGTCCAATTTTCCCAGCACCATTTATTGAAGAGACTGTCTTTTTTCCACCGGATGTTTTTTCCTGCTTTATCAAAGATTAGTTGCCCAAAGAGCCGAGGNACAGGTCTCAACTGATACCAAAAGATTGAGATTATTCCCTGCATATTCTCAGACCACAGTGCTTTGAAACTGGAACTCAATCACAAGAAGAAATTTGGAAGAAACTCAAACACTTGGAAACTAAGGACCATCCTGCTTAAGAATGTTTGGGTAAACCAGGAAATAAAAGAAGAACTTAAGCAATTTATGGAAACCAATGAGAATGAAAGCACATCAGTCTAAAACCTATGCGATACTGCAAAGGCGGTCCTAGGGGAAATACATAGCCATCCAAGCCTCACTCAAAAGAATAGAAAAATCTAAAATACAGACCCTATACTCACACCTTAAACAGCTGGAGATGGGACAAAAGAACAGGCCTAAGCCATGCACGAAAAGACAACTGGTTAAGATTGGAGCAGAGATCAGTGAATTGGAAGACTTTTTCTTGGTGCTCTCACAGAACTGATTGGTAGCTATTATCTCCTGAATGTTGATCAGAAGCATCTCTTAGATAGCACTTAGTCTAAAGCCATCATTTTATAGATGAGACCACCAACACACATGGAAGAAGAGTGCCCTGCTCAAAGTCAAAGATATAATAAAGGTTTCAGTTCTTTGTTGACTCTTGAAACCAAGAGTGAAGTGCCTCCAACCCTCAAAATATGAACAAGGAAAAAAATGTCTATTTTCTACTTAATTTTGTCACCATAAAATCATCTTCTTGCTTTGATACCCCTGCAATTTCTAGCTTGATTGTGGGACTATAGGAGTTGCTATTGGGAGAAAAGAAGGTCTCTCTGTGAGCCATAAGGTGATGTTGGAACAACAGGCCAATTTAAAGTTTTATGCCAGGTTTGGATTTCAACTCTGAAGATTCCTAACACACTTCCATCCTATTGCTAGTAAAGATGTGTGTGTTCTGTGGTGAGAACCAAGTTTAAATGGTGGTTGTTTTCTGTATGAGATAATATCTGTGATCTTTATAACTTCTCCCTTGCATAATGTCAGAGACATGATTTATGCATGATGTAAAAGAGATAATAGTCAAGTGGAAATAAAGAAAATAGCATAGGCTTTATGGGAATTAAGTTTTAATCCAATTAACCATACAGATTTTGAGAGAACAAATTGAATTTGAAGGGGTTGCGTTTTTGGACCCATAGTAACGAACTTGTTCATCTCTGTGTCTCCAGAAGAGATGATGGGTAAAAAGTAATTACTACCTCTCTGCCTCATGGCCCTGCTATGAGAGAGCATTAGAAGCTATGGAAGCTAAATTTCTGGAAGATGCAATATAGAGTTTATAAGAATTATAATCTGCCTTTTCTCAACTTAGTTTAAAAATTATTTTTCTGTTTCTATGGCATCCTTACTGTTGTATTGAGAGCCACAGGCAGTTAAAAAAATAGTACATGAGATGGTCCCTGTTTTTGAAATCACTCTACTCTCTTTTTCTTCCCCTGCCTGCTCTAACGTGGATCAGTAGGCTAGGGAAGTTGCTTCTCTTGGCATGGAGTGTCCTGTCCTCCAGTTTCTCTCCTGGCAAATGAAGGCAGAGGTATAAATCAGGTCAGTCCTGCTACTCCAATCCATTCTGTTTCAGAAAACCCTGAATAAATCTAACTTTTAAAAATCTTACTTGAGCTAGTCATCATTGCACCTATTTTCTCTGTCAGATAAACACAGAGAGAAGTCTTAGATTTGTCCATACCTCCAATATATTATGCATGGCACAGGAAGATCCCTAGGGTAGAATTCAGAGTGACATTTAGGGGCAGAAGTACAGTGTGAGAGAGGCAGACCACTATGGCCATCCTTGACCTGTGTGTTGCAGGAGCTAATGTTACGGTCGTAACTGCATTTTAAGCATTGATTCTGGAATTAGACTATTAGATCTAAGCTACAAAAACCAGCTGAATTCCAGAGGGGTTACAGAGCAGGTGTCTTGGCATTTTGCTCCACGAATGTTTGTCCTGTCTTGAATTGGTAATAGATCAGGTGTTCCTAATTCTCTTCCTCTGTGTCTTATTTTTAAACTTCATCTCACATCAAGGAAAACATGATTGAAGAATAACTGCTGGCTTCATTGTCTCATCTGCATATTCCTGAAGTTACCTCTTCTAAATACTGTGGGTTTCTAATTCTCCTTGGATTATTTAATCTAGTGCCCTGGTCCTGTTTTTGGATTTGTAGGAAGCCCCCATAAGGGTGAAGGAAGGATAAGGGCCCAGAGGCCCTTATAATAGAGGCTATGTCATCATCTTAGCTTGAAGTATAGAAACATCTCTGTGATTACTAAAAACCCTGAAGTTAAAGGGAATTTTTAAAAAGTATTGAACCATAGGACTATCTCCAGGAATCAGATATTTTATTGTTATTTTTGAAGAAATAAAACAAATTTGAAAATAGATTTGGTTATACAGTAAGAAAAGTATTTAGTAGGAGAAAGAATTTTGAAAAACGAAGGAAGAAACATGTATTGATTTGAGAAGAGTGTTACTTTGTGGAAAGGTTAGATCACAAAGGAAAAACTAAGGAGATGTCCAAAACCAAAAACATTTCTTGTAATTTCTTTCAAAACTGGGACCAGGAGAAAGGAGTATTTTAGTTGTGACTGGATTAGGAATGATAGCAATGATAACTGAGTCACAAAGACATGGAACAGGTGATGGGCGCAAAACTCAGAAAGGAAGCAGATGACTTCCTCAGAGAAAAATCAGATTCAGATATTACGGAAAGTCCCTCTTAAAGCTAAAACCGTGGGTTTAATAAAAGAAGCAAATTAGGAGCCAGTCCTGAAAGACTGGAAGAGCTACTTTGAGCAAATTTGAACCAGTTTGAGAAGACATAGCAGGGAGGACCAGAATCCAGTCCTGCTAGCACTATTAGGTGAGGCTGAAGATGACAAGATTATTAAAATGGGGCAGCAGGCACCGTCCTTACTGCCAGGAAACATGCTCTCGGGATTTACGATTTATGAGTCTGAGCCAGCAGTCTCAAGTTGGCTGTCTTTGGGCAACATTAGGCCCAGAAACATATTTTGTTTTGCTAATATCGTTTTTAAAAACACTCATTTTCAAATAAGAAAATGGTGGTTTCAGATAAAACTGAAGAAAACATCCCAGGGATGGGCACTATGGCATCCCTGGACCCACCATCTCCTAGTGCAGCAGTCAGCTGGGGCTAAGCAATGGAAGTCCTTCCAGATGGAAATTCTTCCCTCTGGTTAATGTCTCCACTTGTCCAACTTCCCTCCTTTATGTCACGCACTTGGCCTCTGCAGGCATTTGGGTTTGTGACATCTATTTAAAAGGAAGATAAAGGTAAGATGAGACGAACTAAAGGGAGCTGACTGGCAAATAAGAGTATACTCCAGACCTGGGCAAGATAATGGAATGAGGGAGGATGTCATGGGGTAAAGTTGCCCCCCCCCCAATCCATGTAAAATTGGGCCAGCTTCAGGTGAATAAGAAATGCTCTTGGGAGACCCAGAAAGCATTAATTTAATAGCTCTTATTAGATAGATTATCATTAAGACTGAATCCAGACATATATCCAGAGATATGGGTAGACTATCACAATCCAGAATCCAGAGATATATGGTTGAAAAAAGAAATTTCAAAAAAAAAAAAAGGAAGAAAAGAAAATAGGATTTTCAGGGATTATGGGTCAGGTGCTTAAATCACTGTAGATAAATGGTAGAACCATGCCAGCTGTGTGGCTATAAGGAATCACCTGACCTGTCGCAAAGGAGGGTGTGCCTTTTGTAAAACTGTTCAAATGAAAAACAGATAAACTCTGGGGCTTATTAAGACAAAACCAACCAAAAACATGCGTGTAGGACACTCGTATTTCTGGTTTATAGAGTTTGAAGGAAATTGATGGGGATGGAATTGTTGGAAGAAGATACAACCGTAAGAGAAACAGTTTTGGTATGAAGGACCCCACAACTGAATACTGCAAGTGGTATTTTGTTCTTTTTATTGTTATGTAGTAGAATTTTAAAAATTGAATTAAGGTATTTTAATAATTGTAACAAATTGCATTAACTGAAGTGAAGAACTATTTCTTTCTTTAGGGAAGTAACTATAATGTGGAAAGTGAGGACATGGGAATAGGATGTGTTCAGAGAGTAAAATGTTTGTGTCCTTTCCAAATTCTTACGTTATTGGGGGTAGCGACTTGGGGAGGTGATCAGGTCATGAGCAGATAGTCCTCATGAAAGAGATGCGTGCCCTTATAAAAGAGATGCCAGAGAGCTCCCTTTCCCCTTCCATCATGTGAGGCCATAGCGAGAGGATGGTCTGTGACCCAGGAAGTGGATTCTCATCAGATATCAGATCTGCTGACACCTTGAGCTTACTGGCCTCCAGAATTGTGACAAATAAATATTGTTTAAGCCACCCAGTCTAAGGGTGTTTTCTGCTACAGTGGCTTGAGTGAACTAAGACAAAATAAACTTGCATAAGAATAAACACAAGTATAAAGATAGAAGACAGCAGAGGTGATGGAGAAGAGTTACAGCTGGAAAGGGACCAACGAAGAAACGTGACCAGTGAGAAATTCCAAAGGTCAGGATGTCCAAGAGTCTTATGAGAACAAGCAGCAGCAATGACAACAGTAAAAGGGAAACGGACTCCTAGCTATAGAGAACAAACTGGTGGTGGCCAGAGGAGAGGGTGTAAGGAGATGGGCAAAATAGGTGAATGGGATTAAGAGCTACAAACTTCCAGTTACAGAATAAATAAGTCATGGGGATGAAAAGTACAGCATAGGGAATTTAGTCAATAATATTATAGTAACTTTATATGGTGACAGATGGTGCCTATCCCTATCATGGTGAGCATTTCTTAATGTATATAATTGTAGAAACACTATGTTGTACACCTGAAACTAATAAAATATAGTATGTCAACTGTACTTCAGCTAAAAAAGTAAGGATGATCAATATCTGCTACTATTTTTAATTATATGTGTGGTAGACTCCCTCACATCCAGAACCTCCTTGAAAATATACTTACCATAGTTTTTTTTTTTTTTGAGGGGGAGAAAAGAAAAACAGCTGAGTTCCATATCTGGAGCAGAGGAAAGAAATGTCTCTAGGAGGTGAGATACAAGCAAAATGAACTGAGATCAGAGTCCAGCAAGAAAAAGAATTTGAAGCTAGATGTGACCATGAGAACATGACACTGGTATTTTGTAGAAATCTTGGAGAAAGCTAGGCATATCCCCGCAGGATGTGGAATAGGGGCTCAAGCCAATTTCATTTAAATCTCAAAGGATCAAATGACCTTAGGTGACAGTGCATTACAAGCTTAGTTTGCTCAATGCAGAATACCTGATGCTCATTGAGTTTTCTTTCCTTTTAATAAGCTTCCTGCTGATCCAATAATAAGCTGGCCAATGCAATGCTGAGACCACCTTGGAACACCACCTCCTGGTGTGAATGTGGGAAGAGGCACTTGAAGGGGCTGCTGATTCTGGACTGATGGTTTTCCACTTGGAATTCTGGTTCCAAGTTATAGTCCCATTAGAAGGATCCCCAAGGAGGAGACAAATGTGCTCTAGTATCCAGTCACCTGTTGGCAGACTCCAAATAAAAGTGAAACAAGGAGCCTTCAGAATAACCAAGTTTATGGTAGTTGGCTGGAATAGGGTTTAAAAAATAAATATCGCCTTCTTCCTTGGAATGTGCAATTCTAGTTGTGCCGGTTGATGAGACTGAAAAAATTCTTGTATGTGAAGCATTCCTATGCTGAAATCTCACTGGTAAATCAAGAGGATGTGTGCTTGCGTAGACTAAAATCTTCAGTTATTTTGCAGGGACTAATGGGACCAGGATAGATAAGTCTAGTAGAAAACTTGATTAAAATACTGAAGAGTTTTCTTCTGTGAGATGTTATTTAAGCATATTCAACTAATTTATTGAGGATACTACTGTAAAAACTTCAAAAAATTATGTAGTTCATTCCACTTAGCAACAGAGTCTCTCAAGAGAAAAGGGGGATGAAATGAAATCAAACTTGGCTGAGGTTAAGTCTTCCTTTAGAACTTTAGACTTATCTGTGTCCTTTCTTTTTTCTTAATAGTACAGAATGGCATAAATCTTATCTCCTTTTCATAGTTCTTGCATATGCTGCTTGGTAGTAGTAAAATTAATTTATAGTAAAAAAGGTAAGGTTTCTGAATATTGAATGAGCCAAACTTGATGTACCTTTAAAATTTGGCTCAAGGCAGGGCCAGGAAGATTTTAAAATTCAGCAGTAGTTTGCTATTTAGAAGGTTGTTCTAGTACCATTGCCAGTAAAAACTCAAAAGTGAAAGGTCTAATGTATCACACATTGGATTTGAAAAACTATGTTCAGGGTAACAAGGCAATTCTGGCGCTCACTTTCTCTCTCTCTCTCAGGGTAACAAGGCAATTCTGGCTCTCACTTTCTCTCTCTCTCTCTCTCTCTCTCTCTCTCTCTCTCTCACACACACACACACACACACACACACACACACACACACACACACACTTCAGAAGTGTCCCAAATTGCTATTGACTGTGCTGATGTCCTGAGCATACAGGGTCAGTGAAGGCAGGAATGTCTCTACATTCTCATCTTCTCCTTTGCAAACACACGTGAAAAAAATTAATTAAAATGATTAATTCATGCATGAGTTATTTGACACTTTCCTTTCTCATAAGTGAAGTGTAACCCATTTGGGGAGGTACAGTTTAAGCTAGAAAAGGCAGAAGGAAAGGAAAGAAGGCTTGAAATTTGGATTCAGAAAGTATTGTGTTGAAGGTAACACCTAGTGATGTAACTCTAAGAATCGGCTGCCAATGAGGTGAAATGTGACATCACGGGTAGGAATAGCAGGAGCTTCAGGTCCATTGTGCCAGGTTGGTCTGATTGTTACTTTGGTGGTTTCTTCCATATTGACTCTTTAATGGACTATCACATTGATGGCCCCACTGAGGGCTAAACGTGACATTGATAATAGCTACCATAACCTGAGTACCCATTACATGCCAGTCTCATGCTAAGCACTTTAAAAAATTCTGTAACTGAATTCTTACCACCCTGTGGAGCAGATATCCTTATTCCTATTTCATAGATAGATGACTAATGAGCTAGTTGAAATTATTCTTTTCCTTATTAGTTGGTATAATTGAAAGATAATGAGCTTAGAATAATGATACCCATATTTATCTTTCACTTGACCTGGGATGTAGGAGAAACTGCACATTGTAAATTTATGTAGGGAGAATCTTTGTTGAATGTGAACTTAGATGTGAATGTTTCTACACAAAAAGGAAGACTGAGCTTTTCTAAAGAACGATTTGGAGTCAGTATGTTTTATGCACTACGTGCAAGGGTCAGAGCAGGTACTCTCTGCTTTCTACTTTCTTCTTTCTAGAGTCAGCCTTAGTTTCCTCAGTTTAGTGTAAGAAGCAGCATCGGACTGGAAAGAGCCTGGGATTTTTACTGAAACACACCTGAGATTTAAGCCTTGCTCTAATACTTAGTTACTGTAAAGAGTCCAGTTGTTTCAGCCATCACAAACTCATAGGTATTTAATTTAGATTGAAGATGATGTATACAAAATGCTTGTTACATAGTGAGCATTCTATACATGGAAGCTATTTTAGGTTTGGTTTACCTCAATAGTTAGGGAAGTTTTCCAAAGATCATTATTGTTCAGTATGGTGGAATTAGAATGCATTTGCTTTAACCATTCATTATGGAGCAATACTCTATAAATTTATCTGTGAGCTTCTTGATTCTACCTCTGGTCATCCTTTAGCCGGTATTTGTGCTTGGAGTAATCAGTTCCTTGTATTTTTACCTAATCTATTAGATGTGCTTCCTGTTACGGTGCCAAAACTAGACTATGAATGCTAGAATTTCAGGATTTGATGCCAAATCTGTGCGAGCTAGCCTAGTTCTGTAACTCTGTCCTTTCAGCTGTCATCTGTGCTGATCCCTAATATTTAGTTTGTTCTTCAGAGTACTTCTCAGGATGTCTTTTCCTTTTCTGCCAGGAGGTCTTTCTATATGAGACGAAGAACAGCATGGGGTTTGATCACTAACATCGATGCCAACTCTTACTTCTCCATGTTTCCATCACTTGAAGTTTGTTTACTGGGTTTATTAAAACTATTTTGTTACTGCTTGATTTGATTTAAAATCTAGATGGTCTTGTGGTAACCAAACAGCTTTCCAAATTTCTACTTAAACATACCCGGACAATTTTATTGGAAAATAGCCTTTGAATGTTTAGTTATGATCTAGGTTTCTGGAGTCTTTTCAGTTGTATTCATATAAAAATGGAGTTCTAGTACACAGACTTTTATGAGATATAATATGAAAATGGGCATTAAGTACTTGATGTCAGCTCAGCATATTGTAACACCTCCCTTTACTTGTCATAGTCAAAAGTTGATCTGTTTCACATGGTAAGTGCCAATACTTTAAAATGTTAACTCTTAAATGGAAATAAATCTCAAGTGCATCATGCTCTTATTATTTTTTAAATAGTTTTTTTCCCAATTATAAAACTAATGGCTATATATTGTAAACAATTAAAAGTAAAAAGACACATATAAAAAAGTAAAAGTCACTCACCACCCACCTCATGGATATTATACTTTGCTGTCCAACATTCCATACATTTCTCTATGCATTCAAATATTTCATTTTTTTATTTATTTTTTTTTATTTTTATTTTTTTTTTTTTTNCCTGATGTGGGGCTCGATCCCATAACCGGGATCACGCCCTGAGCCGAAGGCAGACGCTTAACCGCTGTGCCACCCAGGCGCCCCTCAAATATTTCATTTTTTTAAAAAGATTTTATTTATTTGAGAGAGAGAGAGACCACACAAGCAGGGAGATAGGGCAGAGGGAGAGGGAGAAGCAGACTCCCCACTGAGCAGGGAGCCTGATGTGGGACTCTATCCCAGGACCCCGGGATCATGACCTGAGCTGAAGGCAGATGCTCAACCAACTGAGGCACCCAGGTGCCCTGCATTCAAATATTTTAAAAAGAGGGTTTTAAATATACATTTTGTTTTTAATCTATTTTTATTGGCTTTTTTATATATAATTACATACAGTAAAATTTATCAGTTTTTAAATGTATGGTTCATTGAGTTTGCCAAATGCACACTTTTATAACTACTGCCATAATCATGATATAGAACATTTTCATCATCCCAGTAAATTTCTTATATCCATTTGCAGTTAATCCCTCCCCCCCATCCCTGGCTCCATGCAACAACTGATCTGTTCTCCTCCTCCTCTTCTTCCTTCTTACCCTCGACCTCCCTCCTCCTCATTTTATTTGAGTATAGTTGATACACAGTGTTACATTAGTTTCAGGTATACAACATAGTGATTCAACAACTCCTTGCATTATGCTCTGCTCACCAAAAGTATAGCTACCGTCTATCACTATGCAACATTATTACAATTCCATGGACTCTTCCCTATGATGTAGCTTTTATTCCTGTGATTTACTCATTCCATAACTGGAAGCCTGTACCTCCCACTCCCCTTCACCTATTTTGCCCATTCTCCATCACCCTCCCCTCTGGCAGCCATCAGTTTGTTGTCTGTATTTATGGGTCTATTTCTGCTTTTGTTTGCTCATTTGTTTTGTTTTTTAGATTCCACATGTAAGTAAAATCATATGGTATTTGTCTTTCTTTGGCTTATTTCACTTAGGATAATACCCTCCAGGTCCATCCATGCTGTCACAAATGGCAAGATCTCCTACTTTTTTGTGGCTGAATTATATTCCATTATATATATACATACCACATCTTTATTCATTTATTGGTAGACACTGGCTGATTCCATATCTTGGCTATTGTTGATAATGTTGCAATAAATGTAAGGATGTATATATCTTTTCAAATTAGTGTTTTTGGTTTTGTGTGTGTGGGGGGGGCATAAATACCCAGAGGTAGAATTATTGGATCATAAGATATTTCTATTTTTAATTTTTTGAGGAACCTCTATACTGTTTTCCACAATGGCTATACCAATTTGCATTGCCACCAACAGTGCATGAGGATTCATTTTTTTTCCACATCCTTGCCAACACTTGTTATTTTTTATCTTTTTGATTCTAGCCATTCTGACAGGTGTAAGGTGATATCTCATTGTGGTTTTGATTTGCATTTCCCTGAAGATTAGTGATGTTGAGAATTTTTCCATGTGTCTGTTAGCCATCTGTATATCTTCTTTGGAAAACTGTCTATTCAGGTCCTCTGCCCATTTTTAAATTGGAATATTTGGGGTTTTTTGGTATTGAGTTGTGTATGTTTTTTATATATTTTGGCTATTAACCCATTATTAGATATAGCATATGCAAACATCTTCTTCCAATAAGTAGGTTGCCTTTTTCTTTCATTGATGGTTTCCTTTGCTGTGCAGAAGCTTTTTATTTTCATGTAGTCCCAGTAGTTTATTTTTGCAGCTGATCTGTCTTCTTAATTTCCTTTTTGGATTGTTCATTGTTGTCATATAGAAGAATTTGATTTTTGTGTGTTGATTTTGTATCCTGCAACTTTCCTGAATTCATTTATTAGTATATTTTCTCTTTTGTAATGTATTCTTTGGGATTTTCTCTATATAGGATCATGTCATCTGTGAATAGAGATAGTTTCACTTCTTTTTTCCAATTGAGGTACCTTTTTTCCCCTTGCCTAATTGCTCTGACTAGAACTTCCAGTACACTGTTGAAAAGTAGTAGTGAAAGCAGCCAACCTTGCCTCGTTCCTGAACTTATGGAGGAAGGCTTTCAGTCTGTCACCATTGAGTATGATGCTACCTATAGTTTTTCATAAATACCATTTATCATGTTGAGAAGTTTTCATTCTATTCCTAGTTTTCTGAGTGTTTTTGTTATGAAATGGTGTTAGATTTTGTCAAATGCTTTTTCTGCATCAGTTGAGATCATCATATGGTTTGTTTCATTCCTTCCATTGATGTGCTGTATTATATTGATTTTCTCATGTTGGACTACCCCTACATTCCTGAGATAAACCTCATTTAGTAATGGTGTGTAACCCTTTCAGCATGATTTTAGGTTTGGATTGCTAATATTTTGTTTAGGATTTCTACATTGATAGTCATAGTATATTGGTCATTAGCTTTCTTTTCTGGTAGTTTCTTTGTCTGGCTTTGGTATCAGTGTAATGCTGGCCTTATAGAATGAGTTAAGAACTTTCCCATCCTCTTTCACTGAGTGGAAGAGTTTGAGGAGAATCAGTGTTAATTCTTCTTCAGATGTTTGGTAGAATTTACCAGAGAAGCCATCCTTTCTTTGTAGTGAGTATCTACAGTGAGGTTTTCGATTACTGATTTAATCTCTTCACTTGTATAGGTCTGTTCACTTTTCTTGAGTTATTATTGGTAATAGATGTGTTTCTAGTAAATTTTCTCTTTTATCTGAGTTATCCAATTTGTTGGCACACAATTATTTGTATTCTTTTGTAACCCTTTTTGTTTCTGTAATGTTGGTAGTAATGTCTCCATCAAGGGTTGGAAATGGGAGTGGCATTCCTCACTTTTAACCCTAGTTACCCTCTAGGATAATCTTTGCTTCCTGTTCTCATGACCTTATGTTGTGTTGGCCTAGAGGTCTTAGTTCCAAAGGGAGAAATGCTTCAACCAGGAGATAAACCATGATTCAATTGGACTGGAAGGTAAGGCTGCTGCTCAGCCACTTTGGGCTCCTCATGCCACTGAATAAACAGAAGAAAAGGTAGTTACTGCGGTGGTTGGGATGATTGATCCTGACTACCTAGGAGAAATTGGACTATTATTCTGAAATGAAGGTAAGGAAAAGTATGTCTGGAATACGGGAGACCCCTTAGGGTGTCTTTCATATTACCACACCCTGTTGAGTAAGGTCAATGGAAAAATGCAGCAGTCTAATCCATTCAAGAATTGAGGGTTTAGGTCACCTCACCAAAAATCATGAAACAAATGAACAAACAAAACAAGTGGAGGTTTACTGAAGGCAAAGGGAATACAGAATGGGTAGTTGAAAAAGTTAGCTATAAATACCAGCTGTAGCCATGTGACCAGTAACAGAAATGAGAACTGTATTTGACAAGAATATTCCAAATTCCTCCTTATTTTGTTATGAATATGTTTGCAAATATATATAGAAAATATATTTGTTTTCTTCCCTCTCTTATTCTGTTATCGTATAACATAAAATATACTTACTTTATATCATAGTATTTAAGTATTTTTTATTATGCATCATTGTATTCGAGTTACAGATTTCAGAAGAGTAAGCGTCACTGAAGGACTTTTCCTCTTCTGTGGAAGGTGTTAGTGTGTTTGAGTTGTATGCAGGATAGTTGTGTCATGTTAGGAGGAATTAAGACCTTGTTATTGTCTTTATTTGGAGATCAAATATGATTTAAGGAGATATGTATAAGTGTCAGGTTGACAAGGAGTGGACTTGTGATAGTTAATTTTATGTTTCAAATAAATGCTCACATATTTGGTTAAACACTTTCTGGGTATGGCTATGAGGGTGTTTCTGGATAAAATTAACATTTGAATTGGTAGATGAGTAAAGCATATTGCCTTCCCAAATGTGGGTGGACTTCATTTAATCCACTGGAGGCTTGAATAGAATGAAAAGCTGAGTAAGAAGGAATTTTTCCTCTCTGCTTGTTTTTGAATTGGGACATCAGTCTTCTCCTGCCTTCAGACTTAGACTTGGACTGGAACTTACAATATTGACTCTTCTGTTTCTTAGGCTCTCATAATCAGACTGAAACTAGACCATTGACTCTCTTTGTGTCTCCTACAAATGTTAGCCTCCATTATTGTGCAGGTCAGTTCCTTATAGTGAGTCTCTTAATATGTAGAGAGAAACAAAACAATATATAGACATTTATACATCTGTCTAGCTCTAGAATTAGATAGATATCTAGATTCACATATCTCATAATGGTTCTGTTTCTCTAGAAAACCCAGACTAACACACTTACTGCAACAGGGATAAAACTTGAAAATATTATGCTAAAAATAAGAAGATATTTACAAAAGGCCATATATTATATGATTCCATTTATATGAAATGTCCAGAATAGGCAAATCCATAAATAGGAAGTAGATTAGTTGTTGCCTAGGACTTGGGAAGTTGAGGGTGAGCAGGTAATGATGAATATGGTGTTTCTTTTGTTAGTGATGAAAATGTCTGAAATTGATTGTGGTGATTGTTGCACAATTGTGTGCATATAGTGAATACCATTGAATTGTACACTTTAAATGTGTGCATTGCATGGCATGTGAATTGTATCTCAATGATTGTTACATAAAAAAAATCACTTGCGGGGCGCCTGGGTGGCACAGCAGTTAAGCGTCTGCCTTCGGCTCAGGGCGTGATCCTGGTGTTATGGGATCGAGCCCCCACATCAGGCTCCTCCGCTATGAGCCTGCTTCTTCCTCTCCCACTCCCCCTGCTTGTGTTCCCTCTCTCGCTGGCTGTCTCTATCTCTGTCGAATAAATAAATAAAAAATCTTTAAAAAAAATCACTTGGATATTTACTCATGGATGTGTATCTTTTTTTTTTTTAGAAATATTTATTTTTATTTTTTTATTTTATTTAATTTTTTTTGTAACTAATCTAATTTTATTATATTATGTTAGTCACCATACAGTACATCCCTGGTTTTTGATGTAAAGTTCGATGATTCGTTAGTTGCGTATAACACCCAGTGCACCATGCAATACGTGCCCTCCTTACTACGCATCACCAGGCTATCCCATTCCCCCACCCCGCTCCCCACTGAAGCCCTCAGTTTGTTTCTCAGAGTCCATAGTCTCTCACGCTTCATTCCCCCTTCTGATTACCCCCCCTTCTTTATCCCTTTCTTCCCCTACCGATCTTCCTAGTTCTTATGTTCCATAGATGAGAGAAATCATATGATAATTGTCTTTCTCTGCTTGACTTATTTCACTTAGCATTATCTCCTCCAGTGCCGTCCATGTTGCAGCAAATGTTGAGAATTCGTTCTTTCTGAATAGCTGAGTAATATTCCATTGTATATATGGACCACACCTTCTTAATCCAGTCATCTGTTGAAGGGCATCTCGGCTCCTTCCATGATTTGGCTATTGTGGACAATGCAGCTATGAACATTGGGGTGCATATGGCCCTTCTCTTTACTACGTCTGTATCTTTGGGGTAAACACCCAGTAGTGCAATGGCTGGGTCATAGGGTAGTTCAATTTTTAACTTTTTAAGGGACCTCCACACTGTTTTCCAGAGTGGCTGTACCAACTTGCATTCCCACCAACAATGTAGGAGGGATCCCCTTTCTCCACATCCTCTCCAACAATTGTTGTTTCTTGCCTTGTCTATCTTTGCCNACGTCTCGGTTCCTTCCGCGATTTAGCTATTGTGGACAATGCTGCTATGAACATTGGGGTGCATATGGCCCTTCTCTTCACTACGTCTGTATCTTTGGGGTAAACACCCAGTAGTGCAATGGCTGGGTCATAGGGTAGTTCAATTTTTAACTTTTTAAGGGACCTCCACACTGTTTTCCAGAGTGGCTGTACCAACTTGCATTCCCACCAACAATGTAGGAGGGATCCCCTTTCTCCACATCCTCTCCAGCAATTTTTGTTTCTTGCCTTGTCAGTTTTTGCCATTCTAACTGGCGTAAGGTGGTATCTCAGTGTGGCTTTGATTTGAATTTCCCTGATGGCTAATGATTTTGAACATTTTTTCATGTGTCTGTTAGCCATTTGTATGTCTTCATTGGAAAAGTGTCTGCATGTTTCTGTTAGCCATTTTTTTTTAAAGATTTTATTTATTTATTTGACAGAGATAGAGACAGCCAGCGAGAGAGGGAACACAAGCAGGGGGAGTGGGGGAGGAAGAAGCAGGCTCATAGCGAAGGAGCCTGATGTGGGGCTCGATCCCATAAAGCCGGGATCACACCCTCAGCCAAAGGCAGAGGCTTAACCGCTGTGCCACCCAGGCGCCCCCTGTTAGCCGTTTGTATGTCTTCATTGGAAAAGTGTCTGTTCATACCTTCTGCCCATTTTATGATTTATTTGTTTCTCACGTATTGAGTTTGAGAAATTCTTTGTAGATCTTGGATACCAGTCTTTTATCTGCAGTATCATTTGCAAATATATTCTCCCATTCTGTGGGCTGCCTCTTAGTTTTTTTGACTGTTTCCTTGGCTGTGCAGAAGCTTTTTATCTTGATGAAGTCCCATAAGTTCATTTTATCTTTTGTTTCTCTTGCCTTTGGAGATGTGTCATGAAAAAGGTTGCTTTGGCCGATGTCGTAGAGGTTGCTGCCTATGTTCTTCCCTGGGATTTTGATGGATTCCTGTCTCACACTGAGGTCTTTCATCCATTTGGAGTGTATCTTTGTGTATGGTATGGATGTGTATCTTGATTGTCTATTTATTCCATCACTCTGCATTTCTGTCTTTATGCCAATACCACATTGTCTTGATTACTGTAACCCTATAGTAAATATAATCAGGGAATGCAAATTATCCATTACCTTTTTTTCAAACTGCTTTGGCTATTCTACATTCTTTGCATTTCCTTGTAAATTTTAGGGTAGGCTTATCAAATTCCATAAAAGGAGCTACTGGAATTTTGATTGGGATTGCATTGCATCTGTACATCTTGGAGTGATTATTTATTTATTTACATGTTCTTTCATTTCTCTCATCAATTACATTTTGTTAGCTATATGACTAAGTATTTCATTTTTTATTACTGTTGTAATTTGCTGCTTTATCACCTTTGTTCAGGAGAGTTATATTCACCGGATATAGAATTCTAAG
Organism: Ailuropoda melanoleuca; assembly: GCF_002007445.2. Classification (NCBI taxonomy): domain Eukaryota; kingdom Metazoa; phylum Chordata; class Mammalia; order Carnivora; family Ursidae; genus Ailuropoda; species Ailuropoda melanoleuca. The sequence continues at coordinate 36,851,912 of NC_048230.1, read as the reverse complement.
TTTGCTTTTTTTTTTTTTAAACTTTCAATATTTTAAAGGTGTTTCCTCATTGTCTTCTGGCATGCTTAGTTTTTTTTTTTTTAAAGGTTTTATTTATTTATTTGACAGAGAGAAGGGCAGGCAGAGGGAGAGGGAGAAGCAGGCTCCCTACTGAGCAGAGATGTGGGGTTCCTGGGATCATGACCTGAGCCAAAGGCAGCGCCCAAACAACTGAGCCACTCAGGCGTCCCTGAAATCCTTAGTTTTTGACGAAGAAATATGTGGTAGGTAATTCTTGTCTGTGTTCCTCTGCATGTAATATGTTTTTACCCTAGATTGTTTTAAGATTTTTCTCCTTATCATTGGTTTTGAGCAATTTAATTATGAAGTACCATTGTATGATCACCTGGGTTCATTGAGCGTTTTGGGTTTGTGTGTTTAGAGTTTTCATCAGATTTGAGAAAAAATTTGGCCATTATTCCTTCAAATATTTTTTTCTCTCATCTTTTTGCCATCCTTTCACTTGCCTGGGGTTCCAGTTCCACATGTGTAATACCATTTCTCTCTCTTTCTCTGATTTTGTTTGTTTTTTTGGGGAATGATTTCAAGTTTGCTTTTTTCATATTCAGTGTTTAATTAGCTATTAATCCTATCCATTGTCTTTTTAAAATAGACTTAGCGTTTTCAGAATAATTTTAGATATACAGAAAATTGTGAAGATAGTACAGGAAGTTCCCATTTACCCCAAATCCAGTTTCCCCCATTACTAACATATTTATATGGTACATTGTTACAATAATGAACCAATACTGATACATTCTTATTAACTAAGATCCATACTTTACTCAGGTTTTTTTTATCTTACCTAATGTCTTTTTTCTGTTCCGGAATACCATCTGAAGTACCACATTACATTTATTTGTCATGTACCCTTAGGCTCCTCTTGGCTGTGACAGTTTCTCAGGTTTTGCTTGTTTTTGATAATCTCAATGGTTTTAAGGAGTACTGGTTATGTATTTTGTATGATTCCCCTCTACTGGAATTTTTCTGATGTTGTTCTCCTGCTTACATTGGGGTTATGGGTTTTTGGGAGGAAGCCCACAGAGAAAAAGTATTGTTTTTATCACATCATATCAAAAATACATTCTATAACATGCTTTATCACTGTTCATGTTGAACATTGACCACCTTACTGAGATAGTATTTGTCAGGGATTTTTACTGTAAAGTTGGTCTTTTTTATTCCTTTTCCGTACTGTATTTTTTAAGAATGATATCACTAGGTGCAGCCCACACTTAAGCATTGAGGAGTTATGCTCCCTCTCCTTGAGGTAGAGTATCTGTATACATTATTTGGAATTTTTTGTGCATGTGCAAGATTTGTCTGTTCCCCCATCCCATATATTTATTTATTCAATTGTTTATTTATATCAGTATGGGCTCATGGATATTCACTTATTATAATCAATACTGCTTAATTAATTTTGTCGCTCAAATTATTCCTGCTTTAGCCATTTGGAGTCCTTTGGTTGGCTTCTATGTCCCTTTCATGTATTCACATCAGTGTTGTTGTTGTTTTTCTCCCCGCTTCATTCCTTTCTGCCTACAGGATGCTCAGGCTCATTTGCATAGCTCCTGCTCCAGTCGTAGAATCAGCCATTTCTACAAGGAACCCTAGTTCCTTTTATTGAAGAGTGCTATAAAAAATACAGTTGAAAATATTTTAAATTTAGATGTGCTTTTCATCTCTAGGGGTACCTTTTTGGTTCTTTTTATATTTCATGTATTTTTTTTCTAATCATGATCATGTTTTTTCCTACACTCTTGAACAAATAGAGTGTTTTTGTAACAGGTGTTTTATCTCATGTATTATGAGGTCTCTCTGCTCGGGCTTGGGGGAACATGCACTGTTCTCTACCATGTGTGGACTCTGGGAAGTGTTGATCTTTTCCATACCAGTATTTCTTCTCCATGTCTTTGGAAGTTCTGTCCCATATATGCACAGATTAGTAATCAGTCGAAGCCCCAAGGGACCCCTCTGCAGAACTCCAGTGCTCTTTTTGTGCACCTCTCTTTTCCCTTGTTGGCCATCTTGACTTCTGTTCTCTCTTCTCTCCATCAGTGAGATCATGGTTCTCTTTGAGTTCCTCCTACCTGATGCAGTTTAGAAATTGCCTTCAAGCAGTAAATTGAGACATTTCTGAACTCACTGTGCTTATTCCCAGCCTCTTAAGGATTACAGTACTATGATGCAAGTTGCTCAGTATTTGAAAGCCGTGTTTCATGGGTTTTGTCTAATTTTCTTTTTGCTTTTTGTGAAAAACCAAATCTAGCCCTCGTTACTCTATATTCACTGGGAGAGAAAGTCAATAAACTATTTTAAATATAAATACAAATTATGAGCACTTTCCATGCCATTAAATATTCTTGTGAAATATGATTTTAATTTTTGCATATATTTCCATCAGACACCTGGTTCAACTGTTTTCTCATCTGGTCCTTAGCCTTTGAACTTTGGTTATGGTGCTTTTCATAAGCAAAAATTCATATGGTAGACAAATATAACAGTCTTTACTTAATGGTTTCAGATTTTGCATTTGAGATTAGAAAGGCAAGATAAATATTTGCCTGTTCATTTTATTCTGGTTAGTTTGTAATTTTATTTTTTACATTAAATTCATTAATCCTTCTGAGATTTATTTTTATATGTGATGTGAGCTAATGATGTATATTTATTTTCTCCAAAGTAATAAAAACATGGGAATATAGAGAGAAGCATTAAGTAGATAAAAACCACACCCAATTCCTGTTTCTCTCTCTTCCCCTTCTGGAACTCCAGTAACATGCACTTTAGATAGTTTTTCCTTATTCTCCATGTCTTTTTTTCTTTCTTAAACATTTATTTATTTACTTTCGAGAGAGAGTGTGGGGGGAGGGGGAGAGGCAGCGGGAGGAGGAGAGAGAAACTCCAGCAGACTTTATGTTGAGCATGGAGCCCAATGTGGGGCTCAATTTCATCACCCTGAGATCATGACCTGAGCTGAAACTAAGAGTCAGATGCCAACCAGCTGAACTACCTAGGTGCCTCACTGTGTCATATATATATATATATATATATATATATATATATANCCCAACTTCATTCCGTGGAAAGTAATCTGAGGGGATTATATCCATTTTCTGTTACTGATTTCATTGTATTTTGATGTATCAAAGAGATGGATTTCAAGAAGACCAACTAATTTTAAACTTGGCTCCAGAATTAGCTCATCTGCTATCTTCAGTTTCTAAAGAAAAAGCATAATTTAAATAATTATATATTATATGACTTCCAGTAAATATCTGTTCATTTAGGGAAAAAAGAGATTATTGTGTTTTGTATTAGACTTAACTTTACACTCAATCTAAACAGTAGTAACTAAAAACACATGGACGAAACTTGGTAAATGATTTGATGCTTACTAAATATATATATATATGTATATATATATATATATATATATATATATATATAATTTCCCCCCTCTCCTTAACATATGGTCATTTGGTCTTTTTATTGGCATTCTTGGTGATTTGGGATTAAATGCTAGACATTTTACATTAAAAAGTATAGAAGTTCTAGATTAATTTTCCCCAAGTGGATTTGATTTTCTAATAGCAGAAAAATTGATCTAGGAAGATCACCTTTATCCAATTAAGTACTGAGGCTATTCAAGATTTTGTTTCAGGTTTTGTGAAGACTATTTCCTATTGCCTTCACTTATAGCCCTGCAGGGTTCGAATGAACACTGAATAGTGCTTCCAGGGTCCCTCCTCCCTTGGTCACTCCTGAGCTCTTTTTTCTGGTCTCCTACATGATTTGGCTCTGCTTGTCTCTCTACCATGTCTTACACTGTTCTCCCTCTCTTCTCCTTTAGCTTTAATCTTACCATTCTTTCTTTGTTGTTGCGTAAGCATGCAAGTTTATGTCTGCCTTAGATTTGTTGTAAAAAGTCTCTGTTCTGCCCAGCATGCTTTTCATCAGGACTCAGGTCCAGGTTAAATGTCGCATCTGCAGAGCACTCCCACCCCTCAGCATTTTCTATCTCATCAACCTTTTTACTTTCTTCAGGGCATTTAAAATCATGTGGTTTTTGTCCTGTTTGTTATTTTCGTACCTCTCTGTATCTTCACTGAAGTAGAAGGTAAACTCCACCAAAACAGGGACCTTGTCTTTATTATTTGCTGCTTTATTCCGAGCATCTAGAACTGTCCTATCTGATACAGTAGTTACTTGCCACATATGGCTATTGAGCATTTGAAATATGGCTAGTCCAAATTTGAGGTGGAAGGGTAAAATACATACCAGGTTTTGGAGACCTAATAGACACAAAAATAATGTAAAATATGTTAATTGTGTTTATTTTTATTTTGTTGAAATTATAAAATTTGGGATATATTAGGTTAAATAAAATGTATCATTATAATTTCACTTATTTCTTTTTCCAGTATTTTTAATGAGGTGAATACAGATTTTAAAATATATATGTGGCACACATTTGTGATTGGCATTCATTTCTATTTGACAGAATTGACCTATGATAATCACTGGCCTGGGAAGAGTCATCCTTTTTATTTAATCTTTTCCCGATCTTCCTTCTTCTCTTTCTTTTTCTTTCTTCCTTCCTTCCTTCCTTCATTCCTTCCTTCCTTCCTTTCTCTCAAGATTTATTTATTTATTTGAGAAGAGAGAAAGAGAGAGATAGGGGAGGGGGGTAGGGGGAGAGAGAGAGAGAGAGAATCTCAAGCAGACTTTCCACTGAGCACAAAGCCCAATGCAGGGCTCAGTCTCACAACCCTGAAATCATGACCTGAGTGAAATCAAGAGTCGGGCACTTAACTGACTGAGCCACCTAGGCACCCATTCCCAATTTTCTTAATATCACAAACAGAAAAAATACAATAATTTCTTGCTTGTCCAAATTTCCAAAATATTATTTAAAAATGATGACTATTGAGGACATAGGTTTGTTTTTACTACTTTTATTTATTTATTTTTTAAAGATTTATTTATTTATTTTTAGAGGGAGACAGAAACCATGAGCAGGGGGAGGGGCAGAGGGAGATAAGCTCAAGCAGACTCTGTGCTGAGCCTGGAACCCAACTCAGAAATCATCCCATGACCCGGAGATCATGACCTGAGCCAAAATCAAGAGTCAGACGCTTAACCAGCTGAACCACCCAGGCACCCCTGTGTTTACTGCTTTAAAAGGCCTAGACTTCAGTGCTTTTATTTGGTGATTTGTTTAAAATTTTTTCAATAACTGTTTAGTTTTTCTGTATTTTTCCTATTTCAGAGTACTAACCCTCACTTTTTTCAATGCAAACTTCTCTTGAAATTATCCCCTTTCTAAATGTTATCATTAACCTCCCATGTGTTATAAAAAACAAAAATGTCTAAAAACAAGTGTTTGGGCTTTTGTATGTTAATAAGAACAAGTAGGCATTAAGTGGAGATGAAATTCTACAAAAGTGCTTGAAACTTATGATATCTATTTTGGATGGCCAGAGGTAATTTGATCTTTTATTTTGTTGAAACTTTTGGCCTTTGTTTTTTAGATAGTATACTAGTAGGCTAAGACCCCTAAAATATTTCTTGGTCAGGAAGGTGTAACTTTTTTTTAAGAGCAAGAAGAGTGATAAAAATGGAGGGAGAATTCTTAAATAAGATACGATGTAACAATTCTCTTATTCCTCATGACAGTATTCCTTTTAGTATATGAACCTGTTTTTGGATTTTCTTTAGCTGAATATTTCTTCATTGGGTTTGATAAACTATTGTGAAATCACTGATTAAACCAAGCAACTTTTAATTCTGGAAACATGATTCATTGAGCAGACGTACACTGAAACAGTTTCACTTGCAAACATCCACATGAATGGACAGATACATATACAAGAAAATTAAGGTATGTTTTTAGAAGGCGGCTTAAACACCTAACTTAGGTTTAGGGAAAGGCAGTGGAACATATGAGCTCTGATTTTATTTTTTTAAGATTTTGCAGGAAATGGAAAATAATGGCAAATCACACCCATCAAGTTCCAGTAACTCAAAACACTTATTCTCAGTCTACAAGAGACTAAAACAAGACCTTTTATTCTTGGAATGACATTTAGTTGCTCTGGTCTTGTAAGAACAGCTAAACTTTTCCGTATTTTCTCTTTAATGAGAAAGTGGTATCTGGGTTTAGAGTAATTTGGTTTTGAATGGCTATTTGGACATATGCTGCATGGCAGTAACATGACTTTTTCTTCCTGGGGAAAGGATGAAATAATCACAAATCATAAAATTAATTTGCTGGTTCATAGATAATTATTTCAGTGGCCACTAAATATTTCAAAGCTATAAATATTGTCTGAAGTATTTATTTATGGGAACTTCATGTAAGTAAAAATGGGGCTTGGGGATTAAGAGAATATTTTCCCGATATTTAAGGTCCTAGTTTGTTCCCAAAATGAAATTAGGAAGATAAAAGACAACAACAACAACAACAACAACAACAACATCTATTTAAAAACATTGTAGAATTTTAATGTTTTAAAAGAGGCCTAAATTCTGAGAAAGGCAGAGTTGAGCCAGTTCTGATTTCAATTGGGAATATACAGCTCAATTAGAAAAAGTCTCAAAGGCAGGTGTGAAATAATTGGAAGTTTGAAATAACAGATCAAGTGAAGGAGACTGTGCAAGAAGTCAGTCTTTAGCAAGACCACAAATTAGCACGATATCAAAATATCTGTTCAGGGCTTGCAAACTCTATTTAAGATGAAAATAACTTGAAGGCAAAGCTTGGAGAGTAAGAAAAAAGTTTGAAGCTTGAATACTAATTGCCTCAGTTCATGGGTTAGAAGGCTGGCTGGCCAAACACATTCACTGGCCAACAGCTCTACTTTCCCAATGAGAAACAAAACCTTCTCTTCTTGAGATTACTTCCATAAACTATGTAGATTAAACATGGACATCCATTGCTATTTTTATGTTAAATAGATTTTTGTTTATCTGCACAAAGGCAAGGGACCTTAAGATCGGCCTGCTTAATTTTAAGATTCTGATAATTTGTAGAATTTACAGAGATAGTTGAAGGGTTTTTTTTTTTTTTTTTGGTCATTGTTTTAAATTTATCATGAATAACCACTCTCATTTCTTTGGTATATGATGTCTTGCTATACAGGTATGGGATATTCTTCATTCTTCATATTCTCTATCTAAAAATCTATAAGCCCTAATTTATAGATTATCTTCCACAGAAGCTCTGAAGGGTTATCACAAAGGGAAGGCTCTCATGAAAGACTTTCTTCTTAACTACCCAGTATGCTGTCTGTGAGAATGTGCTCGGCTGCAAATAACAGCATACCTCACTAAGAGTGGCTTTGTTTTTCCCATTTAACAAAAAGCTAAGGCTGATCCATTGATTCAGCAAATCACTAAAAACCCACACATGGTCTTTTTGCTCCAGTATATTAAACACCCTTCATTTTTCCTCTTGGTTGTAACATCATTTCTGAAGATATAGGTGAAGGGAAAGAGGGCAAGTCGTCAGCTCCATTTATTAGTTCATCATGAACTTTTCCCTAAGTCCCCTCCCAAGAGCCCCCTTATGTTTCCTGGAGCATGCTTGGTCACATGGCCACCCCAGCTGCGAGGCAAGTAGTAAATTAGGGGTTACATTAAAGAGCTATAGCTGGCTTAGGCCGAGATGCCTGGCTTTGGGTACTTGTCATCCAGACTAAAATCAGGATGTGCTAGCAAGAAAGGAGACAATGAATAGTTGGCAGAAAATGTTCCCATATATGTCACTTGAAGTAAGTTTTGAGCCACTTTGGAGTATTTCTGAAAATGGTATGTGTTATGTGATGTTAATCCTACTATCTTTCAAGCTACCTTTTGTAATTCCATTACAAAATTGATGTTTCAAATATAATGGTAAAATGATATCTTGACTAAGTCCACTGAGATGGATAAAGTAGAAAAATCTTCAAAGTAGGATTTTAACTCTCAGGTTAAAAGAACCATGAGAGCATGAGAGCATGGTTATAGAACCATGAACTCCAGATATTTCAGTCATTTAAGAATGATACAGTTAGGTTCAAGCTCTGAGCTAAGGCAATAACCTGATGATGGAGAAGAAAAGTGGTATAAGAAAAAATAGGAAATTAAAATTGACAGTTTTGAGGCTGATGGAGTGGGGAATATGGAGGAATTCTTTCTCTTTTCTGGTTTCAGTGCCTAGAATCTTCTAGTATTTTGCTGCCTGAACAATCGTCTTATTTCCATGCTTATTACTGTGTGGGGGATTAATTAGTTAATTAGCTAATTAAGGGAAATTGGCTCACATCTCACATGATTATGGAGGCTAAGAAGTCTCATAAACTGCTGTCTGTAAGCTGGAGAACCAGGGAAGCCAGTGGTAGAATTCAGTTCCAGTTCAAAGGACTAAGAACCAGAGAGATGCCCTTGTGGTCTCAGAGTCTGAAATCCCAAAAGCCAGAAACTATGACATCTGAGAGCTCAAAAAAAGATCTCTCACTCTTCATTCACCTCTTCTATTCAGGTCCTCAATGAATTGGATGATGCCCACCACGTTGCTGAGGGTGGATCTTCTTCACCCAGTCTACTGAATCAAATGCTAATCTCTTCCAGAAACACCCTCCCAGACATTCCGTGAAATAATGTTTTACTAGCTATCTGGGCATCGCTTAGCCCAGCCGAGTTGACCCATAAAATTGACCATCACACCTGCTTTTTTTATTTTTAGTGAAAGTTACACTTTTTTTTGGGAATGTCCTCAAGTATGTATCCTGACATGTTAAAACTGCAAGTAGATTTTAAGGATGGGTCCATTGTCACTGTTTCCATGACACTTCACTTCTACCATTTGGAATTACCTTCTCTTTCTACATACCAGAGATATTTCTTAAGTTTTTATAGTAACATTTATTACATTCTCCTATGTGTTTTAGGCATCTCCTGTCCCTACAACAAAAGTGCTCTTCTGTCAAATCTGTCTAAACTCTGCCAGGAAAAACAATGGTGGAACAAAAACTTGTCTTCTTCATTTATGAGTCTTTCACAGCCCTTAGAAGAAGAAATTAAACATAGAAAATACTCAAGGACTTTATTAAATGAATGAATAAATTCCTGATAGAATTTGTCAACTTGAAAGTTTTAATTAGGCAATTCAAAATGTCTGGGGGAAAGATTTAAATGCTACTGGTTTTATAGAATAAGACGTATATAATACAGCTATTTGTTAACTCTAATTATAGAGACCCTGATAGTCAAATATTAAAAAATAATCTGCAGTGGAAAGGAAGAAACAAAATTTGTTTGTATTTATTTTACTACATTAGCTATTTTTTTTTAAAAGATTTTATTTATTTATTCGACAGAGATAGAGACAGCCAGCGAGAGAGGGAACACAAGCAGGGGGAGTGGGAGAGGAAGAAGCAGGCTCATAGCGGAGGAGCCTGATGTGGGGCTCGATCCCATAATGCCGGGATCACGCCCTGAGCCGAAGGCAGACGCTTAACCGCTGTGCCACCCAGGCGCCCCTACATTAGCTATTTTCTAACACGTATTCCAAAATAGGTACAAGAAAGTGGAGGAAAGATAAACCACTTGGCCTGTGCTCAAATGTCATGTTGTCCTAAATGCCGATGAGCAAGGATACAGCCTCTCCTGGCCTTGCCAGAGATCATGGAAGCCCTTGCCCCTCTTGTACTGTCATGCAACCTAATATAAATCCCCAAACCCAATGCAGAACAGAAAAGTTGCCAGCCTGACTAGAAATTGTACTGTGGATTAGTCAGTATGAAAAGAAGATAAATAGAATTTTGTTCACTGGTTACCATTCTGTGCTCCAAGGTACTCTGTGGAAGAAAAGGAAACCTGGTGGGGGAAGGATTATTCAATAAATGGTATTGGGACTAGGGGGTGGCCATGGATCGCACCAGGCATCTTATCCCAGAATGCACGCAGAGAGGTCAAAATCCTAATGTAAATAGATATAGATCAGCATTGAAAAAGACATCCATTTTAGGCTAGGTTTTAACAACTAATGAGTTTTTCACAAATTTACAATATAATATGGTATTTCGGAAATGAAATTTGATTTTGGAATGAAATTAGATTATTTGAATTTTGACCATGTGAGAATGTTACTCACTTGAAAACTAATACTACCACCAAGCAGAAGAGCAAGACCGGTGCAGTGGTGCTCACGTAGTCAGCGTGTGTTGAATGAGTGCCTTCTGAAACCAAGTCAAAGCCTGGGTCCATGCTCTCTGAGCTGTGTGTTTCACAAACATTACAGTGTAGCTGCTGCTTCCTTTAGTCCTTTGTGAAATGAGGAAGAAAATACGTCAACCTAACAGTTGTTTGTGGAATGTATTAGGCTAACAAAAAAGCAAAAATCAACGTTGTGGGGACTCGGGAAATATTTGAAATCGAAGCAGTGGAAATAATGTGTGTTAGTTGTTAATGATTAAATTATTAAGCAGAAGCTTAGCTAAGTTTTTTTTTTTTAATATTTTCTTTATTTACTTGACAGAGAAAGAGAGCACAAGCAGGGAGAGTGGAGGCAAAAGGCGAGGGAGAAGCAGGCTCCCCCCTGAGCAGGGAGCCAGATGTATGGGCTAGATCCCAGGGTGCCAGGATCATGATCTGAGCCAAAGGCAGACGCTCAGCCTACTGAGTCACCCAGTGGCCCCTCGGCATTTTTCTGTAGTGTTCAAAACAGTGATATGTTGAGAGTAAGGATTGTTAAGAATGGATGAGGGGAAACCAGAGGATTTTACCTTGACAGCAGGGATGACTCATTAAATTGAGAGATGATGTCTCTTCACCCCTTCAGAACTGAGAGCATAAGCAAAAGACATTCCCCAGTTGAAATAGAAGTTTTTATTTATTTATATTTTTTAATGAAAATCTGTAATATTTTACTTTGACCATTTGCTAATAATAATTTTTAAAATAACTTGGTCCAGAATCAGGTGATTTGCTGTCTGTGTAACCTTAGGCAATTTACTTAATGTGTCAGGTCCTCAGTTTCCTGATTTGCAAATTAATGACAGTACTAAGACCTAGCATAGTGTTGTTCTAAAGATTGAATGAATTAATGTGTATGAAAAACCCTTAGTGCCATGTCTGGCACATAGTGCCAGGTGTATAAGTGTTACCTACTACTATCAAGTCGTCAGTAGCAAACTTAAAACCAAAAGCCTGTGGGGTTTGTCTTCACAGGCAAGAAGAAGGTACTGGAGGGACAGACTTCCAGACCACAGGCTTGCTCAGAGAACTGAGAGGGGGATGCCCATGAAAAAATAGGATGGAAAGGGGTGGGGGAAGAGAGACAGGAGGCCCCTGCGGCTATCAGCTTGGAAAAAAACTGCGTTGGACCATAGGTTGAGAGCCAAAAATAGAAGTTTTTACATTTTACAGAGATGATATGGTACACTTCCTGAATATTACATCACACACTAGTGGGTTCTGAGACTATAATCAAACACATCAATAATTCTACAGGTAAACATGAATATTCATATTAAGTAAAATGCATAAGCTGTTAGTCACTTTATATCTATATAGGCCATATTTTACCAGCCAACAAGTTTGTTATAAACTTAAAAAAATAATTTCAGGCCTTCTCCGTCGTAGGAGGGCCGGGCAGAGACTCCTCAGCTAGAGCATTTTTCAGCAGCCTGTCTGAAGACCGAGGCTTTGCCCAACCTTCCGCAGTCAGAGGGAGTCAGCCGCCATAACTGAGCGCAAGTCCCTGGAGTCCAAGTTAAGACTTTACTTTTTATGCGACGTATGTGAACTTTATTGTTTGATTTGGGTAGATGAAATCCTGCAACTCCTATCTAGATTGTTCTATCACTAGATGGGAGTCAATTAACTGATTTGAAGTTTGAACCTATTCTTACTTTTCTTCTTCAGCTCCCTAACTGGCAGGGCCAGGACTCATAAATATTTAAGTAGATTCTATATGTCTCATATAGAGACATTTTCCTGGCTTTTCAGATATCACACTAAGGCCATGTGCCTATGAGGAGATAGTAGTCACTGTGTTTGGTTTGTTTTGTTTTTTGGCAAATAATTGGGAAGTCATGATTTTCTTTGTATATCATGAACATGGAATATAATTGTGTTGAACCTTGCAGTAGAACTTTCAAGTAAAAAGAGCTATCATTCCATTGAATTAAAAGCCTCAGAGAAGTTCAGGAGAGGGAGGTTAAGATGGCGGAGGAGTAGGGGACCCCTTTTTCAGCCGGTCCCCTGAGTTGAGCTGGG
>NC_048230.1:36750939-36839506 GCF_002007445.2 Ailuropoda melanoleuca | reverse complement strand
AATCAGGGGATGTACTGTATGATGATTAACATAATATAATAAAATAAAATTAATTATTAAAAAAAAATAATTTCAGTATTTCAGAAATAAAATTAGATTTTGGAATGAAATTGAATTTCAGAATTATATATACGAGATTGTAGAGGGGGCTACGTTCATAGTAATTTTGTTTTAATCGAATAGCAAAATATTAAATATAAGATCATATTCAGTAGATAGGATGTGGTTGAGTTAGTCATGGATGGATTCTAGAGAAAGTGATTCTTGAGTCTATTTTGTCTCTAAATAACATAACTATTTATTATAGTACCTATATGTTGCCCACCATAATGAATCATAGCATAGCTCTGTGATGAGAAGAAAGCAATATGACCCTCCCAACTGCTTGTTAGACGAGGTGGCTTGTCCAGTAGTAAGTCCTACCAAGGAATAATTTCAAATGTAACTTGGAATAGAGATTTTCAAAGGAACATGGCTAAATAAAGGCCCAATTCTTGTTACCAGTGAAAGGACACAATTTAAAAGGGAGAAATCAGTGAAGGGGGCCAATCCCTTCATTCAACAAATATTTATTGAGTATCTATTCCATGCCAGGCACTGATCTGTATTGTAGCATTAAAGCTTAACACACAGGGACTTTGCCTTAATGAAACTTAAAAAAATAAAGCAATTTTGGATACTTCGAGTGCTGTGATAATAAAGTGGGGTAAGGTGGTTGGTGTTATTGCCTACTTAGGTAAGGTGATCAAGGAAGGAAGCCTCTCTGAAAAAGAGCCATTTGAGTCCAGACTTGACTTATTGAGGGAATCAGTCCCGTGAAGATCTAGGAAGAATGTTCCAGGCAGAATGTACAGAAGGTTCCAAAGACCTGAGGCAGGAACAAACACATTCCTCTGTTTGAGAAAGAGCCAGAAAACACCCAAGCCAGCTGCAGTGTAAAGGCAAGAGAGGAGTGAAAAGAAAAGAGACTGGTCGTGCACAGCCTTAGTGACCAGCATAGTGCACTTGGATTTTATTCTTCATGGTATGGGAGATTTTGGAGGACCTGCAAACAGGGAGTGACCTGATCTGGTTCATGTTCTTTTTTTTTTTTTTTTTTTTAAGATTTATTTATTTTAGAGAGAGAGAGAGTGCAGGGGGAGGGGCAGAGCAGAGGGAGAGAGAAACCTAAGCAATCTCCGTGCTGAGCTCAGGGCCTGATGTGGGGCTCAGTCTCATGACTCTGAGATCACGACCTGAGCCGAAATCAAGAGTCAGGGGCTTAACCTACTGTGCCACCCAAGCGCCCCTGATTCATGTTCTTAAAATACAAGTTGGCTTTTTGTGGAGAAGAGATTGTTAATAGAAGCAAGAGTGGGTGTTATATTGGAGGCTTTTGTGGTGCGGAAATTTGGGAATTTCAGGAAACATGGCCCATTGGTGAATTTGTTATGAGGTAAGAGAGGAATGGAGATTAATGTGCAGATCTTTGACTTAATCAAGTTGGGTGGATAGTGCACTACTGGTGCATTACTGATGCATGACTGATAGGAGTGACTGGGGAAAGTGCAGATTTGGAGGCAAATATAATTTAGGGCCAGGTTAATGTAAGAAGCTTACGGAATGCATATATCACATCCAAGTATTGATGTTAATTACACAAAGGACATACAGTGCAGTCCTGGGAACATGAATGTGGAAGTCATAGCTTATAAAGGTGGTATTTAAGACCAGGACAGTATGAAGTCACCTAGTGTTAGAGAAGGTACAGAGAAGATAAAAGAACTGAGGACAGAATTTGGGTTAAGTAGTAAGAGGAGTAAGTAAAGGAGAGGAAATGAGTAAAGGAGAATGCCGAGGAAACAGAAAGAAAACCAGGTTTGGGGAAGTCGAGAGAGACCACCCAACTGTACCAGATCGTTTTGAGAGGTAGAGTAGCATGAAGACAGAGTTGGCCATTGGATTCGGCTTCATGAAACTGTCCTTGACCACAGTAAGAGTCATTTAGTGGACTGATGTGGATATAAGTTTGTTACCAGTTGATTGAGAAAAAGAACAAAAGGCGAAGGGGCAGAGATAATACAAATATACAACACCTGAGTGAGTTTTCTTCTGAAAGTGAGCAGAGAAATAGAGCTGTGGCTTGATAAGTACTCAAAATGGCGAAGTCCCAAGTCCGTTGTGAAAATGCCTTGCAAGTTATGGAGTAATGAGAAAAAAAGCATATGTTTTTTTCTTAATATGCTTGCTTGTAAGATGTATTTGTAGGCATGTGCTCATTCATGTATATGGATACTTCAACTCTTATTTCTTGGAAAGAATAAGAAAATGCATCTGCAACTCACTCTGATGGCATGATTTTGAAGGGATTTGGCCTGAAGATCCTTTGCCCTTATGGATTGCTACACTAGACTTGGAATGTCGGGTTCCTCTGCATGCCTCAATTGCTTTCAAGACCTTAAAAAACCGAAGGCCAACACATCTTTTTCCTTCTCTACTTGAGCTTTCTGTGTAGTCCCAATTTGAATACAAAAATTACTCTTGGTTTTTGTTCCATCCAAACAGCTTAACTTGGGTACAGATAGCTTTAAGAGTATGGGGGCGGGGCTGGATTGTGGAAGAAGACCAGCTCATGTGCACAGGGGCTGAAACTTTTAAAAAAGGTGGTCTCTGACCAGAGACCCACAGTGGAATTTAGAAATATTTTTTTTCCCCACAGGAATGCTCAGTCCCTATGAATAGATCCCTATAAAATATGTGACTTCTTGGTTATATCTAGCTTATAGTATACAAAAATATTATTTATAAGATAGCAGGAGGAAGTAATCTGAATTATAATTCCTATGTTTTGAAGCCATTAGAGTTGGTCACACCTCCTGCTATTCGTGTCATTGCAGGAGTAGTAAAGAGAATAAAGCTCTAGGGCAGCGAACAGGGGCATGGTCTTCTCTTCTTTTATCCTTTCATAATGCCCAGATCAACAAAGAATATTCAATGAAAAGGCTAGTCATCAGGAACAAAAATGTAAGCATGGAGGAAAAAGGAATGTGAAGAAGAACACATTTTACTGGGGAGCAAATCCTACATGGATGATAGAAGACTGGTTGTGAGACACCCCCCCTTCTTTCCAAGATAGAATGAAGAGAAGGTGGCAATTTAAGACCTACAATTATATATGATTATTATGAGTTAATGAGCAGGAAGGTCAAAGTGACCTTTGTGCTCTCTGGGGGGCATGCTGACTTAGGTTTGGTTCTAAGACTTTCTGGCTCATCAGACATTTACTGTTTACCGCAACAGTGATGGTTCATGTTCAAAGTTCATAGTGTTGCCTGTGCTCAAGCTGAACATGCAAGTATTGGAGACTTTATGCTATCCTCACCCACAATTGCCAGTTTACTTCTAATGGTCTTTCACTTCGGTAAGGATAGCAGAAAACCTAGGCCTGGGAACACGGGGTCTCATAGGCAGTGCTGGTGCATAGATTGCACTGTCTGACTTTTCATGGTTAAATAAGACCTTTGTTGACACTTGACTTAAGTGTGATTATCCCCAGTGAAAATTTGAGAACCAGATCATTTAGCAGTGGATTGGTGCCGCATGTTGCCAAGTACCCTGTGAAAGTCTTCACTGTGAAGGGCTAGCACACAACACCTGAAATTTATAATAACTCCAGAAGTGAGCTTGGATGCACTCCTTGTTTGTGGGGTTGTCTAACCACTAAATGATTGATGAGGGGCCTTAGTGGATGAGAATGTTGATTCACCGAAATGTGTAAAATGTACATTTCCTTTTTTTCAGTATAAACTACCAGTGTATGGTCAGCGTATTTAAAAGGCTGGTAATGTGAGTCTTTGTTAGTGTTACTCTGTGTTTTATTTCCCTTTGCTTTCCTGGAACAACTAACTCTAATGAAACCTGACGTCCTAGTGCTAAAATATGTTGACTCTCCCACTCTACCCTTACTGTGCATTGAGAATGTGCATAAACTCTTTGCGAAATCACCAGTCTTTAAGTGTTTGGAGCTTCTTAGGTTTCTCAAGGGTGATCATGGGCTCCAGCCTATTTTTTTTTCTTATTGAAATGTGGGGCAACCAGACATGAATGAAGGTGAGCAAAACTGGAATCAATAGCCAGTCTTTGTGGTGGATACTGTGGTGTGTATCACCTTCAGGACCTCGGGGCCAAGTAATTCCCCCGTTGATGTTGATTGCTGATAGGTCCTGGCTGAGTTCTCCCAGAAAGTTGCCATCACAAGAAGATAACTGCCTTTCCTGAGGTCATAGCCCAAGGGTAGCCCACATCAAATAAAACATCAATAAGGCAGTGGTATAAAGGGCTGGCCATCTTGCCTTACTTTGGAACAACTCTCAAGGGACTTCCCAGCTCCAGAGCTCTCTTTGAGGATGAGCTAATGCCTTTGTTGCAATGTGTTTCTGTTCAATATGTCCATCTGCCCACTCATGCTTCTTTTAGCCCTTCAAAGGTGCCGATCCCAAAAGCTCCTCAGTAACCTTACTGCATGCAGATCTCCATCTCAGAGTCTGGTTCCAGGACAACCTAGACCAAGTCCATTTTAGAGTGTTGAGAAGATGAGCAAGCTATTTCTGAAGCTGTCAGGAATGTGGAATCCAATTCCAAATGTGACAGCTTTAATAGATACTGGTGTAGGTTTCTCTCCTTTTTTTTCTTTCTTTTGTAAGCAGCCAGATAGACAAATTTTTAAAATAAACATCTCTTTGAGACTATGGGATGGGAGTTGTAAAGAAGTTGAGAGGAACTAGTCGTAATGAGGATTTAGTGACTTGCTCAGATCCCAGTTCTGTCATTTGGCACCAGTCCTTACTTTCTGATGGATGGTTATTTGCAGCAGGATGATAACCTTAGGGTGGTGTTTCTCAAACAGTGTTAAAAATTCACATTCCAAGATCCTCCTCATTGGTTGGAATCTTTAGGGGAGGATCTGGTGATCTGTATTTAAAAATCATTCCAAGAGATACTTATATTCAGGCAGTTATGGGAAAACTGTGACCAAAAGTTTATCAAATGTTGCTATTGAGAGAAACTATTTTTATAGAAATAACAACAAAATATCTGCATAGAGCCACATTTTGTTACCAGCTGCCTTACTCAACAGGCTCTGAGGCCCAAATAACTACCCCTTCTGCTCCTATATTGGTTACCAAGAAAACCGCACTAATGAAAATAGTGAACAAATGGGATCTGCAGTTTTTCAAAGCACCATTTGTTCATGATGGAAATTAATGCACCCTGGTGACAGAGCAAAAGAATCCCTTTGAGGCTGGAAGGGCTGATTACTTACGCCTTCTCTTTGTGTCCAGAATTTGGGATAGATGATGACAAAGTAACTTTAGCGCCTGCCTTTGTGTATCGAACCTGGGGCTTGATGTCTGTTTTAGGTAGGCACCATGCACCCTTCCTTCTGTGTTTGCTGAGGTTCCCCTATTTCTTCCATGTGACTGGTGTTCTTCCTTACTTTGTTTTATGTGTTACAAACGCACAGATAAATGCTGGTAAATGTACTATCCATGCAGCCATATGTGAAGGTAATTCATGCTGCAGAACATTGTGATATTTTAAATTTTGCAACCCATCAGTGTAAATTACTTTGAGGGTGTTGCAATGATGCTAGGTCAGAAATACCTTTATTTTTTCATTTCTTTAAACTATAACACATTTTTTTTTATATAGTAAGTTATCTGTCATTACAAGCATAAAAATAAAGTCATTCATGTCATTTTTGTTGGCTCTGCTAGGAAGTTAGCAATTTTAGACTAAAAAATTAGATTTAGTTACTCTTTCATGAGAGTATTGGGGATATCAGCATTTCACCACTTTTAAATAGTGATAACCAAGAAGTCTGCAGAAAATAAGCTTTATTACATCTATGGTAATGAAGCTTGCTATTCCAAGGCTCTAAAATTCCTTTGGGTGTCCCAAAGAGTTAGAGCCAAAGTAGCCAAAAGTGTGTCTTTTTGACAGTCTAAAGACTTCACAGACATTGATTTCCTATCCTTTTGACACTTGTATGGGGTTGGCATTTCCTTCATAAATGTACTTGGTTTCCCTCAGGATCATTCAGTGGGTTTCTCTGACAAATTTATAGTCCTGACTGGATTTGTGATCGTAAGATAAAATCTTTGACAAATTTATTTTTTTCCCCCTTCCTGACTTGAAATTGTGCTTTGCTGATTAAAAGTTTCAATCTGATTACCATGACTTTATTATCAAATTATCTAAAGAAAATTTTTACTGAAAAACAATTCAGTAGTTATGCTGTGTGTTTTGCATAAGAAAAAAAATACTGTTATACATGTTACCGCTTAGAACTTCGGATATAATGGGCAATTTCACTGACTATTTGAATACTTAGGGTACTTCAGATTTGATTTTCCCCTTTTGGAAGATGATTTTTTTAAAAACCTGGATGAAAATACTTGTATTGCCATAGATTATGGCAATACATAGATAGACATCAATATAGACCTAGTTAAACAATATATAGACATACATCAGTATGAACAATAAGATGCCTCAATCGAATTTTGCTGTGTATTTCAACCCATATTTATGGTTAGCAGACCTTTCACAATGGAAAAAAATTGCATCATATGAGATGATGCCTTGAACATTTCATAACTTCAAATTGAGAAGCCAATGATCAAGTAACTTTTATTTACTTCCCACCATACAAAGAGCAAACAGCAACAACAAAAACTAAATCAAAATGTTGGATTACTTTACCCTTTTGGAAGATCTTGAGGCTGCATTGAAAGTAGCAGAGGGCGCCTGGGTGGCTCAGTCAGTTAAGTGTCTGCCTTCAGCTCAGGTCATGATCCCAGGGTCCTGGGGTCGAGTCCCGCATCGGGCTCCATCGGGCTCCCTGCTCAGCGGGGAGCCTGCTTCTCCCTCTGCCCCTTCCCCACCCCCACTCCCACCCCCCAACTTGTGTGCACACTCTCTCTGTCTCTCTTAAAAATAAATATGTAAAATCTTAAAAAAAAAAAAAGAAAATAGCAGAGATGAGGTGTGTAAAGATGAATGAAGTTTCAACTGAGACTATAACTAGGATTTGGTGATTAATGGGACTCATTGACACATAAACTTAATGAAGGCAAGAAAACTGTTGGTGCTAAATGGTGGGAATACATTCATAAACAGGAGAGAGTAGGTAGTCTATATTTATTCAGTAAATGAGTGAATGAAAAATAAGAAATGAAGGAGATAGGTTTATCTGAAGTTACTTGGTTGGGATGTTAAATGGGTAATCACTTAAGCCTGTGAAATCCAATATGGTAGTTGCACGTGGCTATTTAAATTTAAACTAATTTGAGGGGCACCTGGGTGACACAGTTGGTTTTGGCTCAGGTTGTGATCTCAGGGTCCTGAGATCAAGCCCCATTTTGGGCTCCGCCCTCTGCATGGTAACTGCTTGAGTTTCTCTCTCTCCTCCCTCCTCTTGCCCTCTCTGCTTGCACTCTCTCTGTCAGATAAGTAAATCTTTAAATCTAAACTAACTTGAAATAAAATAAAGCTGATTTATGTGTTAGCCAGTCATAATTCAAGTCTTCAACAGACACATGTTCGTAGTGACTACCATAGTGGACAGTATAGATACGGAACATTCTGTCATCATACAAAGTTCTATTGGTGAGCAGTGCTGTTAACAAAATCGCCACTGTACGTGGAAGAGCAGGAATGGGATTGCTGCCTTACTGAAGTGTCAGATTTCCAACTATGTTCAGACAAGACTTGACATGTTTCACATCCAAACTCAGCTTTCTTTTACATACAGCTCCCCCTGAATCCCTTTTTCAGTGTTTATCTTCACCATTCTACCAGAAACCCATTCTCAAAATGTATTTATTGTGTTCTCTTTCTCTCCGTATAGTCAGATTAAAATCCTGTAGATTTTTTTTTCCTTTAGTATCTCTTGAATGGATTCCTTTCTTTTTTTTTTTTTTTTTTTTTTTTTTTTTAAAGATTTTATTTATTTATTCGACAGAGATAGAGACAGCCAGTGAGAGAGGGAGCACAAGCAGGGGGAGTGGGAGAGGAAGAAGCAGGCTCCTAGCGGAGGAGCCCGATGTGGGGCTCGATCCCGTAACGCCGGGATCACGCCCTGAGCCGAAGGCAGACGCTTAACCGCTGTGCCACCCAGGCGCCCCAGGATTCCTTTCTTTTTATTCCTGCTGCATAGTGACTTTAATGATATTGGAATGTATTGACATTTATAATAAGGGAAGATGGCTGGTCATAAGAACAAGCACTCTGATTCTAGTGGGGAATAAGGTATACAAAAAATGCAAATTTGTCACCAACTCCATCCTTCTCTAATTTAGTATGTAAATAATATTGTACGTAACTTTCCCAGTTAAATTTCTTTTTACAGCCTTGTTGAGGAAATAAACTGCATGTATTTAATTTGTACATTTTGGTGAGTTTTGACACATCTGCACACGTGTGAAACCATCACCATCGTCGTGATAATGAATATATTTTTAACCCCCAAATTTACCTTATGCTCCTTTTATTCAGTCCTGACCTGTCTCTCTATCTCCTCACCCCTTTCCTCAACTCATCTGCTTTCTGTCATCATACATTCATTTGAATTTTATAGTTTTATATAATTGCTCACATTTGTATGCTTATATAAATACTGTTTATGTGTGTGCTATTTTTTGTCTGGCTTCTTTCACTCACAATACCTATTTTGAGATTCATCTATCCAATTTGTTGCGTATCTTTTTTTTTTTTTTAATTTCAAGTAGTGTTCCCCTGTATGGATATACTATAATTCGCTTATCTATTCAGTTCTTTATAGACATTTGGGTTCTTTCCAAATTTTGACTATTACAAATAAAGCTATTGTGAATATTTTATAAAAATTTATGTATAAAATAATGTACATATGCTTTCTTTTCTCTTGCATAAATACCTTGGAGTGGAATTACTTGGTCATATCGTAGGTATACATTTAAATTTTTAGGAAAATGTCAAACCATTTTCCAAAGTGGTTGTGCAAGTTTACATTTGCATAGCAATGTAAGGGGGAGTCCCATTTGTTCCACATTCTAACCAATACTTTGTGTAATTAGTTTTTTTTTAATTTTAACTAGTCAGTGTATGATAGCATCTCATTTTGGTTTTAATTTGCATTTAAATCATATTTTCCAAATGCTCATTTACCATCTGTATATCTTCTTTAATGAAGTGTTGGTTCAAACTACACATTTTTGTGGGGATTTTCTGTCTTTTTATTAGTGATCTATGAGAGTTTCATACACATTCTAGACACTAGTTCTTTGTCAGATATATGTTTTGCAAATTTCTATCAGTCTGTGGCTTATTCTTTCATTTTCATAATAGTATCTTTTAAAGTGTAAACATTTTCAATTTTGATTAAATCCAATTTAACTTTATTTTTTAATGTAAAGTTTGTGCTTTTTGTGTCCTATTTAAGGAATTTCAACCAAATGCACTGTCATTAAGATTTTCTCCTATATTTCTTCTCGAAGTTTTATAACTTTAACTCTTACATTGAGGTCCATGATCTGCTTTGACTTAGGTTTTATGTGTAGTGTGAGGGAAGGATCAAGGTTCCTGGTTTTGTTTATGAATATCTAATTGTTCTGGCAAAAGGTGATCGTTTCCCTGTTGAATTTGTCTAGTTGCTTTGTTGAAAATTGATTGATCACCTATGTGTGGCTCTATCTCTAGACTTTCTGTTCTGTTACATTGAGGTTATATATTGATCTTTTTGCCAATACCAGATGGTTTTGATTACTGTAGCTTTATTACTAGTTTTGAAATCAGGAAGTGTAATATGTCCTACTTTGTTCTTCTTTTTCAGTGGAGGGGCTATTTTCAGGGTCTTCTGCATTTGCACATAAATTTTAGAATCAGGTTTTCAATCTTGATGCACACAGAAAGCCTGCTGGGATTTTGATTGGGGTTGGATTTAATCTATAGATCACACTGGAAGGAATTGTCTTCTTAATAATACCGATTTTTTACATATGTGAACATTGTATAGTCTCCATTTTTTAGCTTATTGAATTTTTTTTCTCACTAATGTTCTATAGTTTTCAGTATTATACAGGTCTTAGAAATATTTTGTCAGATTTATCCCTGAGTATTTCAGTTTTGTGATGCTATTGTAAATGGTATTTCTTTTTAAATTTTAATTTCTGATTGTTCACTACTAGTATGCAAACATAATTTGTTTTCTTCAGTTGACCTGGTATTCATATTCATATTCGTCTTTTTTACATATTTCCAGTCTATATGTTTATTACTTCTTTTTTTGCCTATTGTACTACCCACAACCTCCGGTAACATATTAAACAAATGGTGACCTCAGACATCAATGCTTTATTGCTAATCATAGGAGGAAATCATTCCATCTTTTACCATCATATATGATATAAACTCTAGAATTTTTGTGTATTCCTTTTCTCAGATTTAGGAAGTTTCCTGTTTCTAGTGTTCTGAGTATTTCTTTCATCATTTAAAGCTCCTTATTTATTTTTATTTTATTTTATTGTATTTTTTAAAAGATTTTATTTCTTTGTTTATTTGACAGAGGGCAAGTGAGAGCACAAGCAGTGGGGGAACAGCAGAGGTAGAGGGAGAAGCAGGTTCCGGGCTGAGCAGGGAGCCTGATGTGGGGCTCCATCCTAGGACCCTGGGATCATGACCTGAGCCGAAGGCAGATGTTTAACTGACTGAGCCCCTCAGGTGCCCCTTAAAGCTCCTTTAAAAAAATAGATTTTATTTATTTATTTGAGAGAGAGAATGGGGAAGGCGCAGAGAGAAAGGGAGAGAGAGAGAATCTCAAGCAGACTTAGTACTGAGCATGGAGCCTGATGCAGGGCTTAATCTTCTGACCCTGAGAGCATGACCCTGAGATCATGACCTGAGCTGAAACCAAGAGTCGGATGCTTAACCAACTGTGCCACCCAGGTGCCTCTACCTGTGTTAGCTTCTAATTGTCAACTCTGTCTCCTCCACTCAGGGATATAGGTTTCCCCTCTCTGGGCTTTGAAACTCTCTCTAGGCAGTACCTTTGGTCAACCGTACATTTCATCTTGTTTTTGTTTTACTATCATTTTGTTTTTTTTTCCAGTTTTATATGATATGCATAACATACAGCACTGTGTAAGTTTAAGGTATACAGCATAATGACGTGGCACATTTATTGTGAAATGATTATGACAGTAAATTTAGTTAAGAGCTCAACTGTTTTTCTCTTTTCTCCCACGTTATACTGTTCAATGTCTAAAAATTGTTTTCACAAATATATTTTGTATATCCTGGCTGGAAGTGGAGGTTTCTAGTTAAATTATTTTACTTTTTCTCCAAACTATTCAATAATTGAATGCTCTGGAAAAAATGCACCAAATATATCCTGGAAAATACCGTTATACTTAGGGTACCGGTTCACCAATTGAAGATTCACAGGTAGATGATAATTTAGAGTAAGTAGACAAAAGAATTAGAGAGTCCAGCTAGGATTTGGAATTTTTAAAATCACTTTCAGCTAGTCAGATAAATCTAACAATAAAGACTTTGAACATTCAGAGCAAGAAAGAAAAAAATGACCTTAGATTAATTTCCTTGGACTATATGCAATTGTTCTAGTGCTATTCAGATGGTATGATCAATACCTCTCAGTTTGGTAAAAAAAAAAAAAATTATGCATATATGTAGTTATATATGTGCATATATGTTATATCAATGCTCCAGCTATATAAGAATAGGCCTATGGATTTTCATAGCGCTGTTGACTATGTCTGCACCCAGCTGTATATTGTCTTGCAGATTCTGATTCAATAGGCCTGGAAAGCAACTTTGGAATCTGTATATTTAATAAGTGCTACACATGAATATGAAAAATGTGCTCTGTGTTCCAAATGCCACACTTTAGAAACAGAACAGGGTTGGTTTTGAATGAAGTGAGTCCTGAACTTATGTTAGGGTGAAAGTTCATCAGGGAAGGTCTTGGTGTATATCTGTGAGTGTTTTTGTTTGAGAGTGATATATGTAGGTAAAGATGGTAGGCAAGAAACCCCTTGACCAAGATCATAAGTATTTTCTTATGTTTATGTCAGAACTTTGGGGAAATAGAGAAGGCTTATATAATATTTCTCCTCCAAACCCAGTACTCATATGGGAAGGTGGATTTGCTTAATAAAAAGAGAGATTTATGAAAGTTGGGCAAAATATATGGAATGTATGAGGGCAATTTTGAAATCTGAGACCCTGGAGATTTCCTTAAAACAAAGAAGAGACCCATTTATCTAGAATTGTTTGGATTAAGGCTCCCTGGTACTGTTGGGCTGGGAGATGGGGATTCAGGCACCCTTAGGGATCCTTTCAGCTTGGTCTCTGTAATTCTTCATGAATAATTAGCCTCTAAGGCAGTTAGCCATTAACCAGCTTTCTTTCCACATACTGACCCAATCCTGTTTCCCTTTAACAGTCACCTTACCTACTGCAAAATGTATTTAGAAGCTATTTGGTTTACTCTCTCCAAGGCTGTTTTTTAGGACTTTTTTTCCTTGTCTGGAAATCGGTAATACAGAAAGTGTTGGTTATTTGAGGTTATGGCATACTAACACAAAGGAACTGCAAGAAATGGTATCGTGTGTGTGTGTGTGTGTGTGTGTGTGTGTGTGTGGAGATGAACCTCTGAGTTTATATCTGGAGATCCTTTTCAGATAGACTTGAACAGGATTGATCCATTCTGATTATTTTCTATGTGATTATTCCAATAGAATTGTGAAACTTGAATATGTCTTAGCATTTGGCTCTTGTACAGCAGATTCTAATTTCTGAAAGAGTAGAGGCTTTCTTCTTATTGATTCCAAATTGGCACAGTGACTCTGTATTTTTCCGTTGTACAGAAAAGCTTTTGGGGTAGGGGAAGAACTACAGGTTTAGTGTTTCTAGATATTTTTACGTTTTTTTCCCCTGTGATACAGACTATCATAGTGTTTAAAAGCTTAGTCTTCCGAGTATGACACACTTATTTGCAAATCTCAACCCTGACAAACTTGTTTATGGAAGCTCACTCATACCATTTACTAGCTAAATGAACTTGGCACAGCTTAAACTCTATACTTTGATTACTTTACCTCCCAAATGGGGAATAATAATACATTCTTCATGAAGGTATTATGGAGATTAGATGTATTGTATCATATAGCATGTGGTAAATAGTAAATACTTAATAAAAGTAAAATATTGACTATTAGTAGTAGTAATGATAGTAGTTGTTGCATTACCTAGCATTTCTCAGAAGAATCATTAACCATTGTTACATGATGTTTAATGGAAAATAAAACTTTGGAGTTATAATAATTTTATATTATTTTAATAATTTATTCAGAGCTGTGATAATTTTTAGTTTGGTGATAAAGTTTCTGTAAATGTTTGTCCTTCTGTTTACTTAGATAACATATGAAAAGTAATTCTTGCTGCTGCATTTCCTGGAGCATATGAGGTAAAGTTGTCTGTTTGAAAAGCAGTTCTGTCACAAATCTAAGATTTAAATTTGAAACATATGCCATTGACTCATTAATGTTTAAGATGAAACTAATAATCTCTTCACTTTCCAATGTCTGTATTTACAAGAGAGAATCAAAGGAAGTAGTCTTGAGGAAAAATATTGATTCCCCTTTAGCAAACTCTGTTGAAATGCACTGTTGTAGGCCTTGTTATTTTTAAGTGTCTGGATTTTCTTTATGAATTCATTAAAAAATGTTTTAGCGGCTCTGGTGGCCCAGTATCTCATTCCAACATAAACTTACCACTGGAAAGCACATACCATTTGGCTCACCTTTTCATTTCATGGCTTAATAATAATGACAAATTACAGGTGCTGAAATGATGTTAGATCCCTTAGCATAACTGATTCAGGGCTCATATTATTATTCTTTTCTCCACAACTTCTTAATGCATATGGCATCTCTCTCTGATTGGCAGCTAATGTCTCACATGGTGGAATTCAATTTCAATAATCTGAAAATGATATTACCTTTTTTAATTGGTAGTAACATGGGCCTGTCATTATAGCTCATTTTCAACTTTTCTATAAGAGTATAATGTGTATATTGTTGGCTTTTCAAGTGGTGCAGGCAGAAATGTCTTCTTTAATATTGTGTCTCTCCTAATCTGTATTCATCTAGATCTCTTGATTCTTCCCCAGTAAATTTTTCCATACCTCACTTTTTGACTGTTTTTTAATATGTGAAGAATAGCTGTATAAAGCATCCAGTTTTTTAAAAGTTTATTATTCAATGGATCTTTGAAAGTGTGTAGAAATCCATTATATTAACCTTACACATTTTGACACTGGTAAATTCACTTATCAAGCTCTCATAGTTTTGCTATAGCTTTTCTTTGGAAGTTCTATGTAAAAGATCATACCATCAAAGAATATAGTGCTACTTCTTCCTTTCTAATCTGTGTGCTTTTTTTTTCCCCTTGTCTTATTGCATTGGCCAGGAATTCCAATACAGTGTTGACTAGAAGTGGTTATGATAACTTCGCATTGTTTTTCGTTTTAGCTAGAAATTTTGCAGTCTTTCACTATTAAGTTTGATATTAGCTGCAGAGTTTTTGTAGACGTGTTTATAAAGTTGAGGAAATTTCCATTCCTAATTTACTGAGAATGTTTATCTTGAATGGGTGTTTAATTTTGTCAGACTTATTTTGTGCATCTACTGAGATGGCCATATGTTTTTTTCTCTTTTATTCTGTTAACAGTATGAATTGCATAATGATTTTTAAAAGTTAAAGACAATTATCATATGGTTTCTCTCATCTATGGAACATAAGAACTAGGAAGATCGGTAGGGGAAGAAAGGGATAAAGAAAGGGGGGGTAATGAGAAGGGGGAATGAAGCATGAGAGACTATGGACTCTGAGAAACAGACTGAGGGCTTCAGAGGGGAGGAGGTGGGGGAATGGGATAGGCTGGTGATGGGTAGTAAGGAGGGCACGTATTGCATGGTGCAGTGGGTATTATATGCAACTACTGAATCATCGAACTTTACATCAAAAACCAGGGATGTACTGTATGGTGACTAACATAATATACTAAAAAATATTATTATAAAAATAAAGTTAAACCAATTTTACCTTGTTAGACTAAAACCCATTTGATGATGATGCACCTGATGGAACTTGACTTGTTGAAATTTTCTTTGGAACTTTTGCTTCTGTGTTTGTGAAGAGTCTTGATTTTATAACTTATGGTTAGCAATGTAATACCTGCCTTACATAATGCATTGCAAATGCTGTTTATTTTACTGCTGAAATATTTCCATGGAATTAATTTTATTTCTTAAACCTTTGATAGAGGTCACCAGTAAAGTCATATGGGTCAGGAAATTTCTTTTGGGGAAGATATTTAATTGCAAATTTAGTTTACTTAATAGATAGGGGGCAATTTAGGTGGTCTGTTTCTTCTTGTGTCAGTTTTGGCAAATGTGTTTTTCAAAGTCGTTGTCTATTACACCTAAGTTTTCAAAATTGTTACTGTAACTAGTCGTAATATTCCATTATTGTTCTTTAATTTCCAAACTACATAGTGATGTCCTCTTTTATCCTTGATTTTGTTAATTTTTAATGATTAGTCTAGAAAGGGGTTTATCAATTTTATTCTTTAAAAAAAATAACTAGCTATGGTTTCATTGGTTTGTTAAATTATTTCTGTGTTTTCTATTTTATTGTTTTCTTCTATCAACTTCATTGTTTCTTTTCTTTTACTTATGCATTTAATTTGATCTCTTTGTCATCCTCCTCCTACACCTTTCTCCTCATTCTCTTCCCCCTCCACTTTCTCCTCCTCCTCCTCTCCCTTCTCAGTTCTTAAGGTAGAAGCTTTTATAATTTAGACTTTCTTCTTTTCTAATACAAGCACTTGAAACTATGTATTTCATTCTATGCTTCTGCAGCTCTATCTTACAGATTTTAATATGTTGTGTTTTCATATTTATTTAACTAGAAATATTTACCTAATTTTTTTCATGAATTATTTAGAAATATGTTCTCTAATTTCCAAGTATTTGGATATATTCTAGAAATATTTCTCTTTTTTTCCCTATTTTAATTCCATTGTAGTCAGAGAACACGTTTTGTTTGATTTCAATTCTTGTTAATTTATTGGGACTTTAGAGCCAAATATATGGTTTATCTTGGTGAACACTTGTAAAACGTTTGTACGCTGTGAATTTAGCATGTATTTTTCTGTAGATATAAACTAAATTGGCTGATAGGTTAACCAACTGCATTTTTTTTTTTAAAGATTTTACTTCTTTACTTGACAGAGAGAGACAGCCAGTGAGAGAGGGAACACAAGCAGGGGGAGTGGGAGAGGAAGAAGCAGGCTCCTAGCAGAGGAGCCTGATGTGGGGCTCGATTCCAGAAAGCCGGGATCATGCCCTGAGCCAAAGGCAGACACTTAATGACTGTGCCACCCAGGCGCCCCTAACCAACTGCATTTCTGTGTATATATTCTACCAAGTATCACCATATGAGCATGGAAATATTTATAATTGTGCACTTGTCTTTTTTTCCTTTTCCTTATTGTCGGTTTTTACATCAGGTGTTTTGATAGTTGAAGATTAAACCACTTAATTTCTATCTGAAATTCTGATAGAAGTTCTGATAGCATATCATCTACAGGTACCAGTTGCTTCTAGAATTAAAGTAGTCTTCCTAATTGGGGGTGTGTATGGAGGGGGCAGTGATTGGAATACAACAATCCATGGAAAAGTCAGGTGAGAGGCAGTCATCACAGTGTAGAGGGAAGGTTGACGATTTTAGAAAGATGTGTTATGTCCAAGCAGTCACATGGAGCAGGGGATTAAGTGAGGGCTTTAACCATAGGCATGGACATTGGAGTGCTCACTGGCACAGCAAGTGCCTTAGAGTAAGGAGTAGATATCAAGGCAAAGGCTCATTTTGGATATTGTGTTAGAATAATAAGACAGGCTGAGAGTGTAAACCATAGATGCTTAGTGCTAGTTACTGATAATACCAGATATCAGGTCAAACTGTGAGATTAATCTGGGTAGTAGACATAATGTAAAGGGCACTGATCTTTGATTCAAGCAACCTAGAATTCAAAGTGCTGATGTGGCTTACCTCATACATAACTTTGTGCTTTCTGATCATGGAAGAGATACTTGACTTTTCTATGCCTCTTTTCTCATTTTTGGAATTGAGATGATATGTATTTCACAGTATCTATGTAAAATATCATGAGATTTAACATAAAAAATGCACAGCCCAGCTCATAGTAGCAGGTTTTCTACAAATGTTAGATTTCTTTTTTCCTAGGGAGAGCTAAATTTAGGATGAATATAGAAAAAGAGAATATGTAGCTCTGAGGCATTTGTGGTGAGTCAAAATAAATAATTAAAAAATAGTGCTTTTTTTTTGTTTTTTTCCTCAAGAGTCTCTAATGTTTAAAGGCTGGAAATCTTGAACAAAACTCTTTTCTTTGCTAAAAAAGTGAAATCCTATTGCTGAGAGAATACAGTGGCCTTTTCAGACAGATGCCACCAGCTACCAATGATTACTTCTCCCCTAAGTTGTAGCTTTGTTGTAGAACACATCAAAAGCCAGTGACTGCTGACAGTTTTGCCTGTGGGTTCCCATAACCATCACACCACCTGTTTTCCTGGGGGTCAGTGGGTGGTGCTATTCCTAGATCTTCAGAGAGACTTCTGGGTTGCTTTTGTTTTCCTAATTTTTTACTTCACCCATTTGAGTAGAAATTCTTACTTAACAATGTAAAATGATAAATAAAACCATTTTTATAAGCATTTATCCCTAATTATCATATAAGACTGCAGTTTTCCTCATGTATGCCCTTGCATGCACCAAAACACTCATGGGTTTGGCTTATTACCTTACATCTCTATGTTCGCGTTCTCCTTATTCATCCTCGTTTGTGGCCCCCATTTCACAGCCGTATGCTTTCAGCAAATCTGGAATGACAGCACATTATTTGTAGTGGTCTTCCACACTCTTCCCTGTCCTTGCACAACTGTGGTTAAATTGTCTTTATTTCACTATTTTACTGCCTGCCAAAGATGATAGCAATCAAAACTGATAAACCCTGAAGTGCTTCCATTAACCAATCAGGGGTTGTCACTGCTGTCAAATCTGCCTTGAGAGAGGCCATTTTTGGTAGCTTAGAATTCTTGGGTATGTGTCCACTGGGGATAGATATGTTTAGCCAGTTTAAAAAAAATTTTTTTTTTTTTTTTACTCCGCAGTTGCAAAAACCAGTTCTAGGAGCTTTAAAAAGAAATTCTGGTCCTTTCAAAATTTAAAACAGATTTGGTAATTTTCTTGTTGCTCTTTGCTTGTTCTAGAAGGTGATTACACTTACTTGTCTTAAACATAGTGAAGAAGAAACAAGCTTTGAAATTTCACACTTGGAGACAATCAGAGAAACCACGAGAGAATTTGTAGCAATCTGAACACATCAAGACACAATACCAATAGACAGGGCGGCAATGAGTGACACATGTTTCTGAGTGAGATTCTCAGTGCTCAACAGCACAAAGCTTGACGTTTAAATTGCAGGCAGCCCTGGGTCCATTCCAGGAGCTGCCCGTGGGTGAACACAGTTCTGATGACTTGCTTGAGGGGCGCAGTGGGGGTAACGAGAAAAAAAGAAAAATCAAATTGTTCTCGGAAATCATGCTTAATGTAGAAATC
Organism: Ailuropoda melanoleuca; assembly: GCF_002007445.2. Taxonomy (NCBI): domain Eukaryota; kingdom Metazoa; phylum Chordata; class Mammalia; order Carnivora; family Ursidae; genus Ailuropoda; species Ailuropoda melanoleuca. Next base: position 36,820,762 of record NC_048230.1, on the reverse strand, counting down.
TGGTTAATATTAAAATGCAATCTGCAGTTTTCAAGTATTCTATTCCTCAAGGAAAATATTTTCTGTTCAAGGGGCAGGAGCAGTAAGCACTCTCTTATTACATCACTTCCTATGTCAGGCCCAACTAGCATTCAAAATGTATTACTGTATTGATAATGCTAATTTCAAAATGATGCCTTTCTCCCCCTCTTTGGTTAAAGGGTCTGGGCAAAATTCCAATCATATGGATCAATTTAGCTTTAGATGGTGCTGGCCAAAGTGATATTTCATGCACTATATAGAATATACTTCTTCCACATGCTCAGGAATGGTAGCCATGTGTCCTCTCTACTCATAACATAGCATTCTATTTCCAAAGTTTCCCAAGAGAACAGCTATCTCATGGGAATTAGAAGAGAGTATCAGCAGCTTCAGAAGGGAGAGTCATCACATCTCCCTCTACACACATGCAGCCTTCAGTCTTTGAATTACTAGGGAGTTACAAATTGATTTCTGGAGCTCAATTTTGTGCCATATTTCAAACCAACTTGTTATTTTCCCTGTAGGCTTATCTGGCTTCACTGCAAACGCTCTCATCACCAGGAGGACATGTGGATGTAACCACTGGTATTTACCCTCCCTTTATCCATTTTTTTTTTCCTGCAAGTCTTAAAACAGGAAAGCTAATGACTTACTAGCATGAAATCTTTTCAGATATCTGTCCCCTACATAATTACTCAGCATTTTTAACTTCTTGTTAAAAAAAAAAAGCCACTAATAGTAAATCCATGTGAGACCACCTGGTGTTCTAGACCAGAAAATAAGAGTTTCATTTGTCTTGAGTCCCTCCACTTCTTCAAAGGCAGTGGGTGACCTGCTAGGTAGAGCTAATCATACTTATGATAGAACAAACATTATTCTAAAAGGCTCCAAGAGAGAAAGCTTACTTCCATTTAGATTCTAGTAATTCATCCTTTTAATGTTTTTGAAGATTTCCTCCAGTCAGGAAATATTTTATGCTAAATTTATAGCATAGACCTGTCCATGTTTGTTTGTTTATTTGTCGACATTCATAAATTTAGTGATATGACATGAGCAGCTTTTTAGAGCTAACCGTAAGTTTAGAGCCCACAGTTTGCTTTTAGAGTGTCAGATGCTACTCAGATGTGGTTAAAACTTGAGACTTTATTCATTCCCATCTCCTTTATATTTTTAATCCCTCATAATGACTACATTTCATGATGCAATTTTAGTGTAATTAAACTGAACCACTTGAAATTATAGAATTAATTACATGCTGTTTCAATTATAGTTGCTAATTGATTCAAGCCTCCTAGCTGACATCAGAGATGGTCAGTTGGTTGAACAATGTCAGAGAAGGCATACATTTAGATATATTGCCCTATCATTTTTCCAGGCTAGCCAAATAGCACTTAGTTAGCTGAAGAGTCTTAGGCTGGTCACATCTGAGGGCTAACCAGTGCTTATTTTACCTACGGATACTTGTTTGTCTGAATGTCATGGGATACTTATAGTCTTGTGGTAGATTCATTAGTGTAATAACCACCCTGATATCTCCATAGCTTATTTCTCAGTAACATCACCACTCCATGAGGGTCTGAAGAGATTCTCTGTTCCACAAAGTAATTCAGGGACCCAGGATCCTTCATCTAGTAAGCTCCAGTGTTTTTCAGAATACGAATGGATCCTCTACAGCTGTTGAACTGGAAAGGGAGTGGTTGAAATGGCAAAGGCATACTTGTTCCTAAGTGGTGTTTCCAGAAGCTGGCATATGCCACTTCTACTCACATTCTATTGTTGGGCAATGTTCATAAAGAACCAATTGAACGTAAGAAAAGGAGTGGAATATAGCCTAGAAGTGTAGATATGCTGGTAAAATTTAACAACTGGCTCTTCAGGAAGAAAAAATAATAAAAAATGCCCTGATTCATAGCGTTTACCATTTTCCATGGTGTAGATGACTCTTATCGTGGCCTATTTCAAGCTACTGATGTGGACAGAGTTAGGAAGAGATGCGCCCACTCAGCCTTCATGAACCAGTATGGGCCTGTTTTAGCACACCCCTGCCTAGGAGTATGCCAGGAAATAAGAGAACCTGGACAGTAGTGAGCATAGCAGTTGCTCTCACTTATGGTGTGGAAGATTGAGTGAGATGGACACAGGCATTAACTCTGGTGTTGATTGCTTCTAAGGAGTTCAGTGTACTTGGGAAGAGTGATATAATTATAAAGATACCTAGTATCTAATACATAGTTACTGTTTTCCAGATGCCATCTCAAGTGATTGATATTTAACTTAACAACTCAATAATATAGTTATTAATTTTATCCTTATTTTACAGTTTAATGGAGACTGTGGGAGACTTAGTAATTTGCTCAAGGCATAATTTATTCTGCTTAGGAATCCATCATAAACTATGTGAAAAAGAGGCATAAGAATGGGATCATGAGGGAGAAGTGATTTTATTAGAGAGAGAGATAGAGGAAGGGAGGGAGAGAGGGAAAGGAGGAGAGATGGAGGGAGGGAGAAGGATATAGGGAAATGGGGGGGCGGGGAGGGAGGGAGTAGAAAGATGTGTCTGAGTGTGTATGAGTGTTTGGTTGAGGGTGCTATTCTAAACTAAGGAAGCAGGATAATGAATGTCAGCAAAGTATGTAAATTTGTGATGGAATGAAGATATTTATGTTTTGACCTCATAATCCTGCTGCAGGGTTTTTATCTTAAAGAAATATAGTTCATACTTTAAAGGATGGGGAGATATTAGTAATTTTTTAAAAGATTTACTTATTTGAGGGAGAGATGGGGGGAAGGGGCAGAGGGAGAGAGGGAGAGAGAGTCTGAGTGTGGAGCCTGATGTGGGGCTCCCATCTCAGGACCCTGAGATCCCGACCTCAGCCCAAACCAAGAGTCAGATGCTTAAGGGACTACCACACAGCCACCCCGGGATATAAAGAGGAGTGTGTGCACAAGCAGGGAGAAGGGCAGAGGGAGATGGAGAAGCAGGCTTCCTCCTGAGCAGGCAGCCTGATGTGGGCTCAATCCCAGGACCCTGAGATCAGGACCTGAGCCTAAGGCAGACACTTAACTAACTGAGACACCCAGGCACCTTGGGGATACACATTTTTTAAAGACAGGAGAGAATGAGGAATAATAGGAGAGGCATTTGGGGGTGGTGTAAAGGAGGGTTGAGACTATTTGCTATTTTTTTCAGTGTTGTAAGGGGAAGGCTGACTGGAGATAGGTACAATAGCTGGTATTTTAAAGGAGCTGGAGATGAGACAAGAAGAAAAGGATTATGGAAGATCAACCCCAAGGAAACACTTTTATAGGAGGATTTTACATAGAGGCAATGCTGTTGGAAGAAAAGAAGGTAATAGGGGAAATTAAGGAAAAGAAATGACAAAGGAAGATGAAAACAGCAGAGAACAAAGTGGGCAGGAGGATAAAAGGAAGAGATGTGTATATGGAGACCAATGGTAAAGGACAACCAATAACTATTTCTAGTCCTTTTCACTGGTATTCCAAGTTTTGATTGTATGTTGCTCTGTACTGCCTTTATGCAGAAACTACCATATCTTTTAAAGATGCTATAGTATTAAGACCTATGGATATTGAGTACAGACAACTTTAAAACAATTATTTATCTACTCTAGATAGTAGCTTGTTACTAACAACCTGCCCTAACAGAGACTGGTGAGAATGAATGCATGTCAGACTGTTCTAAGCCCATTGAAATACTAACTGGCATTGGTTTCATGCTAATCAACAGAGCTTTATTGAACACTTACTCGATGCCAGACGATGTTCTAGACCAGAGGTTAGCAAACTTTTGCTCTACAAATGCAGAGTTGAGTAGTATCAACAGTACCGTATGGCCTGTAAAGCCTAAAATATCTATTAAGTTGCGCTGTAGAGAAAAAGTTTGCTGAATCCCAAGCAACATACTAATGGTACATCAGCTACATGTTAGCACAGCTTAAATACTCATGGAGCTTTGACTAGTAAGGCGTTCATTTCCAAATCATGATGAAATGCATATATTTTAATACTGAGGAACTGGAAATAAAACTGGAAATAATTTAAAAAAATGATGTATTGAAAGGCAATATCAATCTAATTCCAGACCATCAGGATTTGGTATGGTGGTAAAAGCCAAAGAAAGAAACCCTGTTTGAAGTCTCAGGGTTTAACTCTATCCCCATAGAGTGACAGGTATGTTGTTTTCCAGATGGTTCCCATGTCCTTCTCATCCTATCTACCTTGTTAGGCTGAGCCTGCTGAAAGGGTTGTTGGTAGCAAGTACCTTTCCAATGCTTCTGGATAGCAGATGATAGGATACAAGGTGTTCTTGGTCAGTTCCCAAATTTTCAAGAAGTTTCCGTGTGGGTAGATGTGCCCTGTTGATTTTTAAATTATACCTTAGCAGAAAGAATGTAAAGTAACTGAATTACGGCAATTTTAAAAGCGGCAGCTAGCTGCCTCATTGCATTGAATGCTTCCTTTTCAGTGAGAGAGAGGGAGGGAAAGAGGAAGTAGAAAAAGAGGAAAAAGAGAACAAGGAAGAGAGAATCTTGTCTCAGCCTATCAAGTACTTCCCAGTTTCCCACTTTTAGTGAAGAAACTGCTCTTCTGTTTGGGGCTTTTTTTTTTTTTTTCTCTTTTACCTTGACCAGACTGTTTCACCTTGCGCTCTTTTGGAATTAAACACACACAAACTTTGCTTAACTTAACAGGTCTAGCCTGAAGGAGGAAAATGCTTATTATGTTCTAATACTTGAATACTGTCTCCATGTATCAAAATCATGTAACTCATTAGTAGTTGAAACAGTCATCAGTGGATGATATCCCAGCTCCTGACAAAATAGTGAGAAATGTCTGCATCAAGGAAGACTAGTACATTTTTTATTCCTCTTGCTGTGACTGACTCTTTTTACTCTAATTTCCAAATTAATTGTTTAAATAAAAACTTCTGACATGACAACTCTATTTGTGGCCATATACCAAATTCAGTCTCAATCCTTTTAAGTGTCCTTTGATTTCTGTATTCACAGTCCAGAGTGGTGAGCTTTGGTATGAAAATGGGCAGGTAGAATTTGCTAAGAAGGACATGATACTGAAGACTGGCAAATTATTTAAGATATGTCCCTGGCTGGTTTGAATGAATTCAAACTTCAGGGCTCAGTTAACTTACATCCTGAACTATACTGACAGCACTGGCAAATAACAAATTGATGAATTGGAATTTGTAAAAAACCTTAGAGAGTGGGAAAGATGTGTGAAGGTGGAAAATGGGTGCACATTCGAATGTTCTTCAAGCTGTATAACTACTTGCATTCAAAGGGAAAATTCAAGCACTTGGGGTAAAAGGAATGACTTTCAACCTTCAAGAAGAATTAACCTAGTAAGCAGCGTGACTTCACTGAGGATGAGAGATGTCCCACCAAACACATTTTCTCCTTAAAAAGTTAGCAGCTGGAGTTTATAACAGGACGATATGACAGACTTAAATGTAACTGATCTTCATCGTGGCATTTCCTATTCTCTAGGTGATGTTCCAGTTAAAAAGTACTCAAGTTATATGTATCCATATCAATGCAGATGCCCCATTGAAAGGTAACTAGAGAATAGAAGGTGTGGATTATTTGTGTAGCTCTGCATTTCAGCCAAATAATAGGTTTATGGAGAGTTCATTTCGTAGCTTTTCCTTTTTTCTTTTTACTCTTTCAGATATATTAATGTGTGTTTTCCTTGCCTCTCCATGCTTTATATAAATCACAGCTTTTATAAAGCTTTCTGCCAATGGAAAGTCAGGGAAAACTTTGTAAATTTCTTGGCTTATTATATTGAAAGAGGAACTCAGGACCTAGCCTATTATGGAAGCGGATAGTAAGGGAAGTTGCAAATGTGATCATATTTTACATTTTATTAATAAAATCCTTATTACTTTATAATTTATAAACTGAGGGTCAGGAAGAATGAGAAAGTGGCAGGAATTATTGTAGAAAATCTTAACTATCACAAGATTCTGCATTTAAGATGCCTTTTATGTCAGATACACATGATACTCTAACTCTGCATGATATAACTCAGGGACTGCTTAGGGTACTACCCAAAATTCACTTATGATTTTAATGCAGTATATGGCATTAATGATTGTCTTATTACATAATAGTCTGTAATGTTGTAGTATGAAATATAAACTGAACTTTACGTATTACTATCTAGACACAGAAGGCTTCATTTTCTGATAGAAAGATTATAGGGCTGGATAATGAAGTAGCTATGTTCTAAAATTACTTTACCATCTATAACCTGACCTGACTGCCATGACTCATCTTTTCTACACAGGGAGAGTGACAATAACTCTATATTGCATAGATTTGCTTCACATAAAAAATTAGCTAGAGAAATCTGCTGCAAGAAAGAAAGGCATTGTGGAAAGCAACATTTGTTAAATTATTATGATACATCATGAAATCTAACCAACTTTATAATCAGTCTAGAATGTACTTATATTCTTTCTGTTATTACTGCACATGCATTAATTTTATTCAACATAAAACAAATGGGGGAAGACAACTAGATTTTCTTTCCAGATGGTGTGAAAACAGCAAGGTCAAACTTGAAGAAAGGCTGTCCCTTTTTACAGAGAACTTACAATTTATCACTTCTCATTTAGGTTATAAAACTTGTTTTTTATATTTTTCACTGGATTCTTTGGCTTCTCATCCACTGGAAGAGAAATGTATAGATCTTAGAAACTAATCTGGTCTTATTCATCTGTTAAGTATTGAAGGCCTGCCTCTTCCCCTACTCTTCTCTGAGATTTTTATTGATTTCTTTCTTTTTGGTTACAGATTAGCATAGCAATATGCTGGAATACCAAAATTTACTGGCAGAAGTGGAGAGCAAGCAGCTCATTTTTCAAGGACTTTACAGTCTGTTCTCTGCCTTAAGTTGCTCCAAGAGTTCATTCTCATACGACTTCTCAATATTTTCATAATTAGCTGCCCAGAATTTTCATAATTTGTAAACACAGTAAAATGGCTGTCAGACATTTAGTATGGTAAAAGTGGAGGGAAAAAAAGACCAGCTTCCTTAAACCATTTACATTTGACTTGGGGAGAAAGCTGGGCCCGTGCCCATAGCAGTTAAATGATCAGGCGCACGACTCAAAGTGATTTTTCTTGAGGTGTCACTGCCACACACAACTACCATGTGTTCTTTCTTGGCTCAGTCTGGCTTTGCTGATCTTCCAGAACTCGAAGGCTGTACCCCAGCCCCAGTTTTACATCCATTTTTCTCTGCCAAGGTGAAGGCAGCGAAAACCACACATGTTTTTCTTTCTCCCTTTCCTCAGAGGAGCTGATTGCCTCCGGATGAACCATCTTCCACATCAGCGAACATTGGCATTGCACCTGGCACAATGGCTGGGCTGGATATGGCACACGGAGGGGAGCACACAATGGAAAACAAGTCTTCATGGTAACGCAAGTTGAAGCTGCCAGACAACGGCACCTTCCGTGTCTGCAGTCCAAACCTCTAGCTGGAGAACTGGAATTTTGAGCAAGAAAATTGTGAGAAAAGCTAAGAACAAGAGCAAAGAAGGGTGGAAAGGACTGTGGAGAAACAAAAGTATGCTCTGGACTTAGTTCTCAGAGAAAAACAAAAAAGCAAGAAATACAGGCAGAATATAGGCGTCTAATACAATTACTTTTTGCCAAATAAAATTTTATACTTTATAATAAGATGTTGACAAAGATGGTATGTGAACAAAACACATAAACTTGCACTCTACACTTTCTCCTAAGGTCCTTTAATTCAAGTCAATATTCTGATTTTGAGTTCAAGTTCAGTAAAAGTTGTTTTTTTAAATCTTGCGTCTGTATTGCTGGAGCAATGAACAATTTACAAAACATTACATTCATTGAATTCCATTAAAAAAAATATATATATATATACATATAGAAGCAAAGAATCCTAAGGAAGATACGTATCAAAATACCACCACCAGATATACCAGTGGTCATATCTGGGTGGTGGGATTATGGGAGATTTTAGTTACCTACTTTTTATCTTTTTTCTTATTTTTCTATAATTAATTTTAATTTTAAAATATTTAATTTTAAAATATAAGGAATATTAATGATCCTATTTTTCGAATAGGGAATGAGGGTTGGAGATATTGTTGCACCATACACAATTCAAAGTCAATTAAAACTGATTTCTTCATAGAAATCTGCTTTGCATTGCATCCCCCCCCCCCCATTGCCTGGGCCTGTTGAGGAAACACATGTGAGATCTTGAGTCTGAGTTATCTAGACTGGCTTCTCCCAACATGGATATTTCATAGATTCTTACTTTATTTTAGACTGTCTCTTCCTGGCCCTCTCTGTAAACTACCTGGTTTACTTATAGTCTGGGTTGGAAGTAACTGTTTACACTTTACTCTGTTCAAGATGAAATATTTTTTTCCCTCTTTTAAAACTGGAGACTTGATCATTTCTGTCTGCTTGTCTTAAAATTAATATATCCTCTGCTTTAAGTAAAAGTATTTCTAAATAAGATATAATGCTGATAAAAGCATTTCCATGATTGGGTGAAGACTGTTCCCAGGGTTTTTCATCCCTGGCATTTCCAGCCTGTCCGGCATGTGAGTGCTCCAGCTCTTACCTCCTTCACCTTATGGAAACTTCCACCTCACTGTCTTTGCCTCCTGGTTATATAGACTTACATTTCACCCCCGAACTCCCATCCACAGGTACATCACACGCCCCTACGCACACTCATTGTCTCATTAGGATATAAGCCTTAGCGACTGTCTTTTTTTAGGAGGGAAGAGGTAGTTGGCAAATGTATAATGGCATGTGTCTACCATTGTAGTATCATGCAGAGTGGTTTCACTGCCCGAAAAAATCTCTGCGCTCTACCTATTTATCCCCCCGCCTTCTCACTTGGGCGCTTTCTTTCTAATTGTGAATCTGGGTTAGCTATTTTGCAGGTATTTGATGATTCTTTCATTGGAACATGGAAGGGTAGCCCATGCACCTTCACATTTGTGTGGCTGCTTTATTCAAGGGACTCTGTTGAATCTTGATCAGAGAATTGCTAATTCCTGGAGCGTATAACAAACTAATCTTGTTTTCTTAAGCAAACTAAGATATTCTTGAGACATAGTCATCTGCTGGTCTAGCTGTGAAATTCTTTTTTTTTTTTTTTAAAGATTTTATTTATTTATTCGACAGAGATAGAGACAGCCAGCGAGAGAGGGAACACAAGCAGGGGGAGTGGGAGAGGAAGAAGCAGGCTCATAGCAGAAGAGCCTGATGTGGGGCTCCATCCCAGAACGCTGGGATCACGCCCTGAGCCGAAGGCAGACGCCCAACCGCTGTGCCACCCAGGCGCCCCTAGCTGTGAAATTCTTAAGAGAAGTATGTCCTGTATTGATCATCTATTTTCTGGATTCTGAAATCAAGTGAGACAATGATTTTATTTATTTGTTCATTTTTTTGAGAGCAGTTTGTTCTTAATTTTGTATTTTTACATGGGGAAGAACTTTTTTTTCTGAACTCTAGAGTGGTTTCAGCAGATCAAAGAAGAGTAAACTGTGTTTCATTACCTTCCAAATTATTGTGGCTGTAATTCAGGAACATGGTAGACTGAGCTAACATAGAGCCCTTTCTAGCTACAAACATCTTCTGCGTTCATAATGCAGAAGGGAATGAGGGTTGGAGATATTGTTGCACCATCTTTGGAAAATGTAAACTGCTAACAACTTCCCATTACAAGGTCCTATGACTCTTTGTCTAAGGGATGTTCCTGGACACGGGACCTTGAGCAGCTCACATGCAAGATAAGCTGGAAATTCCAAGAGGGAAAAACCCCGGGAACAACACTCACTCAATAATGGAAGGATGTAATTAGCAATAATATAGTCCATCTCCTCTTATTTGGGATAACTTTGAGTCAAGTTTTATGCTGTATCTGAGAGTTGCCCAGTGGGATTGGGTTCAGTTGTTCACTACACCAAACTGCTTAATGAAGCTTAGCCATGCTGGAAATAATAGAGCCACCTCAGACACACAGTCTTATTGAATTTTTTTTCCTAATACTTTTCATAATTATTCATTGTACTTTTACTAACGTAACACCAAATGTCAATGATAATAATAATGTCAACAATATAGTAACACTAATAATAGCTAAATTTCTATCAGTGTTTTGCATTTTTAGATTCATTTAATATTGTTACTGATAGTAGTATTAAAATTCTCTTTTAAAAAATTCTCTTTTTATAACCAAGGGAACTGAAGCTCAGAAGTGGGACCTTAGCTGTGTCTTTATTATAATAATACAAGGGTTACTGCAAAACCTTTCCAACTGTTCCCACCTATAGTCTTGGAATAGTCTATCAGTGCAAGAAATCTCAATTTTCCAGACTTGTTGAGCCAGTGACTTGCAGTGGAGGCTTTTAGGTGAAAGGCATCTGCCCATTTCTGGACTACAGATAAACCAACCATTTTTTCAGTTTTATTTTCAAATTTAGGAAATAGCCAAAATTTTCAAACAGTGAGATCATGTATATATTTGTGTGGGTAGAGGGGATTTGAGGCTTATCTAGAACCTGGAATTTGCTACCCAATTTTGTCAATAAAACTAAGTGGTTGCTCAGGCTATCTTTAAATTATGTCCCATTGTGATTTCCTGCTAAAACAATGGATCATTAGGTCTAACAGCTGAAAGATGGGACTGTTTTGACCCCCACTGTAGATGTTCTGCTGAGTGAAAGTACTACCTACCAATTATGTGTGCTTGCTCTTCCTAACACAATCCTTAATACCTCCTACAGAGAAAGAACCCTAAGTTTTCTTCCATAAAATAATGTCTAGGGGTGCTTGGGTGGCTCAGTTGGTTGAGAGTCTGCCTTTGGCTCAGGTCGTGATCCCAAAGTCCTGGGATGGAGCCCTACATTGGGCTTCCTGCTCAGCAGGGAGCCTGCTTATCTTTCCCTCTGCTGCTCCCCCTGCTTGCTCTCTCTCTGTCTCTCTGTCAAATAAATAAATAAAACCTAAAAATAAAAATAAAAAAATAGTATCTTGAATAAATTAAAAGAATATTCTACTTCACTAATAGAATTTTCTCACAGTTCATTTTTTTTTATGAAATAACTTCATTTTATAGCATTTAAAACTTTAATTCTTACAATTTCCCCCAATAGCCCTACATCAGTAGCCTGTGTGTAGCCCTCCAGAATTTAGGAAAACTGGGAAGTCAACAGGTATCCAGAAAATTTCTGCTAGGGTGAGACATAGTATTTTAATTATGGTGGTTAACACAGGCCTTTCATGGAGACTGTCTAATTGACAAGACCATTGAGTATGTGTTTGACCCCTCCCCAGCCAGATGATGGAGGACCAAACCTGGGTCCCTTTGAGGTGAGCAAGATCATCAGTTTGATGTTCTTGTAAATTCAGTTTTCTCTGTCTGTATATTTATTCTGTGTTCAATCTTGTGGTGGGGGTTCAGGAAATCACTCCTCTGAGCCATGTTATAAAGGAAGTTCAGAACCAATTGGGGACATTATTGCTACTGCTAAAAACTGGCCACTGAGGAATTATAATCCAGCGATGTCATCCTAGGAACAAACGTCATATCAGTAGACTAAGTTGTTCAACCAGACAAAATGGTGACATCTCAGCTCCATTTCTTATGGTAAGGGTGATCTGAAGATTTGCTGGTGTTTTAATAATTTGACATTATTAATAGCTTTTACCCATGACTTAGGTCAGTGGTTCTCAAACTGTAACATGCATTAGAATTACCTGGAGGGCTGTGAAAACTTAGAGTGCTGGGTCCTATTCCCCACTTTTTGACTCAGTAGGTCTGGAGAGAGGCTGAGGATTTGTATTTCTAACAAGTTTCAGGTGATGATGATGCTGTTGGTCTAGAGATGTTACTTCGAGCACCTGACAGATAAACTTGTCTGCAGTGGCAGGGACTCAGGAAATCTCTACAATTTCTACCCTGTATGCTTTACCTTCTCATTTTTTCTGCTCAGATACTTCAAGATTGTGTTATCTTACACATTATTTTTTCCTTCTTTTATGGCCTTAGTTACTTTCAATGGAAGTTTAGAGACCTAATCTTACTCAATATTATCCTTGATATTCATGCCAGAATTTGTTTCTTAAAATATAATTCTGATTATTTACCTAATTAAAACTTTTCAAAAATGTTCCAACTGCTCAAAATATATTTAAGGATATTATCTTACTTGTGTCTTCAGCTTCTTACTTGCTTTATCAGTTAGGATGCTTTCATCCATAAGCAACACAAATAACTGAATCAGTTAGGTCTTGGTGCGTAATATACCATCCCAAAACTCAGTGGCTTAAAAATTGCTCATGAATCTATGGGTCAGCTGGGCAGATTTTCTGGTCTTGGCTAGGCTCACTCATAAGTCTGTGGTCAGCTGGTGGTTGAGTAGGCAGCTCTGCTGATCTTGTCTTGGCTCTCTCTCATGTTTGGGTGTCGGCTAACTGTATGCTAGTCTAGAATGACCTTAGCTGAGACAACTAGGCTCTCTTCCATGTGGTCTCTCATTCTCTATAAGCTGGCCCAGGCTGGTAGTCATGACAGTGGAAGAATTCCAAGGGACAGCACAGACATTCAAGGCCTCCTGTGGTCTAGGCTCAGAACCAGTATACCATCACTTTTGTCACTTTCTATTGGATAAAGCAATTCTTGCAGAGTGGACAGACTTTGCAAAGTTACAAGGCAGAGAGCATGGATCCAGGAATGTCATTAATTGAGACCATCAATAAAATTTACCTGCAATAGTACACAAAGTAAAATTTGCTTATACCTTACATAGATTAATTATCTCACATGATAGGAGCCAAGACTCAGTGTAGACTATAGATTTGGTTGACTAAATAACTCAGTAATGTCCTCAAGGGCACAGACACTTTTTATCTTTCCTCTCAGCCATTCTCAGTCTATTGGCTCATCCTTAGGCTGGCTCATTTCAAGGTTTCAGATGGCTTTCCACAATCCTAAAGAGATATGCTTCAAAGTTTGCATTTGATAGATTCATTTACCCAGGAGCCCATATAAATTCTCTTTTTGTGTTACACTGGTTCAAATTGGCTTATGCCTCCCCATTTTTAAAGCAATCACATATTTTGTGATGTAAGTAAGAGACTTTCAGACCCAAAGTGGCTTAAATAACTGAGGCCGTTCATGTCTCATTTAGAAAGACAGTCTCAAGTTTTTTTCGTGTACAAACAAGATTAGAGTTATGGAGTCGTGGAATAGGTTCATCAGGTTAATATCATTAGTCAGTCGTGCTCCTCCCATTTTTCTTTACCTTTAGTGCTAACATTCTCACCTCTCATCTACAAATCCAAGCCATGTGTCCTTACTCAACACCCAGATGTTAGAAGAAAGAATATGGGGAAGAATGTTAGCTTCATGCTTTCTCCCTTTATATTAAGTGGAAAAATCTATATGTCAAAAGTCCATGAACAGGGCTCCTCTTATGTCTAAATGACCACATTGCTACTTTTGGCGGCAAGGGAAGCTGGGGAAATGGATATCTCTCTGGCACTCGCTCTCTCTCTCCTTCATGAGAGGAAAACTATTTCAGTATGACTGAAAGGACAAAAAATGACTACCGTATATGCAAAACTTTGTGTGTCTCACAACTTTCAACACACTAAAATGCTATCTTTTTAAATAAAGTTCTACATAAACCAAATTACTTGGCATTCATGTGCTTGAATTAAATAGGCAATGAAGGCTTAGATATTTTTTTACTTTTTTACCAGACTACAGATAAATATTTATGAGAAGCAGAAAGAAATTGGTGCATTCAGACATTACTGGTAGATTAAGACATAAGTTTTATCTGGAGAAAGTTTTCAGGTCAAAACATTTATTCATTGTCTGTGACTAAGTCACATGTAAATGAGATTAAACCCTTGCCTTCTGTAAAGTCAAGTATTTACTGTGAAGTTTGCTTTAGTTAGCATACTTTTGAAGATAAGTTTTCCTCTCATAGTACTTATATTGGACTGGTCTAGCATTCTGATATCAGTGCATCATATAGTAACTCTATTTTGACTTTAGAGGAAGTGTCCTGTGTCTTTGTTCTATCCTTCCATCTATCATTCACCATGTTTTATTGAATTGGTTGACATAGAGCCCTAGAGCCCTTTTCTTAGGCTCACTGTCCCTTGGAAAGAATCATAAATTTACTCTAAATCCTACAAATGAGTTGTTGAATGAATATGTTATCCTTTGCAAGTTTCCATTGCATTTAAGCAGGCTTATACTCAACTGAAAGCACCAGATAATTAAAGGAACAATTTAGGAATACAGGTCTTCAAATCACTTAGTATATTCAAAGTGCGATAAACTACCAAATCGATTTTTGGGCAAAGACTTCCTCATGTTTCAAAGATTTCCGGTTACATAGTGATTTAAACAGATAGCTTGACCTCCTCCTGCACAGTGCTCTTACTTTCTCCTGGTTGGTGTCTTTAAAAAACACAAGTATAAGGGAACATATTGAAAACGATCTGGCTAAAAGTATGCTACCAGACATACTATCTTGCTTGTTTTCCCCTGGTGGAATATAAATGACGGGTTATGAGTCACTCATCACCATTCACAATCCTAAGCGCAGGTATCAAATGCTGGCATGGAAGAATGAGAGGCATGTGGTACAGAAGAAGAGGATGTGTCAGAGAAGCTCCGAAACAAAGGGTACCCCAAGGTCAGTAAATGCTCTTCTCTTGTTAGCTAAGCCGGAGCTTCCTTTTTGAGGGGGCTGTGATTTTAGCCACTTCAGTTAGGAGCTTAGTTGAACAAGGAGAATGATTAGTTCATTTCCCAGTTGGAGGTTATCGTTGCAGGAATGGTTTTAATATACACAGGGTTTTGGCTTCAATTTTTGCTTTCAAACTCCAGCAAGTCTTGAATTGTTTATTGAATCTAGGTTGAGAAACAGAACTGAGAGATGAAGCTAATAATTGGCAAGAGTCCCAATCCTTGTGTCATTATGGTCATTAATTAGGGTAAGGGTTATGTAGGAAAAGATTGCTGATTTGGATCCCTTGTTTCCAGATCTTTTCTTTGGGGAAGGGGTTATAATTAGGAGTCTGTTTTTCTGTAGGTAAACAGAGATTGCATTAGGAAGTAGAAATGATGCATACTTAGTAAATAATTTGTTTCATTGGCAAGTTAGTCAAGGGAGAAGAAACCATCTTTTCCTAATCATAATTTTCACATTAAAACCTTATTGTATCAGTCAGTAGGATACTCAGCATAAGAGAAACTTTATGGAAAATTTACAGTAAAAAAAATTACAACACTGCATGTTCCATTCACCTTCTTTTTGAGTAACTGGAGGCTAATGCCACATCCTGTGTGGAGGGTGGGTCTACTTCCTTAGAGAAGGATGTTTCCTGTTGTCCTGTTGTCCTACAAAAGGGCTTGACTCATACATAGGAGGGGAGAGGGTCCCAGCACTGTGACACATTAGGAGCTCTGCATCTTAGAAACTGAGGTATCCTTGACAAATTTTCTTATTCTCTTATATTTTTTTAATTTATAGAAAGTTTCAAGGTTTCTCAATTCAGATTTATAGTAAATATGAATAAAATATTAGCTGACGAATGTCTGTTATTTCTTATTCCCCCCCGGGTGTGTCCATGGTGACATGGTGATATGGTAAATGGGAGAGCATTGTGTTCTAATCTGATAGTTTATTCTGGATGAATATATATATATATATGTTTTTGAGATTAGTTACATTAGGTGTTTGGTAATACAATAGTGAAGGAGCTTTAGTAGATACCAAAATGTGAGGCAACGTAGCATGGCCAAACCACCACCACCACCAACAATAACACAAAATTAAAATCCTGAAAGTCTCTTTTATTTGTGAGAGAAAGTCCATTGTTGGGTCTCCTGCAGTATCTTCAGGGACTCCATTTTTTTGCTTTGCATCCAGATGAAATGATGATAGCAGTAGTGCAGAGCCTCAGTTAGGGCTCTTTATAAGCAATAGCCTTCATGTTATCTTTTGTCAGATACTTACATGGAAACCTCAGGAGGTTTTTTAATTGAAAATATTAGTGCATGGGAGGGTGTGGTGGTGTTGTCTAATATGTACTAATGACAATAGAGTGTGTGGGTGTAATGTATGGCAAGATCCCACAGGGCATCTATCTTCAGCTACTTGAAGTGCCAGGATTGCTCACCACACCCCTCTTGGTTTGGAAAATCTTCACAGAGCAGGATACTCTCAGGCCAAAGCCTAAATGAATCCCCTTCTCTGAACAGAAAAAGCAAAAAAGTATATACAAAACCAAATCTACTTCCATTTCTAGAGTCTGATTGATTGGGATATAAATAAGGTTAGATTCCAGTATGATGGCCATTATATTTTAGGTGGGATTGGTCAAAAATGAGCATGGAAGATTGCTAATGCATGTATTTGGCAGGGCATCTAGAGTCACTTCATTTCAGAGCCTTGCCTTGGGAATTACTTCTCTATTTATATTAATATTATTGCATCTTTCCATCTGCATTTGTAGATATGATTAAAAAATTACTCATCCATAGTAATTTCTACACAGCTCAGCTTTATCCATGGAGTTTAACTGATAGTTAAAAATAGAAAAAAAAAAGTGTGCGTGTGTGTGTGCGTGTGCGTGTGTGTGTGTGTGTGTGTGTGTGTGAGTGATTACTTGGCGTAGATAAAATCCTGAAAAAAATAACAATTACCTACCAGAAGCTAGAGTGTCCCAGTTGATTGTCTCTTACCACTCCCCCTTACGTCTTCTGCATTAATTACGAGTTATGCTTAAGTTCTGGATCTTCATAGATGCTTCTTTTCAATTTATCTTAATTTCATCTGTGCTGAGTATTTCTTTGGGGAAAAAAAGAGAATATAATGGCTTTCAAAAATTAGTAACCTAGAAATAAGATTACACGTTTTTCAAACCTGATAATAGCAGCAAGAGTTGCCCAGAGCTGGGTTTATTTGGCAAACCTGATTGACCAATCTAATTATATGGATGGTAGTATGAATATTAAGAAAATAACCTTGAGGGCACCTGGGTGGCTCAGTCGTTCAAGCGTCCAACTCTTGTTTTCGGCTCAAGTCATGATCCCAGGGTTGTGGGATCGAGACCCACATAAGACTTCCTGTTCAGCATGGAGTTTGCTTGTCTCTCTCCTTCCCCCTTGCCCCTCCCCCCACTCACACACTCTCTAAAGTAAGTAAGTAAATAAATAAATAAAATCTTTAAAAAATTAGAAAATAACCTTGGGTGTATGTGTTGGGGGTGATTTTCTACATGCATTTTTGACTTGTTGCTGGAGACAACTGTTCTGCCACCAGGTACTGCTCCCTTCAAGGTAGTCTCAACGCTTTTTAGCAGATTCTTCCAATATTTATCTACATATTTCCAATTAATGTTTGATAATATTGCTATACCTTTATTTTTCATTTTGAAGAATTATTTATTGAACTTTTATTATGGAATATGGTGATTTGATTATTCTTTTCCTTATTCTTATTCTGCAAGAACCCTATCCCCACTTCCTTCTGGGATTTTATTTGGTATTTATTACTAGACCAATACTCATTTCTATATGCTATCATAACTATGAAAATATTAGTCACAGCTGAGTCATATAGTATACTGTGTTCATTTTGTTCATTTATCTTTTATAATTTTTTTGGTGACACCTGTCTAATTTTTTTTCTTTGTTTTGATTGTTAATTCAACCCCAATTTTTGTCTCAGATCTGTATAAGATTCTCAATATGATTATAGACATTTGGTAATCTGACATGATCTTCCAAAACATTCTGACATACTGTAATCAAGATTGATTGCTATCAGGGTGCCTCGTGGCTCAGGCATTTAAGCTTCCGACTCTTGGTTTTGGCTCAGGTCATGAGCTCTCAGGGCTGTGAGATTGAACTTGTGTTGGGTTCCATGCTGGGTGTGGAGTCAACTTCACATTCTCTCTCCATCTTCTTCTGCCCCTCTGTCCCCCTAAAAAATGAAAGAAAAAAAAAGATTAATTGCTGTCTGTACTGGTATACAGCTGCTGTATTGGGAATTTTCTTCAATATCATCTTGATTTCCCTCACCTCTTCCAAGTTTGTTTCCTATTTTCTAGAACTCAAGTCAAGATGTCTTGACTGTCCTTTAACATTGAATTGAAAATTTAATAGGATGTATAATTTTTTTAGAGATATTTTTTCCAAAAAATTTTAAAGACATTTCTCCATAGTCTCCTGGCATTTAGAGGGACTGTTGAAAAATCTATTATCATAGACTCCAGGACATTTATATAAAGCTCACATTTTCTTACTACAAAATTACAGGATTTTTTGCTAGTCATAACAGTTGACATTTCATAATTGTATATTTGGGTATGGGTTCATTTTTAGTTACTGTTCTGTGGACTCTGAACCCTTTAAATCTGGAGACAATCTCCTGTTTGGGCATGTTGTCTTGAAATGTTTATCTGATCATTCCCTTTCTACCATTGTTATCGTTTTATCTGTTCTCTCTCTCTCTCTTTCTTGTTGTCTTGAAATGTTTATCTGATCATTCCATCTCTACTGTTGTTACCATTTTATCTGTTCTCTTTTTTTTTTGATTTCACCAACTTTATCTCCCAAACTATATACTGAAGCTTAAAAAAATTCCTTCTTTTTTTTTAAATTTCCAAAAGCCTTTTTTATTCTCTGAAGATACTTTTCCTCTAGAATTCTGTTCTTTCTTTTTTTTTTTAGATATATTACTTACCTCTTTGAAAATATTTTTGCTTATTTTTATTCCTCCAAATACCTATACCTCCAGATACCTCCTGCTTGCTTATTTTTTATCTGTTTTTTAAAGTTTTATTTATGTATTTGAGAGGGAGGGAGGGAGGGAGGGAGAGAGAGTGTGTGTGCGTGTGTGTGCACGTGCAGGGGGGAGGGACAGCGGGAGAGGAAAAGAATCTCAAGCTCAAGAGATTGAGCCCATGTCAGGGCTCAGTCTCACCACCCTGAGATCAGGGCCCTGAGATCATGACCTGTGCTGAAACCAGGAGTCAGAGGCTCAACCAGCTGTGCCACCCAGGTGTCCTTATTTTGTATCTATTTTTAATATTACATTCCTTCTTCAAATGCCTGGTGCCTGGGACCCTAGACTGTTGGACTTCTTTAAGTGTGGTCTTCCTGTGTAATGATTCTGATGAGGTAATTTCCTTGCAGAAGCCCAGAGATAGTACTTTAAATCTTTATTCTTGGTATTGTCGAATTTTCCATAAAAGAGACTTTGTGTTCCCTACATGTAAGATAGATGTCTGGCTTCCAGTGTTCTAGAATTTCAGTGAGCAAGGAAAGTCAAGAAGTACCTTCTCATCAATGGGCCTGTCTCAGTGTAGGGACTTTCTGCTTCACTATCTCTAGGACGTAAGTCCCCTACTGGGATGGAGGATAGAACCTTGCTGCAGGTAGAGACATAACTACTTCTTACTCAGAAGGGGGGTGATTCTAGTGGGGAATAGCAGCTCTAATTTTGTGTAAGTTGACTTCTTACCTGTTCTTTTCCCCCACCTTCACCCTCAATACCAGAAGTAGCTGATGCTGCCAGTTCCTGAGACTTAAAGGATGTTGTATGGTCAGTGAAACTACATTTTGGCCTTTTGTTCTATCACTTTAGGGATACTTTCCCTGGTACATGAAATCATCACCACCCATTCATGTACTTCCCAGCTTAAAAAACTGTACTATTTCTATCTTTTCACAGGTTCTTTTTTTCCTTGTGGGATCCTTGGTCATTCATTCTTTGGTTATTATTGCTGATTTTCTCTTTAGGAGGTAGCAGCCCTACATCACACGGTAATAAGGTCGATCTTTATAATTCCCTCTAGTGTAAACTTGGGATCTCTAATGCCAAGACAGAATTATATGGGTCAGAAATTTATTGGTTGAAATACCTGTGAAGGATAAAAGGGAGAGGGATAAGGAGTAGGAGGGAAGGACCTCCAGACATGATGAAGCTTTTATGTTTGTGAAAGGACAGAGGGAGGGAAGGAACTCCGAGTAGGACGAGACTCCTACTGCAGCACAGTTCTGAGGAAAGCTTGGCTAGGCTGGTAGGCCGTTTCAGCACAGAGAGGGGATTGCCCATCGGAAGAGTCACACCTCAGGTAGTAGTGGTCTTGCTTTGGTATCTGTGCTGTGTTCAGTCATTGGTTGGGAGAATCCCACGGTGAGTTGGGAAGGTTGTGGCGAGTCACAGAGATGCAGCAGAGGGCGGCTGTCAGCTAACACCACTCCTAGTAGCAGAGTCTGTCTTGAAGAAATATCTGGTCAGTACTTGCCCATGGTCACCATATCTCTGCTCTGTGAAAAAGCATTGAGTACCAGCTACTTCTGGTATTGAGGGTGAAGGTGGGGGAAAAGAACAGGTAAGAAGTCAACTTACACAAAATTAGAGCTGCTATTCCCCACTAGAATCACCCCCCTTCTGAGTAAGAAGTAGTTATGTCTCTACCTGCAACAAGCCAAGTTCTATCCTCCATCCCAGTAGGGGACTTACGTCCATGAAGAAGAAAGTATTAGTTACCCTGTTAATCAGTTTGGACCATGGACTGGGTGGCTTACAGAAGCAACAGAAATTGATTTCTCATACTTCTGAAAGCTGGAAGTCCAAGATCAGAGCCCCAGCATTGTTGAGTTCTGCTGAGGGCACTTTTCTGGGTTGTAGACTTCTGACTTCCCATTGTACCCTCACATGATGGAAAAAGAATAGGCTGTCTCTCTGGCCTCTTCTTGTAAGTTTGCTTATAAGCTTCTACCCTTATGACCTAATTACCTCTCAAAGGCTCTACCAACAAATACCATCACATTGGAGATTAGATTTCAACATATAAATTTGGGGGGCACACAGACATTCAGTGCGTGACAGTCAGTAGTGCAAGAAAACAATGACATCTTTCTTTCAAAATGTGCAGTGTAGTTTAGGAGACTGACATGGAACACTAGGATTACTTTCCCGTGCAAGATTTCATGAATGAATTCTCATTTACTTCCATAGCAAAAATAGGGCATCACCAGACCGTTGCCCAAATCCTGACAGTAATAACTCAAAAATATATTCGTATTGTGTTCCCTTGCTTCTCCATTGCCAGCATTATCTGCTGCCAGGATTATCTGCTGTAACCTTCCAACAGGACTTTCTTATTCCTCTCCTGCTCAGCTACCATTCAGTTACCATAAAGCAGCCGCTGGGTGTGCATTTTCAAAAATATAATCAGATCCTATCACTTTTTTAAAAAAAAGATTTTATTTATTTGACAGAGAGAGAGAGAGAGAGGGAGAGTGAGAGAGAGCACAAGCAGGGGGAGAAGCAGAGGGAGAGGGAGAAGCAAGCTCCCTGCTGTAAAGGGAGCCTGACATGGGGCTTGATCCCAGGACTCTGGGATCACAACCTGAGCCAAAGGCAGATGCTTAACCAGCTGAGCCACTCAGGGGCCCTGGATCCTATTGCTTCTTAAAACATTTCGATGATTACAAATTACTCATTAGTAAGATCTAAGCTCTTCTGCATGGCTTGTAAGACTACACATGGTCTAGTACATGCCCACCTCATCCCGCACTGCTGTCCCTTTCCTCACTACACACCGGCCATGCAGGCCTTTCTTCCTTCCTGATCCTCACTACACACCGGCCACGCAGGCCCCTCTTCCTTCCTGACCCTCAGGCTGGCCCATCCCTTTTCCCTCTAGCCTGCCCTTTCGTTCCTTCAGTCTAGAATGCCCTTTCCCTGCTCGTTCTTCTGCCACCTCTCCATCTGTATATTTCAGATGCCATACAAGTCACATACATTTGATTTGGGGTGCTTGTAATCTGAAGCAGAATCAAGACCCCAACTTTTGTGATTGGCTCAGGAGGCTGCTACCACTTGTAGTTAGTTGTCTATCAACAGCTGCCTGCACAGAGCGGGGCTGTTTGCTTTCTTGGGAAGGCTGAGAGAACAGTAGCAAGATTAAAGAACACTTCCATCTTGGGTCTCTTCTGTCAGCGGGTTAGTCAAATATCTCCTTTGTAAATGCAAATTATCATTCAAACTGGTAGAGTGTTAAATATGAGAAGACATTAGTGTTTGGAGGAATAGCTGAATAAAATGAATCATTTACAGTGTGGTTATATGTTTACTTTTTTTTTTTTTATATTACAGCTAAATGTTTATCTAGACTGCTTTCAGACCAGTAACGCAGTGCCTACAGTATAGCAGGTCATCAATAAATTATTTTGAATTGAACCTGTGAACACCAGAAGCACAGGATTTCTATGTAGAAAACTATATATTGAATTTGTTGCACCCTGCTTGTCACAGACAGTGAATATAATTTATTTGCATATCCTTTCTTAAAAATCTAGAACTTATGAATATTTGAGGGCTGTTTGCATGCTTGTAGTGAAGTGAGAGACACTGAGAATTAATTACTCCCTGCTTCATTCAGCTTCTCTTGTGTTTAACTTAATATTCTCACCTATAAAAAATGAAAAAGGTTGAGAGAAAGATGGGTCTGAAGAGGGAAAACAAATGGATTTCCATTAAATCTGTTGCTCTTTTTTTCCTATGCACTTATTTATCATTAAATAAAAAGGAGTATATAGGAAGAAAATTGATCCCCTGTCCTATATTATGCCATAATGTATAAACTGTTAAATAGATTATGAAATGTTCATGCTGTGTTGATTTTCTGTAACACAGATTGACAAAACTTTTTTCTGTATAGGATGAAACTGGCAGACCACATGATTGCTGTCCTATCTTCTTCTTCCCCCTCCTTCTCTTCTTTCTTCTTCATTTATAACCCTTACAATGTTAAAAAAAAAAATTAGCTCATGGCAGGTTAGTGATCAGGGGCCAGATGTGGCATGTAACTGACCTATATAGTAATCCAACTCTATTCACAAAAGTAAAAATCTGACAGAAGCTGTCATCTGAAATTATTATAAACACAGGGCAAAATATTAAATTCTAAAAAGTATTGGAGACTTTTAATTCTAATTATATCCAAGGAAAAATTAAAATATGGTAATTTGTATAGCAACATGAAAAATAAGACCAGAAATATGCAGCAATTCTCCTATACAAATATTTGATAGTTTTTTGTGCCTTCCAGGTGTGGGTTATAAAAACTGATTAGACTTCTAAATTTATGACCAGGATTTCTAAGTTTTGAGTTAGATTACAAGCAAGACAAAAATATGGATTTTGCATATTATCATGTGAAAGCAGGATGGCAGGTTGTTTCCCAGAGTACCTGGGGAAAATGATTGGTGTATTTATTTTTATACTAGCCTGTATCCCATCAAGTCTATGCATGCAGATTGCCTAAGCACTGGCGATTCAGAAGGGTTGCTGCCAGTGGTGTACAGGTAAATCTGCTCTCTAGAAAAAAAATAATTACTGATTTTCATGGTGTAGATTAGTTATGGCTTAGAATTCTGTCCTTGAAAGCTATCTATTCTTAACTATGCCAGACAGACCTGTGTTTAGTCAATATTTCTAATGACGCAATTTAGAAAACTGAGCGTGGCAGCTTGCAAATCTTAGCTACCTACTACAGAGAATGTATGCTGACCTTGCTCTATGGTATCATCACCTGAATTGACAAATATGGTACATTTCAATCATCTGTAAAGGCATAGGTTTGTTAAATAGAAATCCAAGTACAATATTTTTATCTGAAAACAAGAAAGGTAGAAATGCAAGCATAATTCAAAGTTTGAACAATATGAATAGCTTACGAAGTTAACCCAAGTTAGGGTATGTGTTTTTGCTTGGAAATGCTTGCCACCTCCCTAAGAATACACATTTTAAAATTTTGCCATTATTGGCAAAAGACGTGGAGCAAGTGGAACTCTCACGCATAGTTGTTCTTATAAAGTTAACTACCCCCTTATCAAGTGATCCAGCAAGTCCCCTCCTAGATACAGTTCCCAAGAGAAACGAAAACATATATGCACAAAAAGACTTGTATAAGAATGCTTATAACATATGAATTCAAAACAGCCCCAAACTGGAAGCAACCAAAACGTATATCAGGATGTGACTGAATAAAAAAAAAATTGTGGTGTATCCATAAAACGAAATATTACTCAGCAATGGAAAGGCTAATTTACTGTTATGTGCAACAGCATGCATGGAATTCAAAAACTTACACTGAACAAAAGAATACAGATTCAAAAGACTATACATACTATAAGATTCCATTTTCTCTAAAGGACCAAGAAGTTTTAATATTTTAATCTTTGTGGGCAATTACTTAATTCTACCATCATAGCATGAAAGTAGTCATAGACGGTATGTAAATGAATGACCATGGCTGAATTACAATAAAACTTTGTTTTTGACACTGAAATTTTAATCTCATAAATATTTCATGTGTAATGAAGTGTTATTCTTTCTGTCTTTTCAAAACATTTCAACACGAAAACCAACAACAACATTTTTTTAGGTTCTGAGTCTTAAAAAAAACGATAGCAGGCCACATTTGGCTTATGTGCCATAGTTTGCAAATCCTTTATTTTAGACCAAACTGTACTACCATGAATGTCAGAAAACAAATAGTTGTCTGGGGCCAGGTATAAGGTAGGGTTGACTGCTAAGAGGCACAAGGGCATTTTTTGGTAGTGATGGAAATCTTCTATATCTTGATTGGAGTAGTGGTTATACGCAGGAGTATATATTTGTTAAAACTCACCAACTGTAACCTTAAAATAGGACATTTTATTACATGTAAATTATACCTCAATAAAGTTGATTTTCCAAAAAAGTAAAGAGAAAAAAATAAACTGCGACTAGAGATAGATGTATTTATTTTACTCTTATCCTCTCCCCACCTTCATTAATTTGAAGGCTATTTCACATGATATTGAACCTAACTTAGGAGGTAACAAAATTTTCTCAGGTGACTAGAGATCAACAAGGTTTTACTTGGCAATATAAGAGGTAGGAAAACTTGAAGGCAAAAGACGGAATTAGCTCTTAACTAATCAGTTATCATTCCATGGTCCAACTATTCCAGTAAGATAGACCAAATTTAGAAACTTAAAAAAAAGTAATTTGATTCAGAGCTGCTGATTTAATCATCACTGAAACATATATTGTATAATCATGGAAATGTGCTAAGAAATTAAGGAATCCTGGGGCGCCTGGGCGGCTCAGTTGTTAAGCGTCTGCCTTTGGCTCCAGGTGTGGTCCCGGGGTCCTGGGATCAAGCCCCACATCAGGCTTCTCCCCTGGGAGCCTGCTTCTTCCTCTCCCACTACCCCTGCTTGTGTTCCCTCTCTAGCTGTCTGTCTTTTNAGAGAGGGAACACAAGCAGGGGGAGTGGGAGAGGAAGAAGCAGGCTCATAGCAGAGGAGCCTGATGTGGGGCTCGATCCATGCCGGGATCACGCCCTGAGCCGAAGGCAGACACTTAACCGCTGTGCCACCCAGGCGCCCCCCAAAATATATTTTAAAATGCCAAATTGACATGAAGAATGTAGGAAAGTCACATACGAATAATATCAATAATCAAGCCTGACATTAACTTATTTCTCATACGAGTACTATGCTCAGTGCTTTACCTGCACTTTCTAATAGAATCCTTGAAATATCCTTGAGGTTGACAACTTTATAGTCCTCATTTTCATATGAAAAAACTGAGACTGAGGTTAAAAAACTGGCTTGGAATTGCTGAGTCAGAAAGGGGCCAAACCAGGATTGAATCCAGTTTCATTAACCCTGGAACTTCAGCTTGATAAGATAGGAAAGAAGATTTTCTTTCCCAAAAGATTTGTTTAAGGGTGGAAGAAAGGTGGGAAGAGAGGAAGGGAGGGGAGGAAGAAGGAAATTCTTGTGTAAATACTTGGGTGATTTAAGGACAAGGGAATATAAGTCCCTTAATTTTCTAAGCCCCATACTTAAGTGCCTGACTCTTAACTAAGTGTGCGGAAAACGCTTGTGGAGCGGATGAATTAATTAAAAATTTCCCCCCAGAATGTTTCGGCCTTAATACCTCAGCTGCCTCTTTTTCTCTCAAAATTGTAATCCCTGTTTTTCTTCAGAAATTCACATTACGTAAAATTAACCATTTTACAGAAATGGATTTAGTACATCCACAACGTTGTTCAACCATCACCCCCATCTAGTTCTCCTTAACCATATAGACATTAACTTCTCTGCATTATTTTTATGTCTTAAAACCCAGGACAAAAATACGGACCCGACAAAAAGTGTTTTTGATTGTAACTGCTACCTTATCTCCAGCAGTGTCAAAGCTCTGTAGACATTTGAGGCTTACAAATCTGGGTACCACCAGCACACTCGGCTAGCTGTAGAATGAAGAACACATTCACAAGTCAAGACAATCTTTTTCAAGATCAGGCATTTGCTGGTTATGCAAGCTGCATTGCTGATATTAGTCCAGTTGCTTTTATACTCCTCGAGTATGTCGTTCCACTTTGATCACTCACAGAACTTGCTGACTTTCTGGGAAATGAGTAAGAGTGTTTCATTTAGCCATAAGCATGTCTGGGACTGGGCTACAACTCTTAGAATTCTCTTCACTGTCCTTAAATAGAGATAGGGAAACCTTGATTTGAAAGCAGTTGCATGCTGTCAGGTGGTGTGGAAGTTGGAAATTGTAGACACCTGGGCTGTTCTATTACTCATGGGCTTGTTTTATGGTCACGATTGATGCCAGATGAAAGTTGCTTGGGCAGGCTGAAGCGCTTACCCAGGTGAGCGTTTATAAAGGCGTTCCGATAAGGAGAGAGCCACTGGGCAAATCACCACCCGGCTCTGAAAGTTCACCAGAGATTGTTATCAGCCGCCGACATCTGTTTACTTCCTTAACCTGTGACGACTTATCAAGTTCCCAGATGTGTGCACACCGAGGATGAAGGAAAGAACATAATGCAGCATATTCCTTTTATTCCTTGTTGATGTCATTATACCTCTTCATAATTGATGTTTGTGTTTTTCCTAGAGTAAGATGCATCTGTTTGCACCAGACTACTTTCTCATGATATTTTGGGGAACCTACTGACGGAGAAAAGGAAAGATAAAAAAAAAAGAGGAAAGAAAAAAAGTAAAATCTTTTACACTATCAACTCAGGCTTCCTCCCAGACGGTGCACCTGTTCCTTTCAAGTTCCTTTCCAGAGTGACTAAGAAAATGATTTTATTATATCGTGACCTTCAGTCTAATTCCCCTTTATGAAGCAGTGGATAGTGAGACTCCCAAGTACTGCAAGTATTGCCACCAATACAGTTAAAACATATGTCTGGGGACGATGGCTCTTTTTATGATGGAAATAAAAAAAGCACACCAAGAAAACTGGGGTTGTAATGTCTAAAATGTTCAGAAAAGCATATTGATAAGCATATTGATTGACAGCATGAATGATTAACATTCATCAAGAATCATTTAAATGTGCTAAACAATGGGATTACTTTTTTTCCCCCCAGTGTCACTCTGTTCTGGCTTTGAAAATCTGGTATCCAGTTCAAACAATTATTAATAACGTGGGCAGAGGAGTGGTCCCATTTCATTTTTATAGTGTGACTCAGCAGCTGTCCTCCATTTAAGGCAGGTTGAGTATTCTAATACTTCACTCTAATTAACTACTCCTTTCTGATAATGGGTCCTCTTGGCATAATCTTCCAAGGAAAGCTTTGAAGCTGGGTCATGTTACCAGCAGGAATCGTGATAACATGTTTTGATGCTGCTTAGAAGTTTCTGTCGCCAAAGATCCCCAGATAGTCATCTTTCCATTATTCTTACATTTTCTATCCCCTTTGACATTTTCCTGGAAAACTTTTAATCTCAGATGGCTTTCTGTATGTGCCTAATTTCTTTTTTTCCCTGCTACCCTGAGAGCACGACACCAGAATGAGGATAGTAAATGAGCTGTAGGCACGCAAAAAAAAAAAAAAAAAAAAAAAAAGCATTTTAGTTATGATAGAAGTGACATTTTTATATTCAACCACTTTTAGAAGATCCTTGTGACTTTCCTCACTTTGTACAAATAATCAAAAAATGTATATACAGTAACTGGAGAAAAGATTTATTTTATTGACCTGCTGTTTTCCTGCTGTTCAGCTTCAACTCTGTTTGGTCTAAACAGAGGTGATTCAGAGAAATGTTTCTTAAAAAAATTAGTGACGATCTGAAAAGTCAAAGTTTTAAGATAGTACAATGTTCTAACTAGATCTGACTTCAATCATCTGATGGAAAGACCATTTATTTTTTCAAGGCTTTGGTTGTCATTTCATAGTGAACTTTTCATAATGCCACCCACTTTCAGTCCTTCTAAAGTCTTAAAGATATGTATTCTTACCATGGAAACCACAGGCTCTAATAATATTTAATTGTTATCCCCTTGTGTTGTAATTCTATACCAATGAGGGGGTGGAAAAGTGGTAACTGTTATCACCAAGTGTAGCATTTCATAACCTCTTTGAGTAGACAGAAGTAACCACCTCCTTCAAAGGCATTCAGGGACACTTTGATGTAGCAACATACTGGTCACTGGAAGTCACTCATCCCTGGAAGGACGGTTAAAACCTTTCTCCAGACGTTTGTTTCTTCCTGTTTCTGTCATTCCTTAAATACTGACCTTTTGTCTCCAGCTTTTAGTCCTTATTCTACTGGATACCTGTAATAGAGGCCCCAGTAGAAACAGAATCCTATAATATCTGAAAATTCTTATATGGCTGAACATACTGGTGGGTTCCTGAGGTCCCCTTGCACTCAGGGTTCTCTTTGCCTAAACTGTTTAGACACCAAGCATATGAGAAGGAACTCACCCGAGTGAAGAATGGGTTATAGCCAGCATATTGTCTGACATTAAGACACAGGTAGAGTATGAGGATGTGTAGTTGGTAGATGTTTATGTATTTTGGCATTAGGAAGATTAAAATAGCCACATCAACCTTCCTGATGAATAAATTACATAAAACTGCACCAGTTTTTAAGTGTACATTTTGAGAAATGTATTGGTCTGTGTAACACCTCCACAACCAAGATGTAGAATAATCCTTTTACCCTGGAAGATTATGTCCCTTTCCAGACAATTCTCTGCTAACCTCTGGCCGGAGGCAGACATAATTAGACTTGTCTTTTCTAGAGTTTCATGTAATTAAAAGCCCAGAGTGCATACTTTTTTTGTGCAAAGCTTTTACTACTCAGATAATGTTTTTGAGATTCA
Source organism: Ailuropoda melanoleuca (assembly GCF_002007445.2). NCBI lineage: Eukaryota > Metazoa > Chordata > Mammalia > Carnivora > Ursidae > Ailuropoda > Ailuropoda melanoleuca. The sequence continues at coordinate 36,791,463 of NC_048230.1, read as the reverse complement.
TCCACATTGTTGTGTGCCTCTAATCTATTCCTTTTAATTATTGGTTAGTATTTCTTTGCATGGATATGCTGTAATTTGTTTATTCAGTCACTTACTGATGGACACTGGGTTGTTTCGAACATGGTGCTATAACAAATAAAGCTCTTATGATCATTCATGCACTAATTTTTTTGCAGATACATGTTTACATTTACTTTTGTTAAATATGTAGTACTGGATCACCATGTCCCATAGTAAATGAATGCTTAGCATTAGAAGTAACTGACACGCTGTTTCCAAAGTAATTGTACCATTTTTCATTCCCGCTGGCAGTATGTGAGAGTAGCAATTATTTCACATACTTGCCAAGTCTTGGTGTTGAGATTCTTTTTAATTTTAGTCATTCCAGTATGTAATGGTATCTCTCTGTAGGTTTAACTTTCATTACCTTGATGAGTAATAATGTGGAACCTATTTTTATGTGTTTATTGGCTATTTGTATACCTCCTTTTGTGATGTGTCTGTGATAGCTTTTAGAATAGTGTTTGCCTATTTTTATGGGATTATTTGATATGCAGTTGAGTTTCATGGGTTCTTTGTATTCTAGATAAAATTCCCATGTCAGATACATACATTGCAAATACTTTCTTCCAGCCTGTTCGCTGTTTTATTCTCTTATCAGTATCTTTCAAAGTGTTGCGACTTATCTAAGAAATCCTAACCTATTCTAAGTTTGTAGAATTTCTCCTTGCTTTTTTCTTGAGGTTTTATATTTTGAATTTTTATGCTTAGTTCTATGATGCATTTCAAGTTAATATTTACATGATGAAAGGTAAGAGTCAAGGTTTATTATTTTTTTATTATGGATAAACATTTGTTCTTAACACTGTGTAAAAGACTATCCTTTCTCCCACTGAATTGCTCTTCCAGGTTAGTTACATACCCATATAAATTTTAGAATTAGTTTGTCAGTTTCTAAAACATGCCCACTGTTATTTTGTTTGAGATTGCCTTAAGTTTACAGATAAAATTATAAACATTTTAACAGCATTGAGACTTACAGTTTATAACCATGTTATAATTCTCCATTTATTTAGATCTAAGCACGGTTTTGTAGTTTCTTGATGCAATGTTTTGTAGTTTTCAGTGTACAGGTCTTATACATATATTGTGAAGTTTATACGTAAATATTTAATTGAAATCAATTAAATTGAAATCAATTAAATATTTTTATGTTAGTTACAATGGTTTATTCCTGCTGTATAAGAATGATTATATATTTATATATATATATATATTTTTTTACCCATGACCTTGATAAACTTGCCTAATAGCTTCTAGCTTGTTTTATGAATTAATTGGAATATTCTAGCTAGATGATTGTCATTTCTAGATAAATATAATCTTATGCCTGTCTTTGCAATATGCATACCTTTTGTTTCTTTTTCTCATCTTAGTGAATTAGTTAGGATCTTCAGCAAAATTGTAGTAGAAATAGTGAGACTAGAAACTGTTTCCTTGTTCCCAGTCTCAGTGGGAAAGCATTGCCTCTTTGATTGCCTCTTAAATATAATTTTAGTATAATGTTAGCTTGTTTTTTCATCAAAGCCTGATACTGGTTGGAGAAATTTCCTTCTGTTCCTAATTTCTGAAAGTTTGCATCATGAATAGTTGTCAGGTTTTGTCCATTTCATTTTCTGCATTTGTTGTGATGATCATATGGTGTTTCTCCTTTATTCTGTTAATATGATGAACTTGAATGACTAATTTTTTTTAATGTTAAACCAAGCTTCTATAATATGTAACACATTTCTTGGAGTGTCCTGAATGAGTACAGAACCATTTGGGAAAGAGAAGTGCTATTTTTCCAGAACTTCTGTAGGTAGTGTCTTAAACATAGAAATATTATTATTAACATACCTTATAGACATAGGTTAATGTGTTCTTGGAAAATGTGGAAGACCTGTTTGGTATGAAAGTGTCTTTAGATGCTTCATGAAGCATTCAGAATATGCAGCAGAACCTTAGGAATGCCTATTACCAAGATCATTTTAAAGGGTGATTAAAAAAAAAATTCCTCTGTATTTGTCTCCTGTTGCTGCTATAACATAGTACCATAATATGAGTGGCCTAGAAAAAAACACATGTATTTTCTTACTTATCTGGAAGTCAGATGTCCTGAAATCAAGTTGTCGACAGGACTGCATCCATTCTGAAGATTCAAGAGGGGATTCATTCCCCTGTCTTTCTAGCTCCTAGAGGCCTCCTGTACTCCTTACCTGTGGTCCCTTTTTCACAGAACTTCAGCCTCTGGTTCCTTCCTTGCATCTACTCTGACTCGACCCTCATAACTCCCCATTGTCAGGACCACTGAGGATAATTCTCCCATATTAAGATCCTTAATCATGTCTGCAAAGACCCTCTTGCCACTTAGTGTAATATAGTCACAGGTTCTGGGGATTAAACCATGCACATCTTTGGGAGTTATTCTGCCGACCACGCATCCTGACATCCTTTCACAGGAAAACTTACATGCTTTCTGTAGTTGTGAAATTAGCATTTGGAGGACATGTCTTTCTTTGGATGATGAAGTCATCTATGACCCTTACATGGTACATTATGGGATGTCATCTTGGGCTTCGACATTCTTAGATAAGTGATTGTCTTTACAAGTTATATCCCAGGTAACATGGAGAATACCACTTTGCCTATTGAAAGTATCTCAGCCATGTGTCACTCTTGCATATAACCCAACATTAGCCGTGAAACTGGGTACATAATATATAATAACAATACTTACAACCATACTGCTCTCTCCTAGAATATCTAGGAAGGATTTTATTCCTACCTTCCCTGATGCCTACCAATTACAAAAAGAGCCTGGGGTTACAGGGTGAAAAATCTTACATTTTCTCTGTTTTTCGCCCTAGACATGGTGCGTTTCATTCTGTTTTAATGATTATTTTAATGGTATTTTAAGCCACAGGCTTAGATTGCTCCTCAGTCTTGCCAGTTCTTACTTGTCTTTTATGTTTTACAAACCTTGTTCTTCAAACCCCACTAGGTAGAGACAGAGATTTCCCCTGTGAGCTGCGCAGTGCCAAGTAAATCACTGGCCTTCGGTAAATAATAATAGCGTGTGGGGCTGTGACAGGGAGATGGAAACTGGACCTTATCCGGCCCTCAGCTCCCCAGTGGTCTCAGGCCCAATCGTTCTGGCAAATACTTTGGAAACTGAATGATCTCTGAGGGGGTATTAATCACTTTTATAATGACTTCAGTAACTTTATGTATGTGGTTACATATACCCACTCTAGTTACAGCTCAGGTACATTAAAAAAGAAAAACAAACAAACAAACAACTTTGAACCTCTGCTATATGCCAGTCACTTTGTAGGAGCATCCTGGGGTGAAAGATGATAATAGTACCAAGGAGCATATATATAAAGTTCCTCCAGGCCTGTTGCGCATATGGAGGTTAACTGCACATATGTGTATATAGTAGCTTTTAAAATGAAGTTGATATTTTGGTTTATTTTTATATGAAAGAATACTTTGGAAACATATTTCCTCTAAAGGACTTTCTTTTTAGCATTTGCAATACTTCCTGAAATAAACAGATACCTTAGAGGCCATTAAAATTCTTAAAACCACTTGTCTCTACATCTTGTTTCCACTCTTGATCTCCAATGACATCAAAACGACTTAATGGTATTTGTAATTCCAGAATCATTGGCACTACTAGTATTTGTATATCACTAATTTGTGGGAGTAGAGGGGTTATGGGAGAAATTTTCATTCATTTTGTGTGTATAGCCTATTCAAAAGTTTAAAGGAGACTCCTTCTCCTTCCTCTCCACCCTTCCTGGGGTGTGAACTCTGAACCACACGCCCCATCCTTGCCCCAAAATCCGCTTGGTAATCCAGGTAAAAGTTTGTTTATGAGATCTCATTTATTTTAAGTGGCTTTGATGTAAGTATAAAAATTGATTCAGAAATTGTTTTGGTTAACGAATATTGACTCTCTGGAAAGCACCACTCATTCCTTCCTCTTAAAAACATGCCCATAATGGTGATGACAATATACTGTGGCAATTTAAAAAAATCACCACGTATCAAACTTTTTCAATTTCCTCTCACTCTTAATGTCTTAGGGTACTGCTTCCGTTTTTGCCCTCACTGTAAGCATCCTGCTCAGTGAAGCACACTGTTAAGAGTGGTATTTTTAAATTATTTTTTTATTTATCGTTAAAATATTTGAAGAAACAAAAAACTCTCGCACATTTATTGCTTAATATTATAACTAGTTTTCCTTTTATATTCCCATCTATTCTTTATCTTTTAAATGTCCACAATAGGTGGAAAGATATAAGAATGGATGACTGGACTTAACAGGGATTTGACAACTCTCTTTCCTCATCACTATTTCTTTTGCCTTCCCACACAACCCAGTGAAGGTTCCTGATAAGAATTACCACTTTATTAGTAGAATTTTATGTATGTTATCCTTGCTTCTCCATTCACTTGTGTAGATATACTTATCACCATTGCTTCTCTTTGCTTTCCTTCTATTCCTCCTTCTCCCTCTTCTCAATCTTCTTCTCCTTCCCCGTCTCCTTCTCCCACTTCTTCCTTATCTTCCAGACACTGTGAAGTGCTCCAAGAATTTTTTTAAAAGATTTATTTGTTCATTTGAGAGAGAGAGTGCACGCAGAGGGAGGAGCAGAGGGAGTGGGAGAGAATCTCAAGCAGACTCTCCCCAGTGAGCGAGGAGCCTGATATGGGGCTTGATCCCAGGACCCTGAGATCATGATCTGAGCTGAAATCAAGAGTTGGCTGCTTAACGAACTGAGCTACCCAGGTGCCCCACATGATTTATTTTACATAACCTTTATCACAACCAGATTATGAAGGAAAAAAACTTTGAATGTTTGCTATGTGCAGATTACTTTGTTAGAGTGTCCTGGGCTAAAAGATAATAGTACATGACCCTGTTTTAGAGATGAAAAAACTGTTTGCTTTAGAAGGGCAAGGAACTTGCCCCAAATCAAAAGCTAAAAATGGTTAAAACAGGATGCAAACTCAGGTCAATCTTCTCCCACTCTCTAAATTCTTACCAATTCTATTAATTAATTCATTCGTTCGTTCATTGTTTTAGTCATTCTTTCATTCCACAGTTATACATTATATATATTTAATACCTAATTAGTTTCCAGGTACTATGCTGTGTGCTTAATTAAACACAGGAATAAAGTATACTATCTATGTTCAGGAAACTTTATATAGTGTGTGTTTGTGTGTGTGTGTGAGAGTGAGTTAATATGGTAGAGATGGTTACAAAGTGTCACTTAAGTACTAGTGAAGATTCCTTGGGGAATCAAATAAGTATACACAGAGGAAGTAACATCTGCTTTGTATCTTGAAGGATAAATTCAAGTTCACAAGAATAAGACAGGAAAATCTTTCTGTTGGGGAATAGAAAGATGTTCAGGTTGGTAGGAACACAACAGTATATTATGGGATTCTGGGATGTCTTAGTCTGTTTAGGTGGCTATGACAAATATCATAGACTGAGTGGCTTAAACAACAAACTCTATTTCTAATAGTTCTGAGGGCTGGAAAGTCCTAGATGAAGGTTCTGGCAGATCCAGTATCTGCCTCATAGATTCCTATCTCCTCACATGTCTTCACATGGCTGAATGAGTGAGGGAGCATTCTTGGGCACTAATCGCACTCCTGAAGGCTCCACCCTCATGACTTAATTACCTCCCAAAGATCCCCACCTCCTAGTACCATCACATTGAGGGTTAGGATTTCAACATTTGAATATTGAAGGGACCCGGGGCGCCTGGGTGGCACAGCAGTTAAGCATCTGCCTTCAGCTCAGGGCGTGATCCCGGCGTTGTGGGATCGAGCCCCACATCAGGCTCCTCTGCTATGAGCCTGCTTCTTCCTCTCCCACTCCCCCTGCTTGTGTTTCCTCTCTTGCTGGCTGTCTCTATCTCTGTCAAATAAATAAATAAAATCTTTAAAAAAAAATCAAAGAATATTGAAGGGACCCAAACATCCAATCCACAACATGGGAAAATGACTATGAAAAGAGTTAAGAGTAAAATGTGAAAGGCTTAACATTCTGTCCAGGGGGCAATAGAGGCTTACGGTCTTTTGATTTTTTTTTAAAGGAAGAAGTATGTCAAAATATTTTAAAAAGTCAACTTTATTCACATTATGGTCAACATTTTTAAATATTTATTTATTTGAGAGAGAGAGAGAGAAAGCACGAGTGGGGGAGGGAGCAGAGGCAGAGGGAGAAGCAGAGTCCCCACAGAGCAGGGAGCCCCACATGGGGGCTCGATCCCAGGACCCTGAGATAATGACCTGAACCAAAGGCAGACGTTTAACTGACTGAGCCACCCAGGAGCCCCATCAAAAATTATTTTAGATGCACTTATTTTTGGAAGGCATTTTAGAAAACAACAGAAGGGTAGATTCTAAATATGAGTCAGATATTCAGGAAATATACTCTTTTGTGCAGAAAATAATACATGCCCAAAAAACACTGCTAGGAAATAACGTGTGTAAGATGATATAAGTTTTCCGAGTATGTGCTGCAGAGACATGGGGCAGTGGGGGTGCTGGTGACAGGAAGAACAGAGAGGAAGGATGAGAGAACCACAAAGATACTGGCTTCCATTTCACTAAAAATTTGGTTCTTGCAAGAATAAAACTAAATACATTTGGCAATTATGAAAGAAACGTTTGTACCCCCAATGAAGAAGAATCATGCTTAGAAAACATTTCTCCATACTCTGAGGATAAATATGATTTATATTCTTTATTTCACCAATATTTGAAATTCCTGGATGGAATTCATCCAGTGACATTCTCCTTTGAGACAACCAGTTGAAGTCTCATTTTAAAAGACCAGCAAAGATTTATGTCACACATTTTCAGTCCTCAGACAACACTCAAAGGTCAACAGGGATCCCATAAATGATGAAGAGAAGGATAGAACATTGATGAACTGAGCTGAGCCTTCTACTGAAAGTTGGTGTACTTCACTTGGAAAAACCTCATAAGTGTCGTCCTGCTGATACAGGCTTTGAACATAAATATCACAAAGACCTTGGCTGATTGTTGGGGTTTTTTGTTTGTTTTGGTCTATTGTAATATTCCAAGTCTTTGGCCCTCCCTAGCCCTTGACATCAGCTTCTGTAAAAATAACTCAGTTTTACTGCTAAGCCAAAGGTTCTTTATATAGCCCCAAAGTGTACCAGTGCTGTACTTATTTATGCAGAAAAGTTACTGCAAAGCTGGAGAGGCTTTGATCTTGTGTTGTCAAAAAGCCAGGGTCAGTAAAGTGATTTGTAAAAGGCTTCTCAGATCAGGTGTGAACAGGCAAGAACATGGAGAGAAAGCGGTTGTAAAGACGTACTTTCTGCTTTTCTCTTTTCTTTTCTTTTCTTTTTCTTTTCTTTTCCTTTCTTTTTTCTTTTCTTTTCTTTCTTTTCTTTTCCTCCCCCTTCCCCTCCCCCTCCCCCTCTCCTTCCTTCCTTCCTTCCTTCCTTCCTTCCTTCCCTTTTTATTTTAAATGAGGGACAGTTTAAAGGATTGGCAGTTCTATTATGGATAGGTTGCAGAAACACTAAGCCTTTTCTCCTCACTTCTGGTTCTATTTTTAGAAGAAAAGTTTNCTCTCCTTCTCCTTCCCTCCTTCCTTCCTTTTCCTTCCTTCCTTCCTTCCTTCCTTCCTTCCTTCCTTCCCTTTTTATTTTAAATGAGGGACAGTTTAAAGGATTGGCAGTTCTATTATGGATAGGTTGCAGAAACACTAAGCCTTTTCTCCTCACTTCTGGTTCTATTTTTAGAAGAAAAGTTTTTAAAAGTTCCAGAAAATGATGATGACTGACTTGGGTGTAAGCGGGCATTGTCCTTAATAATTGAAGCTTTCTGTAAGTTAGGTGAAAAGGCAGTACCAAGGGGGATGGTTATGTGTGTAGAAAAGCAGACTGGTGAAGTTGATAATCTCAAGAAAGTCCATCACTACTTAAACACTATACTTTACCCCCAGTCATCACACAGAACTTAATGTCAGACTGAACTTAGGTTATCAGCTCCTAGGGAGCCTTGGGTCTCGCAAGCTAGCTTGTTATCCCAATGCTTATTATGCTACCATAACGTTTTGAACATTATTAAATGTATATTTCAGAATGGTGGTAATCATGAAAATTTGGAATGGAATAGAATAACCTAGAAAGAACCATAGTGAGGGGTGCCTGAGTGGCTCAGTAGGTTAAGTGTCTGACTCTTGATCTCAGCTCAAGTCTTGATTTCAGGGTCATGAGTTCAAGCCCCACTTTGGGCTCCATGCTGGGCATGGAACTTACTTAAAAAAAAAAAAACACAACACACACACACATAGTGAGACTATCTCTGTGTTCAGTAACAGTATTTTTACTCTTTCAAAAGAAATGGTACTTCTCTAATTTTAAAAGAACCAAAAAAGACATATTCACTAATGTAATAATGTCCCAGATTTCATTTTGGATCTTAATGAAAGCATGTTGGTTCAGGTTTTCTTGAATGTGGTGTTACATTTATCCACTACTGTGACAGATGGTGGTGGCACACCGCTCTGAAGGAAACTCATAGGTGATTATAATCTAATGGCCTCTGTTAATATACTCAGTAGATAAGCAGAGTCATAAAGTGGACCTTGAAACTGGAGGGCCTGGCCGAGTGGCCTTCTGTACTTTATATCTTCTCTCACCTCATTTTCCAATTTTACAACTTGTACATCATAAATTCTGACTCTAGTTCCATGAGAGCATGCTCTGAAGAACTGAACTAAATATCCAAATGGAGATGCAGTTGTGATACACTAACATGAACTGTTAAATCTTCACTGGGGGTTCTTTGCTTGAAAGTTGTGTGGTACTAAAGCTTTAGGGTTTTTGTAGCCGCTGACAAATGCCGGAGAGATATATTAAATGGGTCCTTCAGCTACTCAGACAGCCTCTCATGCCCATGTCAGAATGAAAAGAAAAAATTGTTTTTGCAGCAAATTCATTTTTCTGGAAGCAGCCAAATCACATGGTCCTCTGAGCCTTAAGTGAAGCAATAATAACAGGCCAGGCAGCCAGTCACTGCAGGGGACTCCAGAGTGTGGATGAAGAAGTTCAAAAAATCACACACACACACACACACACACACACACAGTCACACAATTTTAGAACATGATTCAGGTAAAGGACTAAAGGTAACAACTTGTAGCTGTATAAGGAAATAAAAAGAAAGTCCAGGTCCAGGTGTTTTAGTATATGCACAAAAGGGTGGAGCAAACAATTCTGATTAATTTAGTGTGGCTGGCTTGATTCCTTAGTTTTAGTAATTATCTGTGATAAAAGTAAAAACAACAACAACAATAAAAAACAATTCATTTTTGCTTCTGTGTAGATAATTGAAAGAAAATATAATATTTCTTCTCTTCCTCTGAGCAAAGTACTTATTTTCCTACCTCTAAAGTCTTTGTTTCACTCTGCATTTGCTGACATAACTTTTTTACCTTTTTCATTAGCTAAGCATCAGCAGGAAGCTTCAGAAGAACCCATTTTGTCATCTCTTATAACACTATTTCTGTTCACATATGATCAGTGGGGGTTTAAGAATATGCCAGTAGCTAATATTAACAATAGGGACTTGAAGCAATATTATGTTGGACTTTTTCCTTATTGCTTTTTTCCTCCTGGTAGTTCATTGTTTATGTGCTCTTTCTGTAGGAGGAGTTTTAATTCTACACAGGCAGAAATTAAATCTTTATTTTCTTTGCCCTAATATAGTCAAGGCTCGAAACTGATAAGTTCTAGAATGATTTAGAGTGGAAAAAAAATTAGTGAATTAATGTCATTAAGGCTTTTAAAGCTTTGAAAATACCTCAGGGGAATTTACTGAATATATCACTTTGTTCTAAAAAATTCATAAGGTAACAGTAGGAGATTGAAAGTGAAATATTTTAAAAATACGAGAAAGAAAACATCAAGAGTATAGACTAGGCAGAGGTTTGTTGATTGATTGAAAAGGAAGGAAGAAAGAAAGTCCAAGCAAAAGACTAAATAAAATAGAATTGGATATCAGCCATATTTCTATTTCCTGAATCATTTTAGGAGATACTTCTGTGCTATGTAGTATTCACACCCGTCTTCTTTCCTGTCTGTTCTCTGTAGAGTGGCTTCTATACGCAGTCAGTGTTGATACTTTGTGTGTAGTGAAGATACGACTTAGACAACTTTTATGAACTTTTTATGAAGTGGAATGAGGTCAGTAAGCCTAGTTCTTCTCTTTTCTTGGCATATGAGACGATGCATATACTTGCTCCTTCTGAATTTAAGCCATGAAATGGGAATGAGCGTTATGAGTCTCACCTCCAGGCAGAAGTATTCAGAACTACAGCATAATATGCCCTATATCCTTCCCCTTCCTGGATGGTCCTAGAAGTATATGTTGAGATGGAGCGTCCTTTAACCTACATCTTGGTTTAATTTTTGATGTGCAAATTCTCCTGACAGCCATTTCTCTACACAATACATAGAATGAGCAAAAAGTACATTTTCGTTGTTATTCACCTACAGAATGTTGGGGTTGTCTATTATTGCAGAATAACCTAGTTTATCCTGAGTGATACAGGGTGCTACATATATGATTCCCTCAACTGCTGCCCTTCTAGCATGTAAGAGTTTGGTCCATATTCTCATATCTGAGATGGTTCTGAATTTCTGATTTTAGTGAGGAAAAGAAAATATGTTTTACATATTTGGCCAACAAGTTGGGGAAAAGTAGGAATCTTTTTTTGACCAAGAAAGAACATAAGTGCCTTCTTTAAATAGATAAGTAAACACACCTGCTTGCTTTGTAGCTTCATCCATCCATTGCCTTAGTTTTGTCTCTTCGCCTTCTAGAGTTAGTCTGGAGAACAGAGAAACCCTTCTGGATTATGTTTAAAATAAGAATGGAACAAGTGTTTGAACTGAGAGGAGCTCAGTTATATTCAATATATATCACCAGTGCCAGGAACAGTTGGCTCTTTGGCCCACCTTAGTGGGTTCTCAGTTACTGCTTTCTTGATTTTGATAACTTGGGTAGGAAGCTTATCCTCTGATATCTTGAACTGGAGTCCATGTATGAAAAAAATACTCATTCTCTGGGAGCTTTTCATAGATTTGACCTTTCCAAAAAGGGTTTTTATCTTTTCTTTTTATTTTGTCTGTTTGATTTTCTAGCATAGTTCTTTAGAGATACTCTTATTCCTTTCTCTTAGAGATCAGAATATGATGTATGAATGACTGGGGGTGGGGGAAACAAAAAGCAGAGCACATTTTCATCTGATGTCGTATTGTTTATGGAGATACACAGTGCTAGGCTTTAATCCCTAGAATTGACCATGGAAAATGATTAATATTTGTAATCTTGTAAGTGGGTAGAAAAGGAGTTAAAAGCACACTATATAAATCATGGAACCAATTAAGTATGTGTGTGGGGGAGGTGAGGGTAACTTCACCAAGAGTAGGTGTTTTCATTATTTTTCTTTCATCTCTTTTCAGAATTAAACAGTAGGAGCAGGCAAGATTGAATCTCTTTATTTTCAATTTATCTTCCTATTAAAATTGCTGGTGCTAAAGTTTCTCCCAAGTTAACCCTATGTTAACTTTTTGGGCAGACATTATATTTTTCATGACTAAAGGTGGAAAAATAGTTTGTTTAGGGTGTGGTTCCTGTCTCAGTGAGATAATTCCACAGAAGCACCTACCATGCTTCCCAGATCCAGAGTATGTCACTGCTGTATTTCTCTGCCAGTAATCGTGCAGTGTTTCTCAGGCATCTTATGTGCCAGAGCACAGAGTTTGAGATTATGTGAGGCAATGCCATAAGAGAACTGAGAGGGGTCAGGATTGTGAATTGTGAGAGGAATAAACTCAGTCTTGGTTTGATTTTTAATTGTCTGAAAATCAAAAGGAGTCTGAAACTTCAGTTCCGCATTTGAAAAAGATGGAGCTAGTGATGCCTTTTCTATCTATTTCACATGTGCTCTGTAAACCATAAAATTTGTGCAACCCCCCCCCCAAAAAGCTTATTTACAAACATATATAAGATTAATGTGGGGGTGATGAGCAGAATGTATTAGAAAAGGGGACTGTATGGAAGCAGTATGGTAAATTCAAAGGCCACCAGAATAGTTCAGAAAATGAGATGCTAAGATGTTGTTTGGGGGTCATAGAACGGGAATGGAAAGAAACACAAATGTGGGAGACACTGTGGTGATTCCAAAATTTGGAGACTGGATAGAGAAGTTAAAGAGTGAATTCAACTATTAGAGTCTGAATGGCTACGTACTGTCTTACGATGGTCAGTGACCTGGCTCAGGAGTAGGCGCTCCAGGGGTGGTGGTGGTGGTGGTAGTGGTCAGTCTAATTTTAGAAATGTTGCATTTATGGGGTGCCTGGGTGGCTCAGTCGTTAAGCGTCTGCCTTCAGCTCAGGGCGTGATCCCTCGGTCCTGGGATCGAGCCCTGCATCAGGCTCCTCCACCGGGAGCCTGCTTCTTCCTCTCCCACTCCCCCTGCTTGTGTTCCCTCTCTCGCTGGCTGTCTCTCTCTGTCAAGTAAATAAAATCTTAAAAAAAAAAAAAAAGAAATGTTGCATTTAGGTAATGGAAGTCTAGCCGGATTTAACATATTTGTGATACAATTGAAAACACTGCACAGGAGCTCGGGAGAGAAGTCCATATGAAAGGACAATTTGGAGCAATAAATGAATTTTTAGAAAGAGGAGCAAAATGCCCCAAGAATGTAATGTCTATATTTGCAGCATGATTTATCAAAGATGCATTATAAATATTTTGAAAAACTGTAAGAGAACACAGTGAACAAGATAATGCCCATATAATTTAAAGCCTGTATGGTGTGGGTAGTATTTGGGAAAGAACGTTACCCAATTGGATTCATTACAAAGTAGAGACTTGTATAAATTAATATTAAATGGAGAAATGGAATCAGCAAACAAAAATATTCACCACCACCACCACCCTCCCCCCAAATAAAACTGGGCTCAGACAGTTTTATAGACAAATTTTACCACATTTTAAGGAAATGCTTATTTGTAACTTATTTACCTGTTCCATGGACAGTGGAAACAAAGGAAAAATGCATGCATTTAAGAACTATAAAACAAAGGAAAACCTGTTAAGTTCAATTCAGGAACATACCAAGGATCCCTGTTAGCATCCTTTTGTTCAACAGGGAACTACTGTCTAAAATGGAGTAATAAATTTGAAAATAAAAGGGATAAGGATTACAGTAGCTCGTTTCAATATGACTGTCTACTAGAAAAAAAATCAGTGACTCAATAAACTGTTAGAATTTAAAAAATATAGTAAGGTTGCCAAGTAAATGCTCAATAAAAATCTTTAGCATATTTATACACCTGCAATAAACAATGAGAAAATAACGTACAATGTATCTAGGACTAAATGTAGCAAAATAAGTGTTAACCAAATGACTAAATGTACCACATTCTTGAGTGGGAATACTCAACAGTGTAATAAGGGAGTGGATTTTCTTTCAATTAACTAATAAATTAATTGCAACTCCAACTAAAATACCAATATAAGTTATTATAAAACTTGACACGTAGTTCCCAGAATTCATATGAAACATGAAAGGGTCAAAAATTACAGGCACAATTTTGAAACAAAGAATAACAAAATGGAAGCACACAACAGATATCAAGACATTCTAACATTGTAGTAATTAAGACTATTTGATATTTGCACATGAGTAAAAACAAACTAGTGAAGCAGAATAGGGGGCCCAGAAAAAGGTCCACCACATATATGGAAAGTTGATGTGTCACAGAGGTAGCATTAAAATTGTTCAATGAAAAAAATAAGCTGTTTAGTAAGTGGTGGTGAGGTTGATTGATCTGGGAAAAAATATGTATACTTAACACAATACAAGAATCGCTTCCAGATAGATAAAGCATTTGTATATGTAAAACAAACAAAACAAATCAGAAGGGAATATCTATAATTTCAGGTTAGAATTTTTTTTTTAAAGATTTTGTTTATTTGACAGAGAGAGACAGCCAGCGAGAGAGGGAACACAAGCAGGGGGAGTGGGAGAGGGAGAAGCAGGCTCCCAGTGGAGGAGCCTGATATGGGGCTTGGTCCCAGAACGCTGGGATCACGCTCTGAGCCGAAGGCAGACGCTTAACAACTGAGCCACCCAGGCGCCCCTCAGGTTAGAATTTCTTAAACAAGAAAAAAAAAAAAACCCATAATTTAAAAAGATTAATAAATATGACTATTTTAGGGGCCCCTGGGTGGCTCAGTCAGTTAACTGTCTGCCTTCAGCTCAGGTCATGATCTCAGGGTCCTGGGATTGATCCCCACATTGGGCTCTCTGCTCAGCGGGGAGCCTGCTTCTCCCTCTCCCTTTGTACTTTCTCTCTCTCTCTCAAATAAATAAGTACAATTTTTAAAAAAATAAGTACATAAAATAAATATGACTTTTAAATATAAAACATAATTTCAGGAAAAGGTACTATTAATAACGTAAAAAGAAAATCCATATAATTAGAAGTTACAAATTACAATGAATTAATATCCAGAATTTATAAATAACTACAAATCAATAAGAAAAGAGAAAATGAACCAGTAGCAAAATGAGATTATAAGCAAGAAATTCAGTGAAAAAGAACCCAAAGTCTTTTTAAGTAATCACATCAATAATCAGGGAATTGTAAATTGAAAATACAAGGAGATTCCTTTTCACATTCATCAGATGGTCAGTAATTATAATCATTTGACAAAATGCAAATGTTGGAAAAGAGGAAGACTGACAGACTGTCAGCTATCAACAATGGGGTTGGTCCTGAGTTGCTATAGTCACTTTGGAGAGCAAAGCAGCAGTAGCTGGTGAAGCTCATGATCCACATACACTGTGTGACTCAGAAATCCCACGTGTGGGTATAATTAGGAGAAAATCATGCATAAGTGAACAAAGAAGTTTTAATGGTTCACTTCAGAATTATAGATAGTAAAAAATCCACTCTGGAAATTCCTCAAAAAATTAAAACTAGAACTAACTTGTAATTAAGAATCCCCTTTTAGGCATATCTGTATGAAGGAAACAAAATCACTTTCTGGAAGTTATACCTGCTGTCCCGTTGTCACTGAAGCATTATTTACAATAGCCAAGATATGGCAACAACCTAGGTATCCACTGATGGGTTAATGGATAAAGAAAATGGGGTATATACATACACTTATACATATTATTCAGCCATAAAAAATAAGGAGATTCTGCCATTTATGATAACATGATGGACCTGGAGGACATTATGCTAAGTGAAATAAGCCAGACACAGAAAGACAAATACTGACTGATCTCACATAAATGTGGAATCTAAAAAAGCCAAACTCAAAGAACCAGGAGTAGAGCAGTGTTTACCAGGGGTTGGGGTTGGGAACATGGGGAGATGTTGGTCTAAAGGTACAAAATTTCATTCGTAAGATGAATAAGTTCTGGGGATCTAATATACAGCAGAGTGACTATACTTAATACTGTTCTATTACATACTTGAAAATTGCTAAGAGAGAGGTCTCAAGTTCCCCACTGCAAGAGCACAAATAGTAATTATGTGAAATGATAGATGTGTCAATTAACTTGGTTGTGCTAATCATTTCACAGTGTGTATGTAGATTAAAATACCATATTGTACACCCTGAAAATCATGTTGTGCAATCTCAATAAACAATTTTTATTTGTCAATCATACCTCAATAAAGCTGGGGAAAAAACTTCTAAAAATTATTAATAGTAAAAAATTCAGAAAAAAGTAAATATCAGTAAATAGTATTCAACAAATAAGTTGTAGAATATTTATAAAACATCATAGAACATACAATAAATTAACTAGAGCTACATCTGTCAATCTCGATTAATCCCCAAAATGTAAAGCAGAAGGATGTATACTTTTTTATAACATTAGAACACAAAACACTACAATATGGATTCATCTTCTGTGTTATCACAAATTATCCCATGTTTAGTGGCTTAAAACAACACACACTAATTAATTTTGTAAGTCAGAAGTCCAGTGTAGGTCTCACTGCACTAAAATCAAGGTATTGGCAGGGCAAGTTGTGTTTCTTTCCGAAGGCTGTAGTGGAGATTCTGTTAACTTACTCATGTAGCGTGTTAACCGCATTCTGTCCCTGGAAGTTGTAGGACTAAGGCCTCTGTTTTCTTGTCGGCTGTAAACTGAGGGTGATTCTTAGCATCTGGATGACACTTCCTTGTGTTGCTTCTTTCTCCTTTTTCAAACCCCATTTGCCATATTCAAAGCCAACAGTGGCAGATTGTGTTTTTTTCATGTTGCATTTCTCTGGTCCAGTCTTCTGCCTTCCTCTTCTATTTTGAATTGCCAAGTAGAATGAATTGATTTTATTGGATTGGGCCAATAACCCTTATAATCTGTGATAATTCCCCACTTCAAGGTCCTTACCCTCTAGCATATCTTACTAACTCTTTAATTTTAATCACATTTGTAAAATCCTTTTTTTGGTGTAAGATAAGATATTCACAGGTCCTGAGGATTGGGACATGGGCATCTTAGGAGATCATTTTTCTCTGTACTGTACTATATATTTTTCATAAACAAATACATCTGCACTGAAACTATAAAAACATCCATGAAAAAATTGGTACTAAATTGAGGATACATACTAGGTACCTCTAGATTAAGAAAGAGGGAAACTGATTAGGAAAAAATTCTCAGCCTAGTTTTCCTCTACTGTTTAATATTTTTAAAAAATGGATTTGAAACTTAACTGTAAAAATGCTAGGGTTTCCTTAGGTTAAGTGGAAATGAGGGCAAGAAAAGAGGACATAGACTTTTTTTTTAAATCATAACATATTTATCAGTACATTTGGAATTTTTATAATAGAATATGTTTAAAGGGAGAGGAACAAAAGAAAAGAAGAAAAGTGTGCGACGCGTCAGTAATCAGTGAAGTAGATTTTATGATAACTAAAAATAGGCAAAACTAGGGTGCTTAGGCCAGCAACTCAAACCTTGGTAAAGTGGAAGAGGAGGTTTTGAGCTGTGATGAAGAGATGATGACATTAAGTCTTTAAAGAATATGGAAACCTTAGTGTTATCATGATGAGCGTCGTAGGGAGTGATGATGAATAAAGAAACTGAGCTACCCAAGTAGATGATCAGCTGGGAGAAATAGCTGATCAGGCATTGAAAGACACACAGGAACTTTAGAACGGTCACTATGAAAATGAGATAGGAGAAGGTTGAAGGAATAGACAAGGATCCACAAAATTGGGATTACTAACATTGGCAGTGTGCTCACTCAGTGGTGTTCTAGACTTTTCTTAAAGTCAAGTCTTTGGAAGACTGCTAACTCAAACACAGGAGAAAACAGTGGTTATCTAGGTGGGGATTTGCATTAAAGAAAAACAAAGGGGTAATGAATTCCAGAATTGCTAGAGAAGAAAGCATCCAAAGAGGTTACCATGGATTTCAGCCTGGGTAAGGAGTTAAAAATAAAAAAAGCCGGGATCTGGGGAAGAGAGAATTTGGTTTGGAAAATCAGATGAGCCTGGTCTTAAGGTCCTAACAAGAGCAGAGAAAAAGTTAAGTAGTTTTTATCAGGTGTGGAAAATAGAATAGCAAAGGCGTTAACTGTGTTATAATTTGAAAAGAGAAGCTCCAACTTTGTGATTTAACATGAAACACAGATAACTTAATTTTTTTCTTAAGATTTTATTTATTTATTTGACAGAGATAGAGACAGCCAGCGAAAGAGGGAACACAAGCAGGGGGAGTGGGAGAGGAAGAAGCAGGCTCATAGCAGAGGAGCCTGATGTGGGGCTCGATCCCACAACACCAGGATCACGCCCTGAGCCGAAGGCAGATGCTTAACCGCTGTGCCACCCAGGCGCCCCAAGAAAACTTAAATTTTTAAGAAAATTTTAATTGAAGTATAGTTGACATGTAATATTTTATTAGTTTTAGATGTATAACGTAGCGATTAGACAGTTATGTACATTATGCAATGCTCACCATGAGATGTGTATTACCATCAAAACAATGAACCAAAGATAATTTTTGACACAATATACCTTAAAGCTTAGTTAGGTAAACAGTATTGTCCAGGCATCAGCAAAGCACTGGGGGAATGCCAATTTATAAAGGACTTGCTGCACGTTTCTTAAAGCATTGCCACTAAGGTTTTATCCATCCCTTCAACCTTTTTTGACTGTTGTCTTTTCACTTACCTCTGTCCTCACCATGGTTCATTTTGATTATATGCCCTTTTATAATCTACAGCCAAAGCCTTTTCAGGTGGCGAGGTTATAAATAATTATAGTGTTCAGAATTTAAATCAAAGCTTTTAGAATTTTACCCAATGTTTTAAAATGACTTGTACAATAATGCATAGAGGCAGAAATCAGACTAGAATCAAGGTCTTCTAATTCCAGCCTAGTATCCTTCTCTGGTGCTCCCCATTGTCTTTTTTAAAATAAAGGAGCCACCCAGATCATGTAACAGTTGAGTGAAAGAGAGTTAGAGAAATAAGACAGTGAGCCTGTAGTTCACGAAAAGCTTCCTTTCTTGGATGGAGCTAGAAATCCTGATGTGATCATTTTTATATAGTGTTTGAAATGGATACTACTACCCATGGCCAGCAAAATGAAGGTACATTTCCTGTTGGTCCAAGAGGGCATTATGGGAGGGAATGACACAATTAACTGATAGTTTATTGCTTTGGGGAAATATTTGGACATCCTGTTTGCTTGATCAGCAGTTAAACCCCAGGTTGCTGTTTGACCTTGGTTCACCCAGAAGATTATTTCTATAAACTTGAAAACTGAAACCAAGTAAGATCACATACACAAAAGAAGTTCAAGGGAAGAAAGTCAAAGCTTTTGTTTGTCTCTGGGGTGTGAATGCTGGCCAAAGACTATACTACTGTTCCCTCTCTGGAAACAAGGTGATTTGCATTTCTCCTGGGTTTTAGCTCCTGATTAACTATGTAAATAACTTTATTCAGCAAAGCCTCCTTTTTCCCTCTTGGATTTTGACCTTTGGAGCTCTGTAGTAATGTTTGTGGGAATTAAATTATGAACATTAAATATCAGAAGTTTGGGAAAAATGTGAAGGTCTAGTGGAAAATGTCATATTAAAGTATAAGTAGTCTACAATAAACATATTTTTATTAACACTTACGTTTCCCAGTTGCTACACATAATTATCTTCTGACTTGATAAATAATTTTATGAAAAACTTTAAAGTCCACCTCCCTGCAGCTCCCAGCACATAAATATGAATGATAAGAGCTATTAGCAGTACTTCTCGTCAGATTCATGTGTTGCAGTTAGACCAGACCCCCTACCTGAGAATCTAAGTCAAATAGGAACCATTTCTCTTGGTAGGGATCTTTGTAGTTTGTAGAGCCCTTGAACATGTTATGTTGTGTGTTTGTTTTTATGCTTTGTTTTTTCCAAATACCACTGCGAGTTAATTAGTGCTACTATTCTCTGTATTACTCCCATGAAGAAAATAAGGTTACAAATTTGGCCGCAAATAACCGCTATCCTGACTTTTATAGCAAGAACTTTCTTCTATCTTTATTGCTATAAAAGTCAGGATAGTGGTTATTTATGGAGTTGGAGAAATTGTGAATGGGATGGAGCATAAAGAGGTCTCCTGGGATGACTATTTACAAGGATGTACAACTTAAAAGAACTCATTCAGCGATACATATTTTGTCTGACTTTCCAAATTGCATTTTACTGTAAAACTTAAATACATAATCAAACTTGAAAAAAAAAAAAGAAGAAAGAAATTTGGCCACAGTTGTTCAAAGCTAGTAAGTGAATATCTGGTTTTGGATTCCAGTGTTTGGACTCCAAGGTTAGTGCTTTTCTCCTTTAAATTAATGCAGGTGGGGGGAGATTCTGATAACTATGAGTGGTTTCATTCCCAGGGAGTATTCTTACCTGGCTCAGCCAAAGCTGTATTCAACTACTGCACCACACTCTGACATATGGAATCAAATGGACACAATGCTTACCAGGAATTGTGACTTGTCACAAAGGGCATTATCATTTCCAGTGATATTCGTGGAAGCTTCTAAAAAAGGAAAATAATTTTAGATTTTTTTTTAAATTGCTCAGTTCTAAGCAAAAACCAAAGAACAGAGTTTTATAAAGGTACCAGAAATGTAATGTTAATTAAAATCTGCCCAAATTTTCCTTGGGTGTTAAAGAAAACAAAACAAGGTGAAAATAATAAAAATAATAGAATAATGAAGCAAAAAAAGAAAAGAAAAAAACAGTATTAACATATCAGAGTCAGCCCACCATAAAAGAAAATAATAAAGCAGCAAAGAAACTACTGAGTTTTAGGGTCCCTAGGTTTCTTTTACACCAGTAAAGCTTGGCTAAAATAACACAAACCGTATAGCTTACTAATTTTTCAGGCCAATATTTGGGTATAATTTGTGTGCTTTATAGGCCTGAAAAACCCAGGAGAGGCCACAAATTGCTGACGTAACTGTCTTTGAATTTAACAAAGCCCATTACCATGTCAGTGAGGAAGATGGGTGGAAAGCTTAAGGGGGTAGATTTTCTAGGCACCCACAGGGGCTTTTCACTACAGCTACTGAAATGCTAATAAACTCCCTTGATTTTTGGCACTGAGCAGAGTATTTTTAACAGTTCACCTCTAATCGCAGATAATTCTTTTTTTATTATGTTATTTTAGATGCTGTTATTACACACATAGCAAATGTTGCTATGTTACTGAAAACCATAAACTGTACACATGATATGAGTCCTAACAAAAGTGAAATTGTCTGTAGTCTCGAGTTTAAAGGTAGGTGTGTGCTTGCATGCGTGTGCGTGTGTGTGTGTGTGTGTTTATGTTTCAATCTGCCCACCATTCATTTTAGAATAGATTTTATGATGTCTGGAATGTGAACTGAACTTTCTGTCCTCTCTTGTTTCAATTAAAAGAAATTAAGAGCTTGCTCATTCTCTTTCCAGTAAATTTTATTATAAATTTGGAGTAGGGATATCTCAAGCAATCAAATTTCATACATTTCTTAGCCTTAAAGATTAAAACCCGTGTAGTGAGTAGGACAGGGTATGAAAATATATTGTTTTGTCTTAGACTGGGCAACTACTTTTGATTTTTTTTTTTAAGTGAGACAAGCTGCACTTGGTGATTTCTGAGTGATTTTCATCCTAAAATAATATGCTTAATTTAACTTCAAGGGGCAAAAATGGATTTTTAGACAAAAATATTCCCTCTCTATTTTTCTCTCTTTTTATTTGTTTGCTTGTTTGTTTGTTTTGCTTAAATTCATTAGGGAGTTGGCATTTATATTTTTAATTTTTATTTTGAAATAGTTTAAACTCATAGAAAAATTTCAAGAGAAAAATCCTATGTACTTTTTAACTTAAATACATCCAGTTGTTAACATGTTACCACCTATGCTTTATTTATATCTAATCTTAATTTTTTTTAGCCATTTGGGAGTAAGCTGCACAAGTACTGCTTCTTTACCTCTAAATTTTTCAGTGTGTGTTTCCTAAGAAAAAGGATATTCAGTTTCATAATTAAAGAACGATGACTAAAATCAACTTTTTTTTTTACACTATTGATGGCTGTCTACATAGTTTCTTCACATTTCATCTATTACCCTAGTAAAGTCCTTTAGTAATTTTCCCTAGGCCTGGATCCAGTCCAGGACTGCATATTTCAATCTGTTCTTCTGTGGGCAGAGCCCAGCCTTAATAGCCTTAATCTGCAGGTTTGCAGACATGGGTGAAAAAATGGCAAGACATTATTAGGCAAGGAAAGATGGAGTCAGGAGCTAAACAAATTGTCCAAATAAACATCAAACCAAAGGAACTAGACAAGATACCAGAATGAAGATATATGCATGTACTGGCATGTAGAGAGAATCACTGTAGAGTGCTATTGTTTTTTTTTTTAAAAATACAGGTTATGCATATTATGATTTTAATTTTATAAATATCTGGGTTTATAGATATAAAAGCCCAATTATATACTCAAAAATTTTAACAATGGTTATTTTTTGGCATTGGAAATATGAATAATAAGTCAATTGTATATTCTTTTTTATCTAAAATTTTACAATATCTTTGTCTTCTTAAAATTTTATAATAAAATTTTATGTTTACCTTTACTATGGAAAAGTTATTTTGCTTACAGAGAGACAGATAAGTGGATATAGACATAGCTGTATCTCAAATAAGAACAAAAATCACAGTGACCAGTTGAGTGATGGAAGCTGTGTCTTAGAGAGCAGCCATGTGACTGGTAAAAGCTCAGAACAAGCTGTAACAAGTTGTCTTCCAGTAAGATTTTTAGAAGAACTAGGGTCTGTGGACATACCAGTGGGATTGGAGGGAACTACTGGGGATGCCAAAACAGACTGAATGGGGTTCATTCAACAAGTCACTTCTCTAATGTGATGGATGGAAGCCTAATGATAGAATGTCCATGAGCTCTTTTCATAGCATATGGTAGACTTGAGGGCCTGGGGGATCTAAAGATGATAATCTAAAAGTATTCACTAGTGATGTTTGCAAATGCTAAAATCTCACCTTAACCACACTACATAAATACATGTTCAGTCATATAGAGATTCCTTTTGGGATATATTATAGGAAATATCCCAAACACATATGCAGGGGTGTCAGATATGGCAATTAGGGATTTTATGGATTTTTCCTTTGTCGAGTAAATGTAAATATTATATGTCTCATCATGACCACATCGCCATTTTCAGGACTACAAAATCACAGGGCTAGAAAATGAACAGGTGAAGATTTTTTCTTTTTTGTTTCATTATTGATTTTTTTTTTTTTTTTTTTTTTTTTTTTTTTTTTTTTTGGTAATTGTAAGAGCTAGTGAGGTTGTCTCCTTAACCACATTCCTGCTGACATTAGCTGCCAAATGACAACATCAAAATTGTACACGTTCCTCTGGATAATTTCTAGGTGCTCGCCAGCATTGAGAAAGTGGACATACAGTTTCCAAATAATTCCTGTCTGAAAGCTAGGTACTGCAGGGTCTTGGTCTCTTGGCATTCCTGTCACTACATTTGAATTTTAAGTTCTCAGTGGCAAGACCTTAGCTGAGTATATTTTACAGATGACAGATAACAGATGGTGGAGTGATGGGTATGACTTTGGCATTCCCGTCACTACATTTGAATTTTAAGTTCTCAGTGGCAAGACCTTAGCTGAGTATATTTTTACAGATGACAGATACAGATGGTGGAGTGATGGGTATGACTTTGGCATTCCCGTCACTACATTTGAATTTTAAGTTCTCAGTGGCAAGACCTTAGCTGAGTATATTTTACAGATGACAGATACAGATGGTGGAGTGATGGGTATGACTTTGGCATTCCCGTCACTACATTTGAATTTTAAGTTCTCAGTGGCAAGACCTTAGCTGAGTATATTTTACAGATGACAGATACAGATGGTGGAGTGATGGGTATGACTTTGGCATTCCCGTCACTACATTTGAATTTTAAGTTCTCAGTGGCAAGACCTTAGCTGAGTATATTTTACAGATGACAGATACAGATGGTGGTGATGGGTATGACTTTGGCATTCCCGTCACTACATTTGAATTTTAAGTTCTCAGTGGCAAGACCTTAGCTGAGTATATTTTACAGATGACAGATCCAGATGATGGAGTGATGGGTATGACTTTGGTGCATGGTAATAACGATGTGGTAGTTATCAAGGTGAATGTTGATGCTCATCAGTGAACCGCAGAACTTTATAAGGAGGAATAAATAAGTTCTGGGGTGAGCTTCCTACACTCCACTTTCTGTCTACTCTACACGAAGCCCTTTGCTGATAAAGCCTTGTGGGTAGAAGATGGGAAATGAAGTGAAAGACTTCCTAAATCCTGTCCCCAATTGCCTCTAGGCTTCTGATTCTGAAAACAGTTGTCTTACTAAGTGACCCTCATCGTGCTTTTTGTTGGGTGAATGAGAAAGAGGTTCTTAGTTTCAGAATTGTGAAGAAGAACCTGGGAAGACTGGCACAGAAATGGGGGAAGATTGTGATGAGATGCCATCTCAGTCCTGTTGGAATGGCTATAATTAACAACACAAGAAACAACAGGTGTTGTCAAGGATGCAGAGAAAGGGGAACCCTCTTGTACTGTTGGTGGGAATATAAACTGGTACAGCCAATGTGGAAAACAGTATGGAGTTTCCTCAAAAAGCTAAAAGTGGAACTGCCCTTTGATCCAGCAATTACAGTACTAGGTGTTTACCCAAAGGATACAAAAATACAGATTCAAAGGGGTACATGCATCCCGTTGTTTATAGCAGCATTATCAATAGTAGCTAGAGCTGTGGAAAAAGCCCAGATGTTCATCGACTGATGAATGGATAAAGAAGATGTGGCAGACACACACACACACACACACACACACACACACACACACACACACACACACGCACACAATGGAATATTACCCAGCCATCAAAAAGAATGAAAGCTAGAATGTATTACATAAGCAAAATAAGTCAGAGAAAGACAAATACCTTGTGATTTCACTCATGTGGAATTTAGGAAACAAAACAGATGAATGTAGGGGAAGGGGGGAAAAGAGAGAGAGAAGGAAAGAAACCTTAAGAGACTCTTAAGGACAGAGAACAAACTCAGGGTTGCTGGAGGGGGAGTGGGTGGGGATGGTCTAGATGGGTGATGGGCATCAAGGAGAGCACTTGTTGTGATGAGCACTGGGTGTTATATGTAATTGATGAATCACTAAATTCTACTCCTGAAACCAATATTACAATAAGTGTTAAGTAGAATTTAAATAAAAAATTGAAAAAAAAGTAGGGTAGAGTGGAAAGGTGGAAGCCTCATCCTTTAAGAATCTTACAAGATAGTCTGGCTGGAATTTGGCAATTGGAGATGCTTCATTTATAATTTTAAATTTCCAGTAACATAAAATTTCCCCTTCTTGTAGCTACTAGGTCTTGAATGTCTACTATATGCTAACACAATTCTTTTAACAGCTTTTAAAACGTGCTGTTCTTGCTTTACATATGAAGAGACTGGTGCTCACATTTAAGTGGTTTGCTCAAGATCAAGTAGCTAGTAGATGAAAGACAGGCTTTAAAGCCATGTCTATCTGACCCCAGGTTCTATGTTCTTTTCCTTAACAGATTGCTATTTAATCCACCACTGATTTCCTTTCATGTTTGCTTGCTTAAAATGAATTTAATATTTCCCATTAATTAAATAGATGCCTGTCAACCTATCTGAATGACCAAGAAAGTAAAGTTTTTCTTTGGCATATTTGACTTTTATAAATCCCTTTTTCCTATTTCTGCCACACAAGCCTCAGCCTCAAATATACAAACTCTCCAGCACATTCCATCCTTTCCACCATCTTGTTTACTTAGGCAGATGGAATAGATGCCAGAGCTCTTCAATTTCCCTTGTGTTTCTTCTCAATGAATGTATCTGCTTGTCCTATCTGATAATTACATATGTTGATAATCTAATTTATGCTAATATAGTGAGCTAATGAATTATAGCCTTCATTGTACATATATAAAATTTGCATACACCTGAAAGTTTCCATAGTGATAAAAATCTAAAATTCCATGAGATAATGCTAATGATGGGAATTTGATCCCCCATAGCAGGCTGTGGAAATATGGAATTGATGTATATTTCTAGGCTCTGAATTCATAATACATCAGGGTTGCCCCTTCTTCCACCTCTACAATTGCCATTATCAACAGTTTCTATTAACTTCTCATACATACAAGTTATAACTGAATCCATTCTACACAGAGGCACTAATATTTTCCAGTCAACTAACTTTTTTTCTGAGCATATAACGGATCAACCACAGACACCTAATTTCACTTCGCCTTAGTACTTTCATCTGTAAAATGAGAGATTTAGATTTAATAATCCCAAATTTCCCTTTGTACTATATAATTCTATGAAAAGAACATTTTCATGAAATAAATATAATCTGTACATTTCTGATGAATTTCAAGTTAGCTCATCAAAATGTTTTGTAAAAAGCTATTTGATACTGTTTGGGCCCTGTGAGTACTTCCCAAAAATCATTTTCTTGCTTTCTGTGCATCAGGAAATAACATTCTGCCAAGTGTAAAAGGAACCCGAGCCTCCAAAAGGGGCTGAGATTGTGTAGTCTCAAAGCTCAGATGGATATGACTTGGCCAAATGTGTTATCCCCTCTCTGTTATGTTGCCAGCTGGTAAGGTTAGTTCAGTTTTACCATTTAAAGTTTCCTTTTGGACTAATGAATATTTCTAAAATATTGTATTGCTTTAGAGCTCATGCTATCGCCATGTAAATCAATTCCCACCTCTATTATATAAGTACGTGATTTTTACCCCTACAAAAATTCCATTGAGATATTATAGGCCTTATATTGGCTAATAAGAGACTATGGTGGTGGTCTGGTGGAAACAACTATGGGTGGGATTTGGGGGAGAGAAATTGTCATCACTCTGGCTGCAAAATTCATAGAAAAGCTGGAAGCTGCTGTTCAGTTGTGGATGGCTCCATTTAATCAATGGAATCATAAGGTAAAGTCACAGTTCCATTAGCTTTCTCTCAGAGGATAACTCTTAGGGTAGCATCTCTTGGGAGTAGAAAGACAGGGAAGTGAAAAAGACCAGAAGCTTATCCATAAAAGAGGCCTCAGAAGGTGGGAAGTTGTCAGGACAAGGCTAAGAAACTGAGGAACCGTGGCCTTCCACTTCTCTGATAATTAAGAATTTACTGGTCCTGTGTGCATACTGTGTGCCTTAATAAGCAGTAAAAGAATGTGCCTGCCTGCAATAATCATTTTAAAAATATTAATGCAGCTTTGAGAAATTGGGACCTGATTTTAAGTGTTACATTTTATTTGTAAGTGCACAGTTTAATTACGCCCATAAAACATTGATTAGTTAATATTTACTGCTGTTTTGTGACTTGGGAGCCAGACAGGTTTGTAATCAGAAGCAGTGTCCGAGATGTGCCATATTTAAGGCAGAGAAACAAGCTGGGGGACAGTCAACTGAAGGATCATCTGAATGTTTTCAAGAATACTTTTTCTTGGAGTTGAACATGATTGGAGTTGAACATGATCCAGTGCAGCTGGTTTACACTAGGTGTGCAAGCCTGACCTGCTTTTGGACTATGTTGCCATCATTTGGGGAGTATGAGCATTTTTCTCTTTGAAAGAATTTGGAATATTCAAGGTATTGATGAAATCTGCATGTTATTTGAAGGGGATGCTATGGATAGAATTGTTTCCCTCCTAAATTTGTATGTTGAAACCCTAACCCCACAATGATTTTGGGGAAAGGCCTTCTAGGAGGTAATTAAGGTTAAATGAGGTCACAAAGTGGGGTTCGAATTTGTTGGAATAAGTGGCCTTACAAGAAGAGGAGGAGAGATCTCTTTTCTCATGCATGAACCAAGGAAAAGCCATGCGAGGACATGGTGAGAGGGCAGTGGTCCACAGCCCAAAGAGAGAGGGACTCACCAGACACAGACCCTGCTGCCACATTGAGATCGGGCTTCCCAGACTCTAGGACTGTGAGAAAGAAACATTAGAATTGTTTAAGCCCCTAGTCTATGGTATTTTATTATAGCCACTCGAGTGGAGTAAGACAAAGTGGCTCATGGGAAATGAGTGGAAAATAATTAGAGGTGAAGCAAAGCTATCTGATTATAGCAGGTGTGATGCTAGGCCATGGGCCATAGTTAGCTAGTGGGACTGGGCTCGGGGATATGTTAAGCCAGAATCTGATCGATGCTGAGATAGATCTAGGAAGTCAAGAAACTAAAAAAAAGGAGGCAAAGCTGAAAAAGGGAGATGTGGACATGGTTCTAGATAGACAAGAAGGACCCAAAGATGAGGCAACGGTAGACCCTAAGTAAAGCATTAAGGAGCAAGCTTGATGAATTATAATCCCCAAACCTTTTTATCTCTGCCTGGTGATTTTCTACAGTGGAGGTGGACAATCTGAGGCTGTAGGAACTTAGTGTATTCAGAGATCGGTGGTTGTAAAAGTCTTTGCTTCTGATAGTGAGAGCAACAAAGGTGCCGGTGTGGGAAATTACTTAATGTCCAAAAACATGGGGAATGACTAAGTAAATGATGACACAGATGTTCATGTCTTTTAGAATCCAATTAAAAGTCATATTGTCATTTGTTCGGTGATGACGTATAACCTGAGAAATATCAATATAATATGAGTGTGTTAAGTATGATCAAAATTATTTTTTAAAGTGCATGCACACACACACACTCAGAGGATGGAAACACATATTTATCTCTGGATCTTAGGGTTATTTCTAATTTTATGCTTTGTTCTTTTTAAATATTTTTTTCAGCATAAATATATCTCACTTTGAAATCAGAAAAAAATCCTACTATTATGAAAGGAATATTTGATAGGGGTTGAGAGTGAGCCAGGAGAAGGGTTACCATAAAAGACACTCTCAATCTTACTACTCCTTCTTTTGGATTCTCCAGATACGTTTTGAGTTCTTATGTGTACATGATATGATGTAGGGTGGGCTAAAAAGGAGTCACGTTCCTGTGCCACTCTCCCCAAGAAAAAATGGATGGTGTGATTGGTTTTCATTGGCTCGTGATTCCACAGTGTGGCACACAACTGCTTTTTTCCATAAACAAATAGGACAGAGTAAGAAACAGGATAAGGCAATGAAAGCAGTATAAGCCCATCTGGCAGGCAAAGCAGTCATCACCTCCCATATCCATATTCCTCATGGTCCTAGGCCTGTTAGGGCAGTGATTGTAGTCCCCCTTTCAGGAAGGTCTGATCACTGATAAATCTTGAAGAAAAGAGGAGAGATACCGTTGGTTTTGTAATTGGTATTCTTTCTGTGAGGCGTCTAAGAATGGGCAGGAGATGGGTGTCAGTGTCAGGAGCAGTACAGGTGTGAGGTGTATCAGAATCCCCGAAATGGTTCACAATGCTACATTGATCAAATGTAGCAACTGACTTAAAAAAATCCTGAAATAAATATACCTATCTACAATTAGTAACCATATGAAAAGCAGCTTTTATCCTCCTCACGAAATAGCGGAACTTTGTCTAATGTAACCTCAGCTCGTTTTGAGAACACTTCTGTTATTTGTGACAAGATAACAGCTCTCTGACAATAGCTAGTTCAGACATGTATTGTTCATCTGTAATATAAGCTGACAGTCACCAAACTAAGAGCACAGTGTTTTATAAGACTTTGTAAACTCTGGAAATAATGATAGTTCAGTTACCACAGAGCTGAGAAATAAATTTAGTTTCTAAAATAGCATCTGAAAGGTTGCTGTTTGGCTTGTTGTGGTGGAGACTCACAGTGATCAGAGTTTGAGATGTAAATGTATTTTATTAGACTTGATAACAGCATCTTCCCCTTTTAGTGCTCAAGATGTGAGGAGGGCGTCAGTGCGCTTGACTTAACTGTTTCCTGGAGTCTCTGATTGGAGTGGAACTTGAGGAAATAGCCTTGAGGTGCTTTTGAGGAAGTGCTTAGGAACAAAACCGGTCAACTGTCAACTCTATTATAGTCCTGGGAAGACTCCTGCTTCTTTGGTATAGTCTGTATATACCTGCTTGTATATACTTGCTAATGCACAGGGCTTCATTTGGTCAACCAGAGAAGGGAACAAAAATGTCTATCAAGTCAACAAGTACCATTACTGATAAGTCAATCTGAGCACATTTTTGTTTAGGATCTACTCTGAGTATTTTCTTTTTTCTATAAAAAGCATTTATTTGTTTGAGTCCAGGTCCTGGACATGACCAGAAGGATTAGGATGCCATTTTGGAACCATTTAATTAAAAATTAAATTTTATCCAATTGATCATGGTCATCTGTTCAAGAGAAATAATGCTTCCTGTGGTCAAGTGTAGCAAAAATACAAACATCTGCTTTGAGCCAGAAAGTGAAAGTCCTTGTAATCACAAGTCCCATGTTGAAAGAGGTACACTCTCCATACATAGACATCCAGAACTTCCAAACAGGGTTGGGGCTAAGAAAATATTTGAACCTTTAGCCTTTGGAGATGTTTAGCTTCATAACCGTAACATTTAACAGGTATGGAGAAGTTGAGTGTGTGTGGAAGGAACAAAACAAAGGCAGGTCTTCTTTAAAGTGTTTTATACTATGGTCTAATTAAAATGAAAAGAATAGATAAGAGGACACAGGACAGCCAAATTAAAAAAAATCTGCATTGAAAAAAATCCATGCATTCTAAGGATATTCAAGATTTGCTTTGCTAAATCATCTTTTTTTCCTTCTCTTGAATGGCTTTAGAATTTTTTTTTTAATTTAATGCAGGGACTATATGTATAGTAACACCAAGCTTTTAACAGCTGCATTCCCCCCTTTTGCTGTCGTAATTATGGTCTCATTAGGATTCCAATAAAGAGTCAAGAAAAACCTTTTTTTTTTTTTAAGGAAAACAGAAGTGCCCACAGTGTCTACCAACATGCTATGCTTTTAAAATATTTGCATTTGAAATTCCTCATTGCAAATATTCTCAAACCAAAGGTAAATATAACACTTAGATTACTCCCAGAAGAACATTCCTTCTGCTATTAATACCCTGAATTCAAATCTGAATTTTTGCAAGTCTGTATAATTTTACTGCATGTACTTTATCCTGCAGTTTGGCTGGCTGTAAATGTTAGAACACTAGATGCATCAGAAATGAATAGAAGATGGCATCTCTTGCCTGAGTGAATACTTTTTCTCCTTCCTTCCTTCCTTCCTTCCTTCCTTCCTTCCTTCCTTCCTTCCTTCCTTCCGGCTTTCCATTTCATAAAACAGCCTATTTACAATATCAGATTCACAAGGATAGAGTCCTTAGTTAGACAAGAACAAAGACAGGTCTCTGTCCCAGAAAGCATCAGGCACATACATATTCCAGCTTTTAGTAGATCATTAGACTGTACTGTAAAAAAAAAAAAAAAAAAAGTACATCTTCAGCTCTCGCGTACCATTTGATGTGTTCTGTCCCTCATCTTAGTGACCAGTTCGACAGTTATGTTCTAGAGGTTGTCAGCCTTCATACTCTGGAGTCAGCATTTCTCCATGCTGCCCACACTCAGAAGCCTTCCTTTCTAATCGCACATTGTTTGCTTGTTGACCCATTACCTGGACTCCTATGTGTTTTGTTTTGTTTTTCCCCTAGGATTTATACATGGAGTTAATCCAAGCTAAGGTATTACAAACAATATTTTAAAAGTGGCTTTTAATACCTCCACCAAGAATCGGGCAAAATAAAGTAATTTAAGGGCTCATTACAGAGAGGATAATAAAACATTTAGGACCTACAGTTCATACTTCCTTGGTGGCTTTCTGTGGTCCTCTAAAGAAGGCCACCCCGAAGCAAACCCACAGCAAAAGGCTGGATATAAAAAGGATGTAGTAACAAAGAGAATGTTGGTGGTATTTTCCAGAGCAGTTTCCAATGCAAGCATGGGAGCGAAAGCAAGATGGCAGAAACTATGGGAATGAATGGAAGTGAGGGAAGTTCCACCAGTAAAAGTAGATCGTCGTTTTTGAGAGAAGTTGGCTAAGAGGGACAGGAGCAAGAAGGAAAGGAAAAGTTTTTGTTTTGTTACTTCAACAATGAATGATTTTGGCAGTGAGGTGCACTGGAAAAGTGCAAGAATTTTGTAGAGAAGGAGAAATAGAAGGAAACAGAAGGAAAAATAATGGAGGAGAAATAATTACTGGGATTCCAGAGGAGGAATAAGGAGTCAAGGGTCAGCGTCTGCTGAAAAGAGAAGCAGGGGCCAGCAGGAGGGCACCTCCCCAGAGAGGAACGGAGATACTAGGCCAGGATGGGTATAAAGATGAGATGCTGGCTCCACATGCAGACTTCCAGGAGTTTTTACCTAACGGATCATTTTTGCTGCAACAAAAGTGGGTCAGTTCATCCTCTAGGAGGAAGGAGGATGATAGGGGTAGAGGGGGGATAAGGAATTTTTGAAAACTGAAAATATTTGAAGTAATCACCATAGGACATAAGGGAGAACAAGTTTCCTGGAATATGTTTCCGTAGGTGGGATTACTACGTTAAATACAAGATAGTTTATGTTTTTTTTTTTTTTTTAATAGCTTTGCCAATTTTGCCCCCTAAAAAATGTTTGTCATTTGTACAGCATCCAGCATTAGAACAAGATGGAATTCCCTGAGCCAGCCGCGCATAATGTTCCCCTTGCTCTTCCCTCCCACTTCCTATCAGTTTTACCTGCTGACTGTACCTGAGCGTGAGCAAGAGCGCCCTGGCCTTTGTGCTTCTTCCAGCCCCCACCTTTGTTTCCATCACAGGGCTGCGTGCTTACTCTTTTCTCTGATGACAAGCCCGAAAGTCATGTAGGGGGCATCTCTTAAGGGATCCCATGAAACACTGCCCCCCCACCCCGCAACCCATTTGCTCTCTAACCCCTTCCTGTGTTTGCTTTTCTCTGTAGTATTTACCATTATATAAATTGAATTGTTTATTTTTACTATTTGTCTGTTTCTTCCACTAGAATATAAATTCGAGGAAGATGGGGACTTTGTCACATTAAACACCATATTTTTAGCTGCTAGAAAAATACTTGACAAGAGGTAGTCATTCAGTAACTTCTTGAAGAATGAAAGGAAAATTAATTTTAGTTTAACCACATTTTTAAGTGATTCTGAAGTGGATATTCTCACTCTAAATACTGTATGTTAATTTTGTGAGAAACTTGTATACACTTTTATGGGTTGTGTTCCAGTGCTCGTCTCACTTGTCTATTGAGATTTTAGTGACTTTCTTGTTGATTTCTGTGATTTCTATGTATAATAAAGATATTATTCAAGAGTAGCATTTGTTGCACGTTTACTGTAATTTGTTTTAATATATTATCATTAGTTATGCTTACATATGGACAAATTTGAGGAGTTATTTTCCTTTTTTATTTCTTCCATTGTGTTTGATTTAGCAAGACATTTTATCACCATAAATTTGATTAGACTTTGCTTTAATTTTTTTCCAGTGTTTTACATTATTTTCTAATATTTGATTTTTAATCCTCTTTGAATTTATTTTGGTATATAGCATGGAGCAGATATCAAACTAGGCATTTCCCCCAAATAATTAAAGCAGTTCTCTAAAACTTTTTATTCTGCTTTTCTTCTACTCCTCTATGATTTTTGTTTGTTTTGTTGTTTTGATACCATGTTTACCATAGATTAACATTTTATCTGTGAACATTATAAAATTTTGTATGTACATATGTATATATGTACATATGTATATATGTACAGCCTGTTCCTTGTTGATTTGTCAGTTCTCTTAATCTTTCTGATTAGATTTAAATATTAATTTTATACTGTTTTAATTACTGAAATGATGTAATATATTTTAAACCTGGAGAAATCTGCTATTTTAAATTCTCTTCACATTAAAAATAATTACTTCCTATGTCTCTTTTTTTTTTTTTTGAAGATTTTATTTACAGAGAAGGGAAAGAGAGAGCACAAACAGGGGGAACGGCAGGCAGACGGAGAAGCAGGCTCGCCGCTGAGCAGAGAGCCCAATCGTGGGGGATCCCAGGACCCTCATATCATGACCTGAACCAAAGGCAGATGCTTAATCTACTGAGCCACCCAGGTCCCCCTAGGTTTTGTTTTTCTTATGCTCCCTAGACTTTATCGTAAAAATCATTAAAATTTTTATTCAAAATTTTTTAAAACCAGCAATTATCATACTATTCTTAATATGACTATCATTCAGAAACTTGATTAGGATTGGATTATAATAGATATACCTTAGTTTTAGAAATATAATTATCTACATAAAATTATAGTACAGCAAATATTGTTAACATTATTCCTCGATGATTTAAGGGTTTTTTTTAGTACTATTATGAATTAAATATTTTATCCATTCTACTTAATGGCTATTGATCAAGATTTACATAAGGTATCCATATGAGTTACTAAATATTCCTAATATATTTTCAGTAGATCCTCTTGGAATTCCTTTTTTTTCTTTTTTTAAAGATTTTACTTAAATTTGACAGAGAGCGAGCACAAGCAGGGGGAGTGGGAGAGGGATAAGCAGGCTCCTTGCTGAGCATGGAGCCCAATGTAGGGCTCAGTCCCAGGCGGGGATCATGACTTGAGCCAAAGGCAAACACTTAACCAACTGAACCAACCAAGGTGCCCCTCTTTTTTTTTTTTTTAATCTTTTAAAGTTTTATTTATTTATTAGAGAGAGAGGAGAGAGAGCTGGGGGAGGATCAGAGGGAAGGAGAGAGGGAGAGAATCCTCAACCAGACTCCCCACTGAGCACAGAGCCTGATGTGGGGACCTCTTGGATTTCTAATAAAACCAACACCTCATCTGAAAATAATGATACATTTCTTTTCTTTCCTTTTCTCTTCTTTTCTTTTTTCTCTTCTCTTTTCTTCTTTCTTTATGCAATATGTATTGCTTGCATTTATATTTCATATAATATTTCATTGCCCAGTATTTCCAAAATAAGGTGTAATAATACTTGTTGGCTCTTTGAATTTACCTGTTCTGCTGACTCAATGCTCTTTATTGACTTGAGATAGAAATTATTTATCTTACTGTGATAGTATTTTTACATTTTTTGTTTTTAAGAGTTTTCATCTGGAATAGGTATTAAACGTGTTCAAATACCTTTGCATCTTATATTTGGATAATCATAGGGTTTGTGGTTGTTGATATTTGACCAATTAATGGGATGCATTATGAGTTTCATAACGTCAAACAGTGGTTTCATTCCTTGGTTATGTTTTTTACTCTTGAACTAGTTATTTTGGCATTATATCTAAATAAATTGAGTATAAATACAGGTGTAGAGAGAGTGAAATATGTAACCATGTTGATTCCTTTGACTACCCAAAGCCATATGTATATTCAAAGACAGACAAGAGGAGAGGTTAAACAACTAGCTGGTAAATTTGATCAATATTGACAAATAATCTTGGCCATTCAACCCCAACATCTGGTATTTTTTTAAGAGCATGCTTTGGCATAAGTTCTTAAACTAATTACTTTAACTTACCTTGTGTTGATATACCTTTAGGGTTGACATTAAGACAGTCAAAGGCTACTAGCGGTACCTGGAAGGTAATTATTTCCTTATTCACTACATTGTCTACTGAACAAAAGTGAGATTTGGACATCTTTAAAAGAATTAAAAATCTCTAAGGTCATTGTGTTATACACTCATAGCCCTTAAGAAATGGACCACTGATATATCTTGAAAGAATTGTCATGGAGCTTTTATATGTGACTTAAGGTTTCAAGTATGTTGTAACATGAATAGTATCAACTATTTTGTTTTTATAATTTTGATTAACTATTTTGACTAATTACCGTAAGTTAATTTAAAACTAATAAAGACTAAATTAAACTTTAAAAATAAAGAAGAAAATAAAATTACCTCTAATCCCCAAACCTGAAGATAACTAGTCTCTATTTTTTTTTTTCCTTCTATTGAGATCACACAGTATATAAAGTTCTGGTATTTTAGATGTTTCACTTAACATTTCACTTGATATTTATTAATTAACCCATGTTTTTAAATTATTTAATACTTTATGGTAAAGATGGTCCATAATTTATTTATACCTGGTGTTAGATACTTAAATGTTTCAAAATAGTTTTTATTATTGATAAGCTATGAAGAACACCTTGATATGCTGATTATTGTCCAGAGTTTGACCATTTCTGTTTAAGAGATTACTAGACACACCAGTACATTTTCTTTTACATTTTTTTTTAATTTTATTATGTTAGTCACCATACAGTACAACCCTGGTTTCTGATGTAACGTTTGATGATTCATTAGTTGCGTATAACACCAAGTGCACCACGCAATACGTGCCCTCCTTACTACCCATCACCAGTCTATCCCATTCCCCCACCCCCTTCCCCTCTGAAGCCCTCAGTTTGTTTTCTCAGAGTCCATAGTCTCTCATGCTTCATTCCCCCTTCTGATTACCCCCCTTTCTTTATCCCTTTCTTCCCCTACTGATCTTCCTAGTTCTTATGACCCATAGATGAGAGAAATCATATTATAGTTGTCTTTCACTGCTTGACTTATTTCACTTAGCATTATCTCCTCCAGTGCCGTCCATGTTGCAGCAAATGTTGAGAAATCGTTCTTTTTGATAGCTGAGTAATATTCCATTGTATATATGGACCACAGCTTCTTAATCCAGTCATCTGTTGAAGGGCATCTCGGTTCCTTCCATGATTTAGCTATTGTGGACAATGCTGCTATGAACATTGGGGTGCATATGGCCCTTCTCTTCACTATGTCTGTATCTTTGGGGTAAATACCCAGTAGTGCAATGGCTGGGTCATAGGGTAGTTCAATTTTTAACTTTTTAAGGGACCTCCACACTGTTTTCCAGAGTGGCTGTACCAACTTGCATTCCCACCAACAATGTAGGAGGGATCCCCTTTCTCCACATCCTCTCCAACAATTGTTGTTTCTTGCCTTGTCAATTTTTGCCATTCTTACTGGTGTAAGGTGGTATCTTAATGTGGTTTTGATTTGAATTTCCCTATTGGCTAATGATTTTGAACTTTTTTCATGTATCTGTTAGCCATTTGTATGTCATCATTGGAAAAGTGTCTGTTCATATCTTCTGCCCATTTTATGATTTGTTTTATTTGTTTCTCGTGTATTGAGTTTGAGAAGTTCTTTGTAGATCTTGGATACCAGTCCTTTATCTGTGGTGTCCTTTGCAAATATATTCTCCCATTCCGTGGGCTGTCTCTTAGTTTTTTTGACTGTTT
This sequence comes from Ailuropoda melanoleuca, assembly GCF_002007445.2. Classification (NCBI taxonomy): domain Eukaryota; kingdom Metazoa; phylum Chordata; class Mammalia; order Carnivora; family Ursidae; genus Ailuropoda; species Ailuropoda melanoleuca. The sequence goes on along the minus strand of NC_048230.1, from coordinate 36,754,512 downwards.
CCTTGGCTGTGCAGAAGCTTTTTATCTTGATGAAGCCCCACAAGTTCATTTTATCTTTTGTTTCTCTTGCCTTTGGAGATATGTCATGAAAAAGATTGCTTTGGCTGATGTCCTAGAGGTTGCTNGGTTGCTCTGGCCGATGTCATAGAAGTTGTTGCCTATGTTCTCCTCTAGAATTTTGATGGATTCCTGTCTCACATTGAGGTCTTTCATCCATTTGGAGTTTATTTTTGTGTATGGTGTGAGAGAGTGGTCAAGTTTCATTCTTTTGCATGTAGCTGTCCAATTTTCCCAGCACCATTTATTGAAGAGACTGTCTTTTTTCCACCGGATGTTTTTTCCTGCTTTATCAAAGATTAGTTGCCCAAAGAGCCGAGGGTCCATTTCTGGGTTCTCTATTCTGTTCCATTGGTCTATGTGTCTGTACCATGCTCTCTTTTGTTATCACAGCTTTGTAGTACAGCTCGAAATCCAGCATTGTGATGCCCCCAGCTTTGTGTTTCCTTTTCAACAGTTCTTTGGCGATTTGGGGCCTTTTCTGGTTCCGTACAAATTTAAGGACTATTTGTTCCAGTTCTTTGAAAAATGTCCTCGGTATTTTGATCGGGATAGCATTGAAAGTGTAGATTGCTCTGGGTAGTATGGACATTTTAACTATGTTAATTCTTCCAATCCATGAGCATGGAATATTTTTCCATCTTTTTATGTCTTCCTCAATATCTTTCAAAAGTGATCTATAGTTTCTAGGATATAGGTCCTTTACGTCTCTGGTTAAGTTAATTCCAAGGTAACGTATGGTTTTTGGTGTTATTGTAAATGGGATGGATTCCCTAATTTCTCTTTCTTCAGTCTCGTTATTCGTGTATAGAAATGCAACTGATTTCTGGGCATTGATTTTGTATCCTGCCACCTTACTGAATTGTTCTATAACTTCTAATAGTTTGGGAGTGGATTCCTTTGGGTTTTCCATATAGAGTATCATGTCATCTGCAAAGAGAGACAGTTTGACTTCTTCTTTGCCGATTTGGATACCTTTGATCCCTTTTTGTTGTCTTATTGCTGTTTCAAGGACTTCTAGTACTATGTTGAATAATAGTGGCGAGAGTGGGCATCCTTGTTGTGTTCTTGATCTTAAGGGAAAGGCTTCCACCTTTTCCCCATTGAGAATAATGCTTGCAGTAGGCTTTTCATAGATGGCTTTTATGAGATTGAGAAATGTACCCTCTATTCCTACACTCTGAAGGGTTTTAATCAGGAAAGGATGCTGTATTTTGTCAAATGCTTTTTCTGCATCAATTGAGAGGATCATATGGTTCTTGAGTCTTTTCTTGTTGATATGATGTATCACATTGATTGATTTGCGAGTGTTGAACCATGCTTGCATCCCAGGTATGAATCCCACTTGGTCATGATGGATAATCCTTTTAATGTACTGTTGGATTCTATTAGCCAGAATCTTGTTGAGGATTTTGGCATCCATGTTCATTAGGGAAATCGTCTGTAATTCTCCTTTTTGATGGGGTCTTTGCCTGGTTTGGGGATCAAGGTAATGTTGGCCTTATAGATGAGTTTTGTAGCTTTCCTTCTGTTTCTATTTTTTGAAACAGCTTTAGGAGAATAGATATTTTTTCTTCTTTGAATGTTTGGTAGAATTCCCCAGGAAAACTTTCCAGGCCTGGAGTTTTGTTTTTTGGAAGGTANTAGAATTCCCCAGGAAAACCGTCTGGGCCTGGAGTTTTATTATTTGGAAGGTTGTTTATCACTGACTCAATTTCTTCATAGTTAATTGGCCTATTTAAGAAATCTATTTCTTCCTGTTTCAGTCTTGGTAGTTTATAGGTTTCCAGGAAGGCCTCCATCTCTTCTAGATTGCTTAATTTATTGGCATAAAGCTGTTGATAAAAGTTTCTAATAATCCTTCTAATTTCGATGGTGCTGGTCGTGACCTCTCCCTTTTCAGTCATAATTTTAATAATCTCAGTCCTTTCTCTTTGTTTTTGGACAAGTTTTGCCAGTGGTCTATCAATTTTATGGATTCTCTCAAAGAACCAGCTTCTAGTCCTGTTGATCTGCTCTACTGTGGTTCTGGTCTCTAATTCATTGATTTCTGCTCTAATCTTGGTCAGCTGCTTCCTTGTGCGTGGATTAGGCCTCTCCCTCTGTTGCTGTTCCAGCTTCTTGAGGTGAGAATATGAAAACTGCATTTTAGATTTTTCTATTCTTTTGAGTGAGGCTTGGATGGCTATGTATTTCCCCCTTAGGACTGCCTTTGCAGTATCCCATAGGTTTTGGACCATTGTGTTTTCATTCTCGTTGGTCTCCATAATTTGTTTAAATTGATTTTTGATTTCCTGGTTTATCAAGTCATTCCTGAGCAGATTGGTTCTTAGCCTCCAAGTGTTTGAGTTTCTTCCAGGTTNCTCCAAGTGTTTGAGTTTCTTCCAAATTTTTCCTTGTGGTTGAGTTCCAATTTCAGAGTGTTGTGGTCTGAGGATATGCAGGGAATAATTTCAGTGTTTTGGTATCGGTTGAGACCTGTTTTGTANCTTGAGAATGTTCCATGGGCATTGGAATAGAATGAGTATTCTTTGGTTCTGGGGTGTAGTGTTCTATATATATCTATGAGGTCCGGCTCGTCGAGTATGGCATTCAAAGCTCCTGTTTCTTTGCTGATTTCTTGCTTAGATGTTCTGTCTATTTCTGATAGTGGAGTGTTGAGGTCCCCTGCTATTAGCATATTTTTATCTATATTTATTGTGGTTAAGAGTTGGCTTGTGTATCTTGCTGCTCCCCTGTTGGGGGCATATATATTAATAATTGTCATATCCACTTGTTGAATACTTCCTTTAAGAATAATATAGTGCCCTTTTGTATCTCTAACTATAGTCTTTAGTTTAAAATCCAGTCTGTCTGATATGAGAATTGCTACCCCAGCTTTCTTTTGAGGTCCATTGGCGTGAAAGATGGTATTCCATCCGTTTACTTTCAGTCTGAATGTATCTTTAGGTTCAAAATGAGTCTCTTTAGACAGCATATGGATGGGTCATGTCTTTTTCTCCAATCTGCAACCCTGTGGCGTTTTATGGGAGTATTTAGGCCATTTAGATTGATAGAGATTATTGACAGATATGATTTTAATGATGCCATTTCTCTTTAAAGTCTTTGTATCGGTTGTGACTTGCTGCTCTGTATCACTCTTGGGGCCTTTTTACCTTTATAGAGCCCCCCTTAATATCTCCTGTAGGGCTGGTTTCGTGGTTACGAAATTGGTTAATGATTGGCGATTTTGGAACGTCTTTATTTCTCCATCAATTCTGAATGACAGCTTTGCTGGATNGAGTATTTAGGCCATTTACATTGAGACTGATTATTGAGAGATAGGATTTTAATGATGCCATGTTGCCAGTAAAGTCTTTGTTTCTATAGATTGTGACTTTCTGCTCTGTATCACTCTTGGGGCCTTTTTACTTTTCTAGAACCCCCCTTAATATCTCCTGCAGGACTGGTTTTGTGGTTATGAAATTGGTCAATGACTGGCGATTCTGGAAGGTCTTTATTTCTCCATCCATTCTG
>NC_048230.1:36688433-36750839 GCF_002007445.2 Ailuropoda melanoleuca | reverse complement strand
GCCTCATTTTTCTTACTGTAAAATGGTGACACTAATAATCATTACAGCTAAAACATTTCAAATAGTAGCTGGTAGGTGTTCAACACACATCAGTTGTTTTCTGCATCACTACGTACTAGTTGTATGTTCAATAAGCTTTATAAGTGATTTGGATGCGTAGTGAGAGATTACAACTTTAAATACATCCAGTGTGATGAATGAACGGAATTTTAAGTTTTATTCAATTCTAATTAGTTTTCATTTAACATCTAGTACTTGATTCAGTTATTGGAAAACATTTAAGTATGCTTAGAACAACTGGCGTATGTGGATGTATTTTTAAACAGTATGCTTTATGGAATATAAATACAGATCAAATGTTCCCAAAGAAATTTTAGCATCTGAATTGAGACATAGGAGTAAAATACACACCATGTTTAGAAGACTTAGCACAAAAAAATGTAAAATATCTCATTTATTTTTATATCAATTCCACATTAAAATGATAATGTCTGGGATATACTGGACAAAACAAAATATATTACTAAAATTAATTTCACTTGTTTCTTTTCTAGTTTTTAATATGGCTTCTAGAGAATTCGAAATCACCTACATGGCTTGCGTTATATTTCTACCAGTCAGTGTTGACCCAGAGGGTGCCAGAGGTTCATGATTTGATGAATAAATTCCAGAGTCTGATTACCCATTTTTCCAAATCCAAAAATGTAAATCCATCAGTAGACCCAAAAACTATCAGCCTCTGAAAATAGGTTCCAAAACATAAGAGAAAAATATGTATAATAAAACAATGAGAAAATCATGTCCGTGCAAGTACTGTATCACTGTAGTGGGGAAGTGTTCACCAAGGAGACTTCAAGGTGTTCTGCTGCCACAGGCAAGACATATGGTAAGCTATTTACAGGCCACTTAAATATCTGAATGGAATTTCTTACAGCCAAGTGAGCCAACGTTTTTATGCTCTCCTTCTGTAATGTACTTGACCATATCAAAAAGACCAGCATTCTCTCGTCCATTAACAGGACTCTCCTTTCTGAAAACTTCGATGTAAACATTGATGTATGCCCCATTCTCTGTTCTCCTTGACTGTACTTTATCCCCAAACCATGGGAATTTGGGGGCCTCGCTGTAACATCAAAAATGCCCCAGATCTCCACGTGACAGTAGTTATAGATTCTCTATGTGGAGAGATGGCACACAGATTTGAAGCCTAGGGGTTAAGAGAATGAGCTCTAAAGTCAGGATTTCAATCCTGCCACCATCGCTTACTGACAATATGACATTCACCACATTATGTAATTTTCCTGTATCTCAATTTCTTCCCTTTTCAATGGGAATGATGAAAATAGTATTTATCTCCTGGGAATACTGAGATTAAGTGACATAGTATCTGTAAAACATTTCAACAGTGTCTGGTAGAGGGTAAGCCCTTACCACATATTAACTATTATTTTTATAATTAAGTACTGTTTTTGACATAAATTGTATCCTAACAATCACAACAGCAAGCATACATATACCTTAAAAAAGGCAAGGTATATGTGTGTAATTCACCCTGCTTATCAACAGTGCTTTGAACACATACAAATTCTCCAAGGCCGTGCTATTAACATCACTGCTCCCTTGCAGTCCCTGGTCCAGAAGTAGGAAACTACAGCTCTGAACTTCCCGGCTTCCTCTGGTAGGATCATTCTTCTCCTAGACTGTCAAAGTATATATTCCACAGTTGCCTTATGTAAGCTACGTTTTCAGCTCTTGATGAGATCTTTTTTCTTGATCTCTTGAATGCTGGTAATTTAGAACAAAGCTTACATCATCTTTAATTTAATGAAGTTGAGATCTAATGAAGATAAAAATCTGCTCGAGAATTGTCTCCCCCCTTCAACTCGCCAGGAATTGTGATAATAGGAATATGACATGAAGTCAGAGTAATGATTGGTTTCTATTAGGCTCACACAGTTCTTGGGGAATAATAACCGTTTGATCAATATGAACCCAAACTAATTAAGTCATGGATCTCCCCAGCAATTTCCTGAATCACCTTGTCCTTGGGTATTGGCCTCTTGAAACTGTTTTCTAAAGTAACGCTAATAAAATAAAAAACTTACAGAACCAAATGACTTGTGGTAAGCCCAAGACCCACCAGACCCTGAGCATCCTCCATATATGCACAGCTCAGACTTTCTCTGTTCCTTGTTCTGCTCTTCCCTCTTAGGTTCTGCCAACTCCACCTGGCCAATCATGTTTGTTGGTACCCAGAGGTGCCAAGTTGTTTTATTACATGGACAAATGTCCACTGACATTAGGTAAAGACCTTGTAAAGTCATTTCCCTCAACACTTAAAGTGTTTTTGAACTTGAGTTTTTGGAGATAAAAGGCTAAAACTAAAACCCATTAAATGTCTGTATTTGTCAGTGGCCAGATGTGAACCAAGATAAAAATGATAAATAGTATATAAAATGGTAAAGCATCAGTATTTTGTATATGTTAAGCCAGGGGTGGGCAAACTGCAGCCCTCCAGCCAAATCCAGTACACCACCTGTTTCTGGAAGGCCCACAGGCTAAGAAAGCTTTTACATTTTTAAAGGGTTACATTTTAAATGGTTATAGAAGTACCAACATAATATCCCTGATTTTGCCTGTTTTACAGAAAAAAAAAATTGCTGATCCTGGCCTTTACACTAAAAAAGTATGCTTTTTATTGTTCTCTTAATTCAATAGCTTGCTTTTTGTCATAAATTTTATTTCTAAGATTAGAATTTGTAGAATTCTATGTTGTATGTCTTATTCTTCAAAACTTTTGAGTGACAAAAAATGTAGTTAATTTGGAGGAACTGGATTATACATTATCTAAAAAAATCTTTATATGGAAGCCTCTGACTTAGGGAAAAAGAAAAAAAAAACTTTGAATATGAACCTTAAAACATCCAGGAAAAATATCGTATTTTATATTACCTTACTGTATAAAGCAATCTGGTATTAGTGCCCAAAGCACTGGTATTTAATGAAGTTTGCTTATTAATTCCTCTGCATTCTTTACATACAATGTACACACGCGTCTGTTTTGCATTTCAGTATGTAGCATACTTAATTTTATTCTTTTAATATTTTTTGGCAGTGGCAACAATAGCTTTAAAATGGTTTCTACAGAGGTGAATTGTCCCTGGCTCCGTGATATAGGTGTTTGAAAGTTTCTAATGCAACAATGAAGCAAGACCAAAGACCCAATAACAAACAGCTGAGGGGATCAATAACCCCTGTGTTTTCAGTCCCATGCTTATTTAAACTGGTGGATGGAAAAAAAAAAAAAAGGCTCTCTATTTATATCTGGAACTTAATGAAGTGAAATTATCACAGCCGACAGGCGCTAGTGTTGTAATTCAGAGACAGGGCTTGGCTGAGAGGGATTTGCAGGCTGTTTTTATTCCAATTTTTAATTTTTTCTTCTTTTTTTTTTTTGTGAAACTTAATCCTCTAATCAGTTCCAATTTCCATATTTGCAGGTCTTTTTTTCCAGCTCAATTCTTAAAGGAGTGGTGTTGGAGGCATGGAGCATTTATTTGATTAAATAATTATTCATCACCATGTGCCCTACTCTATTCTGAGCAAGTGGATCAGTGGCCAAAGAAGAGAAAAACTTACAGGCACAGAGCTGGGGGGCTTCTGCAGCCATTCAAAGCTGTTTCCTTGCACATGCGTATGCATAGGTGTGTATACATATATGGTGTATGTGTGTTTTTAACTTGAGCCACCCTGTAAAGCTTTGCTCACACTGGCTCTCCTTTCCAGTCTCTGGGGATTAATATTCTGCTAAATGAAGTGTTGCAAAATTTGAATTTTATTTTGGGGCTAAATGGAATACCAAATGCTGATGCTTACAAATCATGGTAGAACTGTATTCTCCCACCAAAATATCCTCATTTCCTGCGTGAGTAAACATGTCAGGGAAATTATCTCTCTTGTGTGAAATCACCAAGCATTTCGCTTATTTTTTTTCCTTTGAATTTCATGTAAAATGGGGTATTTCCAAAAGATCAGCGATTTTCCTTTTTGGAGTTAATTTTTTTTTTCCCTCATTCAGAGCTGGCTATTATAACTGTGGGAAGACCATAACTAGAGTGAGGGCACATGGAGGCAATTAGGTGACAGTGAAGTATTCATCTGTCATTTCTACCAGGTTTTCTGAAGAACCTGTCATTTCTATCGGGTATTCTGAAGATAAGTCAAGAGCCTATCTTGAAGCTCTAAGAATCTTCGTGACTCTCAAACAAATATCTTTCAAAACAATCAGAAAAATTAAGAATGATCTTGATGAATCACTTCTTTCCGAATTGGACCAGGGGCTTTACCACCAGTAATCAGGAGAGCTACAGTTCAGTCACCAGGAGGTCGTATTACTCAAATCTCAAAATCAATCCTACCTTTTCAACCTAGGATTTGTCCACTTGCTAAATATATATGGAGCATCTACAAAGTGCAGGCAATGAACTAAATTCTCTGGGAACCTAAACATGAACACAGTGAAATAAAAGCTCTGCCCCCCAAAATGTACCCCAATAAAAGATGGCATATGCAAAACCCCCCCAAAATCTGTTATTAGATCTTGGTTCTTTACCAGTTTTCATTGGAAGTCATTAAGCTTGTTTTTGTTGATTTTTAACCATAGAATGCCATGTCTAAAGTTATCCTTTAAGTGATAATTCTTTAGAGAATATGTTGATACATTGAATAGGAAGAGATCAAAGGCAGCCAGACCAGTTAGTAAGGTATTGTGATAGTGCAGGCAACAGGAGAGAAAGCTGGAAAAACAACAACAAAAGCAGTGAGGACAAGGAGAAAATAAATGGGACCAATATTTCCTCCATTAAAACCCTGTTGAAAAACAGCAGGAGATGAAAGATGTCAAGGCTGGATTTATAGAAACTCACTGATGAGAAATTCTTAAGGAAAAACTCTTGAGCTCAGCTTGTCTTCATGATCCCCCCACCGGCCTTCAAAAAAATTATACACAGGAGTTAGAGGTACCGTCTACTTTCCCTTGGTCATCCGGGCTAGGAAAGAGAGAAGGTCAGAGTGGTAAAGAGGATAGGTTTCGGCATCAGACCAACCTTTGTTTTAATCCCAGCGCAGTTTTTCCTCAGTTGTGTGCCTTTGGCCAACTTATTTTACCTTCTTTATCCTCACTTCCCTTATTTGAAAGAAAAATTACAATACGTGTCACAGTATGGATTAAATGAAATCATAAATTTAAAACTGTTTGAACACAATGTCCACGCTATAGTTGGTGCTCAAGACAGTAATTAATTGTGATTATCATTGTAGTTGCCTAGGCTAAGGGTAATCAAACCATGACCCTTAAATACCATATCTCATAAAGATATTCAGAAATGTTTTACGCTTTGACTTTCAGGAAAACTCTAAGTAAGAAGGGTTAAACTTTGAAATAGGTTTTCCTACAAATTTCTGGAAGAAACTTTCAAACATTTGATATGAATTATACACTATTTTCTAAATTTTTTTCTCTAGATGCTAATTCAATTAAACCCCAAAAGTACTTCTTGATCATTTGCTGTATGCCCGGAAGCATGGAAGGCACCATGGGAGATATAAAAACATTTTTGTAACTTCTCTTTGTGGTTAAGAATATTATAGTTTAGTTAGAAAGATAAAAATTATACCCGTGAAACAAGGAAGAAATGTTAAGATAGAATATAAGCAAACAGAGTATTGCTTCAAACTAAATAGTGTTGCTATGAGAATTCAGAGCATTGGTACAGCTTTGACCAACACCAGAGTTCTTGGTCTGTGAAGCTGGAATTGATTTCTGAAGGAAGGATGGATCTGGGCCTAATGGAGAGGGAGGTAAAGCAGTTCCTAACCTGGAGAAAATGTGGAACAAAGAAATGAGGAAAGCGGGCAGAGAGTATGAAGACATGCTTAGTTATGGAAGTATGTTGGAGCTCAGCGGGAAGGTAGGTTGGTTAAACTAAATGAAACTGACTGGTGTCTCCAAGACCAAGTTTAGAAGTTTAGGCTTCACCAGTGGATTATAAATGGCAACACACTTTTTGAAGCAGGTAAAAAGATGATTCCTTTCAGTTTCTAAGGGCAGGACATTCAATAGTGGACAAGGTAGAAGGTAGTAATAGCAATGACAGAGAACTAATCATCAAAAAAGGAAAACAGACAGGTAATGACCAATTGCCAAAATATTACATATGGATGTGACAAGATGTCCAGGAGGCTGTGGGAAAGCAGTTCCTATGGAGAAAAGAACCCCAGAGAAACAATGAGTAGTAAGAATAGGAGGTGAGAAAAGGCACTTTTCAGTGGACTCCTATGTTTTTCACCTTCAAAGAGAAGTTTTTCTGCGTGGCTTTCAAGCACTTTTATTATGTTGCTTCACCCTCTACAAGCAATTGTATTTATGTTATTTCCTAATAGATACCCTCCTCCAAAATCTGGCCCATCTCTAATGTCCACAAGCAAACCATAGTTTTTCCTGTCTCTCTATCATGATGCCCTTATTTCTGTCCTGCTTGGAATTTCTACATTGATAGTTAGGGCTGTCAAATAAAATATAAGATACCCAGTTAAATGTGAGTTTCTGATAAACAATGAATAATTTTAGCTTAAGTATGTCCTAAATATTTCATGGGGCATCCTTATACCAATACAGTTTTTTTTTCTGAAATTAAAATGTAACTGGCCAACCTGCATTTTATTTTGCTAAATCCATCAACCCTACTGTTATCATCTATCTTACTCTTTCACCTTCAGTTACATACTGTCATAGGTTTTTCCAAACCATTTAGATTTTAACTTCCCACAGGACAGAGAAATATACTCTATATTTTTCTTTCCCTTAGAGCAGATGATGTGGGGTGGGGGGGGAAGAAGGCCAGGTAGTGGTTATTACAGGATAACCAAGGCATGGAGTGGTCTGGTTTAGGATGAGGAATCTGCAAATTCAGGGACTGGAGAAGAGTAAGGGCACACTCTAGATATTTCCAGCAGAGTTTAGTTACTATTGTATCTGAAGGTGTTAGAACTTGTAATTAGGCTATGCTATTTTTCCCCCGGCACTTTTATTCAGCAAATACTTAGCAAATACACAAAATTAAAGTTATACAAATCACCAAAGAATGCACTATTCTGGATACAAAGTTGAGCATGATGCTCTGCCTTTAGGAAGCTTATTATGCATAGCAATCTACACGTAGACAAGTAAAGTAACCTATGACTTCCCATAGGAATGGTACCCACAACCAGCAGTTTTGCTCCTCACCCCTGGGACACTTGGCAAATCTGGAGACATTTTCCAATGCCATGACCAAGGGAGTGCTGTTGACATCTAGTGGGTAGATGGCAGAGATGCTAAACTGTAAAATGCACAGTACTAATAGCTAAGGCACCCCGATTAAAAATAATAATGATCTCATCCAAAATGTCAGTAGTTAAGACATTGACACAGTTGAGAGTCTAAAAGGATACAGTTAGAAGAAGCAACACGTCTGCCCAGTGATCGGAGAAAGCTTCCATATATGAATACAGTGGAATTAAAGACAACCAGTATGGCATGAGCAAATACAGCAAAGTCAACATCTGCTTAAGGAACGGTACAAAGTGTTGATTATCCTGAGGTCATAGTTTGTGTTGGAGACCAGCAAGTGGCAATAAGGCAATAAGGCAAAGAGTATCTTGGGCCAGAACCATGGTGAGCATTGACCAGGAAGCTATGAAACTACACATTGTCAAACATCACCACATAAGAATGGTAAGGAGAATTTGTGGGGTGAACCATTATGTGGCAAAGATAAGTTCATTTGGAAATTTGAGTTTATATTAGACAGAGCTGGAAAAAGTCACTGAGTACTTTTACTTTCATGGGGCCAAGCTTCCAAAACAGAACAAAAATATGGTAGTTAGGTAATCTTGACTATGATTCTAACTGAAACAGTTTACTTCCCTCAACTCTTCGTCCCTGCCCCCGCCGGAACTGAAGCTGTGGTCCATATGAGGTAATCTTTAATTTTTTTGTATTAACATCACAACCTTGTGAGCTCACAGTTTTAATCCTTCCTCTTGATCCTGTGGTAAAGTCACAGGAGTCCCATTTTCATCGTAGGCAACTCTACTGAATTTTACAGGCTGAACCAGCCCCAGAAAATGGGATACAAGAACGAACTGGATAAGTTGAGAACCTATCTTAAATTCTGTGGTTCAGAGTTTGGAACTGAACCCAAATATTTTGGTATTGGGGCTTATTTCTCCTTGGCAAAACATGGCCTTCTGTTTTAAAGGAGTGGGGGGAAGGTTTTAAAAAGCTTATTAAAAAGTCTCGAAATGCTTCTTCACCACCAAATAGCTCCTAGAAAAATATTTTGATGAGTTAAGTGTAAATGAATCAGAAACATATGGATTACATTTCCTTTAGATTACACATGGGTTTCAAAATTAAGGGGGAAAGTGCTCAGGGCAAAATGCATTTTGGATTTTATTGAACCCAAAATATTTGAGAAATAACTCAAGATACTCGAAGAACCCAAAATCCTGCCAGGCTTCCCAATCCCTTGTGTAAAGCAAATTAGATTTTAAAATTCTTTTTGCTTTAGTGATCTATGGCATTACATGAAATGCGGAGGAAAAACTTCTATTCTATATATGGCTTTTATACTGGATATTTTCACTTACAACTTTGGCAAAAATCAAGACTCCAAGTATACTGTAGATGGGCTAATTTGGCTAGATGGCTCAGCAGCCTCTCCCTGCCCTGCTCAGCGACAAGAACATTTGATTTGTCCCATGCACAGTCACAGAGTGAGGGATTAAGCAAAGAGCTTTCCAGTAAATGGTAACAGACAGCATTTACAATTTGCCATCTTACCATTAGTTTTTTTACTTATTCATTGGGCGTTGATGAAAACCTTTCCATTATTTCTCATTTCTCTTATAGTTGGAGAAAGGCTGATTCTGGATTCTATAGTTCAAACATACAAAGTAAGTAATGTCTATTTCTTAACTCAGTCTTTTGCTTATTCCAGTGGCAAGGCCAAAGCATGGCTGGAGAAGGGCCTTAGATGCCATGTCCAGTCCCCCCAGAGCCACGATCTCTGTAAAACTAGCCTACTTGCAAAGCAGATAGCTTTAAGACAACTCCTCAGCCATGCTTCCAATCTGTTTGCTGTTCCTAAGCCCCTCCTACATAGAATCTTTGAGATCCATAATATTTATTCTTTTATGCCTTCACTGAACAGTATTTTTCCTTGCAGCTGCCATAACCGTGTACACAGTGGTGGGTATGAGAGGCACAAAAATCAAATAAGGCACAGACACACATTTTTTAAGGAGCTTCATATGTATACATACAATTCTCCAGGACAAAAAAAAAAAAAAGAAAAGACCCAGAAATATGTAATCTTTAAGAGTACACTGTGCCAAAGAAAGGGCCGCCAAAAAGGAAATAGCTGCCTCAAATTATAGCTCCATAATAGTAGTTATTTAAATCTAATCGATGTGATTCTATTCAGAGCATTTTATAGTGAAGAGAGTGCCTCCTGCAGTGAAGTGTGCCTACTCCGTATGTCTTTTCAATGTTTTTCCCTCCATTCTTCCTCTGGCAAACTCTCACTTGTAACTCAAAATCCAACCCGGTGCCACTTCCACTGTAAGATTTCCCATTTCTACCATGGTTGAGTGAAATATGGCTCTGAATTTACACCATATGTTGAACATGTACTCACTGATATCATTTTTAGCATTACGTTTTAATTAATTTCTTTCTATCTCAGAGCCTCCTATTAACCGTTGACTTTTGGAGGAAAAGGGAATCCAACCTAGTCTTATTTTTATTCCCAGTACACAGCATATCGCCTGGAACACACGAAACACTTGCATGCTATTGAATGAATGGAAGATCGGATAAATTGTGCTATTGTTAAAAAGGAAAATGAAGAAGGACGGAAGTATTCTACAGTCCCAATCTTAGTTACGTTACCACAAGTGGCTTAAAGAATCTCATGCTACATATACTCATTACATTCTGAGTAGAACAAATCACTCATATTTGGTATTAGTAACTGCAAACTGCATTTGCTTACTAGTGACATGAACAGCACAAGTCTGAGGAGCAATCAAAAGTTAGTGTTCGGATCTACTGAGAGAAATGCACCCACCATTCACACAGTCAGTCTTTTACCAAGCCGTCACCTGTGCTGGACCATAATTTCTCGAGGCCTTCCTTAACAATCTATAGTTCAGGAACCATGGGTACAACACCACATAGTTCTATACGTGGCATACTAAAAATGTTAAATAGATCCCAAATATAAGAGGCTGATTTTATCAGATGGGAAATGTACCTTGTGCTCCCCAAAGGAAAATGCCCAGCAAGTCAATTCTTTACATCATCATAAGACTCTTTTCAACAGCTATTCATAGCTTCTAACTTTTTGTAGATTTTTATGTGGTTTCTTGGATGATAGACATTATAAAATGCCCACGGTTATCTGGAAGTGGACAGGGACATGATATTAGGAGATTTTTCTTATCAGGGAACATGTCTTTGCAACTCCATGTGACTGTAATAAAACAGAAGAGAGCACATTGATTCCCAAACCCCAGGATTCTCCTACGTAGAGATTTAAAAGATGTTTTCTGTGTGTGTTTTTCTTAATTTGAGATACATAATCCATTTTCCATGGGACCACTGGCCTCTCAAACACATGCATAAAGAAAATTTAACAGGAGTCAACATTTAGCCTCTTTCTTTAAGTTTCCCAAATCTTTGGTCTTTCCCGATTTTATTTAAAGCCTCTATTAGTTTATTAGTTTGACAGGAGCCCAGGTAATTACACTGGCTTCTAGGTCCTACTGTAAGTTACGTCTGCATCTCCCTGAACGCACACAAAATTTAGTGCCACTGCAGCACTTCTCAAAACAAATAAAAGATTTGTGAACTAGTCACCAAGCATCCGACGCAATTAACCTGCATTTGTTTCTCTTTTGGCATTTTCACACAATCGAGGCCTTGTAAGAGGTAGGCACTCCTCAGATCACACTGTGTTTTCTTTAGGAGAAAGTGTGCCAAAACCCTCCTGCCCTACGTAACCAAAGTCTCAACTAGCAGAAGGTGGACAGTTACAGCACACACACACACACACACACACACACACACACACACACACAGACACACTCCTCCTCCTCCCTCACTAACACCATGATATGCACATAAAGAAAGAAAACCACACAAACCCATAACTACAAAAATATTAACGTGAGGAATAGGATAAAACTTGCTAGAGATGAAGTGTGGCTGCCCACAGTCTCAATCAGTTGCAGCCTTACTTAAGATAAAACAAACACAATTCATTCAGAAGCATATGCACTAGCCATTCAGAGTAAAAGCAGAGAAAATAGGAACTGCTTTGGAAAAATTGGATTCTTTCTCTCCTTTGTTTTTGAGACAGATGAAAGTAGAGCTTACCTTGAGGTACCTACACCTCCACAGCTTTTAATTGCCAACTTCAAGCTGTCACACTTTGAACTTTTTTTTTTTTTTAAGAAAAAGTCTTTAAAATCTGGTTAATTAGAACTGACTACCATTAACTCTTTGATTGATTTAGCATCCTGTTGTGCTGGCTCGTGCTCACAGGTTCCCCACTGGGTTCCCTGAGTTGCTTCCCCACATTGGTGTGGATACTACGGGGTGTGAACTTGGAGCCACACAACAGTCCTTGTTATAAAAATCATTCATCAGAGAAAAACCAAATAAGGTGTATGTGTGGTCTAAGCAGACCCAGATAGGTGCAAAGACTTATAGTCCAACTCCATATCAGACAATTTCTTTAACCTCCTCATGACTCCGTTTCTTGGTCTGCGTTATGCAACACAGATTGGTGAGAACACCTCCCATCAGCTTTGTGACGACGTTAAATTTATCGTAGAGCTCCCTTAATACCACGACCTACTGAGCACTAGATGTCACACGCTTCAATAAATATTTTCCATACGCTATTCATATAATCCTATAAAGCAGACAATGTCATCCTTATATTAAGGATGGTGAACCTGAGGGTTAGCAAGCTTTACTTAACTGGCATCCAGTAAGAATCTGAGTTTTAATTTAAGCCCAGTTTTGTCTGATTCTGAAACCCAGCTTCCCGTTACCCTACACTTTTGTCTGCCAAGTTCTTTATGATCCAATGTGTTAGACTTGCAGCTCTTGCTCCATTATTTTATAGGGAGAGAAAGAAAGGGGAGAAGTAAACCCTTCACTAAATAAATTAATGGAAATAATAAAGTCTGCCTCTTCTCCCAGGAAAGTGTTATCTTTGAAAGTATGGCAACTTTTCCTTCTTAGTTACACTAGTTTGCTAAAATGTGTATTAGGGCTTGAAAGAACTACAGAATTTCTTGGGGTGATCTTTTGCATACTTATCTGCATGCTGAAAGAATCGTTCTGCAGAATGATAAATAAACTATATACTTATCGACAAGAATGTCATTGGCATGTATTGGGAGACAATTCTCCATAGATCTCTCCTTTGTGCCAAAATCCTCAACAAAATGACTGCACTTTGTTCCGAACTATCTATCTGTCTCTCTGTCTACCTATCCACCTATTTTTATCTTACCTATTTATCTATATCTCTAAATCTACATCTACCTATATGAATATACTAACTTATCTATATAGATAAATAGAGAGAGATATTCACCTTCACTTGGAATTGGGGTCATGTTTGTTGTGTATTAAAAAAATACATGTTACCTAATTAACACAAAGACATTATGGTTGGGGCAATCTATCTATTATCTCTCTGCATGAAACTTCCACCTGTAAACAAAAATGTAGCCATATTCTTACACCATCAAGCAATTAGTAACAGTTTTCAGTAGAATGAGATTTCTTTGCCCACATTCGCTGATGATTTTCTTTTTTTTTACAATAAATTACCAAATATACATGCAATTACAAGTATATTTTTAAACCAATGAAATTCCTGGGGTAGCCAGTCTTGGCTCTGGATGTGGGAATGGCTTCCTAAAAGGAATTTTGACTTGAAAACTGTTGCCCATGAGCAAAGGCAATCTTACAGCAGTAGGAATCCCTCCTACTTTTGACCACTTGAAGTTTCCGTGATTATTCACTTTAACCTGCTCAGGGGTGTGTGAGAAATGTCTGATTCAATAGGGATGAAGAGAACCCGAAGTATACATGAGTTACACTGAGTTGCATGTTAGTTTTCTTGGTGATCCTTCTTCCATACTTTCTATTTATTTCCTCTTTGGAAAAACCTGCTGTATTCAATTGGTGTCTTTAAGCCATCACATACTCTCTGCTAGCCCTTGCCAAACAGACATATGTGCCTCACTTTTGCTAATACCCTATAATCCTAAAGCTTTTGATGTTTCAAAGCTCCTAGTATATACCTCACCCCACCTCTGCCACTCCTGTGAACTGGGTACTCTTTGTCCTATAGCTATACTAGGAACATAAGTATAGTTAGAAGGAGTTTCCTATTTAGCACTTAGAATCAGTGACGAAAATCTCAGAATATCAAATATATCAGAATCATCCTAGATGCCCATAGTAGAGTATGTCAATGATCTCTGTCTCTTTGTGAAAACACTGAGACAATTTATGTAATGGTGGTTTAGCAAGAGTGGACTAGATCTACTATAACAATAAGTTTAAAAAGGAAGAGATAAAAAAATAATAACAAGACCTAGCTGTTTATTCATTTGTATCAACTGTCTATTATCTATACTTACTGTGCAAAACACTAGAAAAATATCAGGCAATGAAACAAAGCAGATGGCAGACCTCACACAATCTCTAAGGGAGATGTAGCAGGAGAAGCGATTCAAATCTAGAACTGGATTATCTTTATGAGCAGAGAATAAAACAGATAAAACAAAGTAAGAAATAAAATATAGGTCTAGAACAAGAACACAGGCATACAATTACTGAGGCCTTCCCGATAAATCTAAGACGCCTTCTTGAATTCAAAGAATTCTGTGCAGAAGGTCCATGAAAATCACAGATCCAAAAGAAAACTGAACATACAAATGTGCTATGAGTATTCTGTAAAGAAATAAGTGTTTAAGCATGCAATCCCATAATTAGCCTGGATCTCTCATTCAAGTACAGCAGGTCAAAACCACCAACTTTTCCAAGTCAATGGGGAAAAACCTTCCATTTCTCTCTTGTGTATTTGAATGTGTGTAATTAGACTTCTCCAATGCCAACAAAAACCCATGAAGGCTTTTTCTATACAAGTTTAGATTGTTCCAGCTCCAAAAATGGGATCAGAACGTGCTGGTACACCATCAGCAACACCACTGGATGGGAAATACCACCATGCCATTTCAGCCCAGAGGTTACTGCTCTCCACTAAGATAAATAGCAGAAATAAAAAAGAAATTGAATAAATGAAACAAAAGAGAATGCTACTAGTCTAATGACTGCAATGGATTCGAAGTTGAATTTTTCCTGCTGACTTAGTAGTAATAGATGTTTAAACTGATCTGGTATGCAGATGAGCTACTGATGTGGTAAAATCTGAGGTCACTGACCACCGTATCAGTTAATATTTGATTTGACTACATATTATGTAAAATCAAAATAGCAGTATTTTAAGCAGGACAAATGTCTATTTCTTTCTCACACACACCAAAAAACAAAAAACAACAACAAAAAAAAACCCAAAAACAAAACCAACCAACAAACCAACCAACCAAACAAATGGGAGTTAGCAGTCTACAGCAGTTACAGTGACTATTGAGTTATTAGAGAGCCATATTGCTATCATTTTGTTCCATCCTGGTGGCAGACTGACATTTCCAACAATAGTCACAATGTGTGATCCAATAACCACACATTCTTATACAATATGACCTTGCTAATCTCTGACAAACAAGTGGAGAAAAATCACCTCTCCCCTTCAATCTGAGCCATCTTGTAAGCAGTAAAACGGAGCAGAGGGGACGCTGTATAACTTGTACAGTTAGGTCAGCAAAGACCATGCACCTCTGCCTGTTGTTTGTTTGTTTGCTTTGTTTTGTTTTCGAACATCTGCTCTTAGAATCCAACTCCTATATTATATTGTGAGAAGCGTGAGCACTGTGAGGAAGGCTGTTGAGTAGGTGCTCTGGTTGACTGTCCCAGATGAGCCTCAGCTTGAAATCACCCTAGTGCACCAGACATTTGATTGAAGAAGGCTGCAGGTCACCCCAGTGCTCAGTCATTTGAGCCTTCACAGCTGAGGTCCCAGACACTGTGAAGCCTCATAGTGCTGAAACAAACCATCCCCACTGTGCTCTGTCTAAATTCCTGAGCCCCAGAATCCTCAGGCAGTATAAAATAGCTGTCACTTCACATTACTGAGTTTGGACAGGTTTATTATACAGTATTAGATCACTGGAACACACATGCTCAGAATGCACTGAAGATGTGTGCTGGATATCCGGCCACTGTACCCATATTCCAGACATCTAGAACGATGGGAACACAGAGTAGCAGGATACGCTTACTGCATTTGAAGGGGAAAAAATAATTATGCTTAGATTTCATTGCTGAAAACCTCATCATATGGAATTACCTAGAGTCAAGGCAAGCCGGGGAATGCAATCTTTAAGATAAACAACTACATTTTCAGTAAACTATTCTTTTCCTGGAGAGGTTGGCAAGAATATGAGACTGGAAGTCTCTGTAGCAAACAGCTTTTTTATTTCCAATTTGGTGTTAGGTACTCCTACTTTTACCATCAATCGTTTCATCCGATAAGGTGCTATGTGTACTGAA
Source organism: Ailuropoda melanoleuca (assembly GCF_002007445.2). Classification (NCBI taxonomy): domain Eukaryota; kingdom Metazoa; phylum Chordata; class Mammalia; order Carnivora; family Ursidae; genus Ailuropoda; species Ailuropoda melanoleuca. The sequence goes on along the minus strand of NC_048230.1, from coordinate 36,735,034 downwards.
AACTCCTGTACAAATACAAATGGAAAACTGGGAAGAACAACATTTAAGTAGAGATGTCAGTATTAAATCCCTGTTTTGTTTATAAAACAAATGAATGGCAAAGATGAAGTATAGTTAGGAGAAACCAAGAACACTGCCCGAGAAGTGAAATCCCGGTCTTGGTTAATTCAATTATGGCCCAAGGGTCCTGGGCTGGTGGAGGATGAAAGAGGAGTTATCATACATTAGATTTCCATTAAAAATCATAATTACCTAAGGATGAGATAGGATGCAAATCTTTAATATTTTTATTCTTTCGATAAACCTGGTGAAGATACTGCTCCATGGGTGCTTCTGCTGATCTTATGATGTTAGAATAATTCAATTTGACGGGTCCCTCTTATTACCACCCCATCTTCAACTCAAATTATTAATTTTCTTTGTGTTCTTTTGTGGGGCTCATCAAGACTTATATTTGTGCAAATATATGGTTCCTATGACAGCCAAGATGGGTCCTAATTAGCTAAGTTTAACCTGAGCACAGATTTCGGTAAGATTGCATCAAAATCTCAGTTGAGGGCTCCCTCCATAACCAGACAGAATATTGATTCACTGAAAGCAGAAGGTGTTTTAAAGGCTAGTTAGGTCCTTCTTTGAACACTGGCATCTAGGGAATCTGGCAAAATACTGTAGGGATTCTGGATGATCGGGCTTGAATGTGACTTTTCCAAGATGGAAAGCAACAACGTAGTATGGTCTTGTGGGAAACTGTTAACTCCATTCTATAGCAACCAGCCCCTGAAGAGCCTCAGAAACATTTATGGTAATAATAGTAGTAATCATAATAATGATAGTAATAATAAGTAATAGTAATGATACAGGTACTTTCCAGCAGTAATCTGTAGTTAGTACTTTTGAAGAGCTTAGCAAGTATTATTTCAATTAGTCTTTGCTGCAACTCTAAGACATAAGACTCTACTATTACTTCCATTTAACCGATCAGGAAATAACAGAGCCAGTGTGAGGCAGCGCTAAGATTCAAACTCAAGCCATGAGGCTGAAGACAAAGCAAATGGAGCATTATGTGGGTGCTGAGTCTGTCTTTCAGCCTCATATTCCATCTCTTTTGACCTGCATTCATTCACTGTATAATGCTGAAGGCTTCCGCAATGGAACGAAGCTACTGGCCAAGACGAGAGCATTCGAAACGTGGGCACCCCATGTAGATAGGGCTAGAAAGGGAGCCAGCGACGACCATGAGAAGCAATGCCATCAGGATGTAGGTGAGTGTGTCATCGGGAGGGAGTCTCCTTCCTTCCTTCCTCTCCCCCCCCCTTTTTGCAAAACGCATTGCCCTAATAGAGGAGTGTGGCTTACAGGCAGCCTCCCTTGAATGTGCTTTGGGAGAGAGCCTAATACCTCATATTTTTAAAAAGAAAAAAAATGCTCTCTCACACACACACATTTACGTATATACCGAAGCCAAAAATATCAAGGTGTTCATGGCTGTTAAAAAGCCAGGGAAAGCTGAGTCGCACCCTTCAATGTTTTTCTTTCAAACACATTGACCACCCTCTCTTCACAACATCTTATTTATTGAAGTGCAAGCTGTCCAAATGGAATAAAACTTTGCAACATTGAAATCTGGATTCTTTCCGAAGTTCTCTTTCATTGCAATGCTCCTCTCTCTCTCTCCCAGTCTCTACCCCTCTGTCTCTCCCTATCTCTCCGTCTCCGTCTCTGTCTCTCCTTTTCTCTGTCCTAGGCATCAGAGGAGCAATATCTCCACGGAGAGCTGGAGGGAAAGGGGTTAATCTAGAGGCTTGGAGCCAGGTCTCTCTTAACTGGGGAATTGGCAGCTAGCAGTTTGGAACACTGCCTCGAACGTCTGACTGAACATTTTTATTATCCTTTTTGCCCAAAGGTGGCTTTTAGACACCCACAGCAGCACAGGGCTTTCTGATTGGGATTCGACAGACGGGAGCCAGAAAGCTGTCTGCCCCTTCTGCGATGACTGGGAAACCCCACGGAGGAAACCGCCACCCCCTCCCCAACCCAAGGGTGGACTTGCCCTCCCTCGCCCTTCAATAAACTGCAGACCTTCCTGGGGACTCGTAAAATCAGTGGGGAGCTCAGAGCGCGAGGTGGGGGTGGGGAGGAAGGGGGGGGGGCTCCAGGAGACCGAGGGGGCACTGAGGCAGGCTCAGGAACTCTCACCACAGATTAGGAAAAAGAAAGGGAAGAAGAGAAGAGCCAGAGACGCCACCAGGAAGATCAAGTTGAAGACGAAGGTGAGATTTGAAGAGAACAAAAAAGCTGATGGGGAAAGGGCAAAGAGAAAGTTAAGAGTAAAGCAAAGGGCTGGAGGGGTCCTCACCCAAGCCCCTCTAATTCCTGATTTGCCTTTGTCAATGGCAATTAAGCCACGAAGGGCCCGAGTAGCCATTTTTATGGAGTTATTTTAATTGCTTCATCCCTCAATTAAAACAGACTGGTTTTCACCAGGGGGAAACACTGGCTGCTTGGCAATCTTAGATGAAGTGGTGCGGGCTCGAAGGCAGTAGTTTGTCCTTCAGTCCGCGTTCCCTGTTTCCCAGCAGGAAATACAACGCACCCAGGTTTCTGGAAGCATGTTGGGGGCGCTCACAAGAGGCCATTCGTACATAAAATGAGGGTAGTGGGCACCCCAAGAGATGCTGTATGTGGAGGGGGCCAATCACTGACCCAGTGGCGAAACAGGCTCTTTTGGGGTGCCACCTTTTGTCTCTTTTCCACACACCCCCCACCCCCCAGCAACGTGAGAACACATCCGTCAGGTCCTAAGTCTAGGAGCACCCTCAAGTCCTGTTGCTCGGAGGCAGAGAATCAAGATTCTACAGGACCAATGCACAAGTGGGATCAGGGAGTTCTGAAGCACTGTTTACTTAACAAGAAGAATTAAAGTTTCTGGGGTTTTACTGCACACAAAGCACCTCCTTCTCCCACATCATCTCTTCACACGCACATGACGCCATGGCATAGGAAGAACGGCAGGTGTTACTCATCTTCCCAATTAGCACAGAAGGGAAGCAACGAAATGGGTCTCCAGGGTGGTCCACAGACCACATACCAATAATCTTGTTAAAAATGCAGGTTCTCCAACTCCACTCTACAGACAGACCAAACTGGACTCCCTGATAAAGTGCATCTTGACTTCTACCCCAGTGACTCCCGGTACACTAAGAGAAGCACAGGGCTAGCAGTTTGGAGTATATGATCAGTATCTCAACAAGATTTTTCCAATAGCTCAGTTATTTTCACTTTTACAGAAGATGCCACTGAGGCTCAAAGAGGTTAAGTGCCTTATCCAAACTCACATCAGAGGCCACTGCAAATTGGTAAGAGGTGTAACCAGAAATAGCCAACTAGAAATAAATGTATAACTAGAAACAATAAAAATAAAATCCTGATCTTCTGACTTCTGGTTTTCACTCTTTCAACTTACATCAGACTGCCTCCTTGACACAGGCAAGATTTGACCCTGATTCTTTCCAAATCCGTTATGGCTGCTCCCAACATGGGTCATACTAGTACGCACATTTATTTCTGCCTCATAGCACCACTCCTGATGAAACAGGCCACTGATCGTGGTCGTGCTCTTCTAAATGCAGTCCTATGAAAAATGCCCACTTTCTTCTACGCAGACACTATTTTCATTTTTAACCAAAATCTTTGAGCAGAAGTAGTGGAAGGATCACTATCCCAAGAGCCAATGTGTAATAATGTTAGGTGTGCCAGGCACCATTCTAAATTCCTAATATATGTATTAAATTAAACAGATGAGCTCATTCCCTTTTTTAAGCAAACCACTGAGTTAAGTACCAGCATTACCTAATGAAGACAGGGAGACCCGACATGACTCCCCACGTTTACACAACCCTAAATTGTAGGGCTGGGCTATGAAGAAGGCTGTTTGGCTTTGGAGGTAGCAAGCTTAACCACCACTGATGCTGCCTCTGCTATGAGACGGGGAGATACCGGGCATTGGGGTGGGGGAGTTCTATGTAGGTAAGTTTTAGTGGAAAGAAACAAAATCACCCCCTCCCCGCCCCCGATAGCTCAGCACTGGTCCAGCCACATAGAGCTATAAACTTATTTTTGCAAAAGGCATCTAAAGGGACATTTACAAGAAGACATCACTTTTGAGATCAATCAACCAATCAAATAATACAGATGTAATCATGACCATGAAGCTGATGTGGTTTGATAATTTTATTGCACAGATAAGGAAATCAAGGCTCTGAGAGGTAAAGTTACCTTCTCCAAAGTCTCAGATCACTCAAAGGTATCCGGTACTGACCAAGCTGCCGAGGTTGCAAGTACAAGCAGTTTCTTGAAACAGCGCCCTGGGTGAGTGTATCAACAATGGAGGGATCCATTGCCATTATAATGCTCCATCATAAACAATCACAAAACCTCAGTGGGATGCAATAATAAGTGTTTATTGCTCACTAGTCTGGCTTGGTTGGCTAGATGCCTCGCTGATCCTGACTGGGCTTTCATAGTTTGGGGCTGAGCTGACTGTTGGCTGATCTAGGATGGCCACAGCTGGGGCAAGCTGGCTCTGTTCCATATGTCTCTCCTCTCCTTGGAAAAGTTCTCATGTCAATGGAGGAGGTACCAGAACACGAGTGGAGATGTGCAAGCATCATTTCAAGTCTCTGCTTGCCTTGTCATGACTCCAACAATTTCTTTGGCAAAAACAGCTCACGTGGCCAGACCCAGATCAGAATTAAGGCCACTACACTTTACCATTAATGCAACTGATCTCCCACAGTGAGGGAGGAGTAACAGGATTGTATAGTAAAAACTTCAAGGAGGAGAAAAGAAGTCAAATGAGCCAAATTTCACAATGTTCATTTTAACCTCCAAAGTTGGAGGTCACACCTTCCATTTGGGGGATTACTAGGTACATTTAATAAATGAAGAGAAATACATCATTTGGTTAAAATAAGGGAAGTACCAAATTTAAGAAGTGTATCATTTTATTAAATTAGGTGCACCATGCTGGCAAGCATCATACTGAATTTGGGGATTCTTAACTTATTCATAGAAAAATGCAGGTAGGTGCTTTTTAAGAAGGATCTGAGAAAACAAAATTGACTATATATCCAATTGAAATTCAATTCTGTTTTATAAATATATATGTTTATATTATAAATTTTATATTATAGATATACATATATGTCATGCTAAAAAGTAAGTTTGCTTTGGCAACATAAATATGGTGTAACTTATAAAACATTAATGTATTAGCAATTTATAAAAGTTTAATATATTTGCAGCTTCTCCAGAATTCATCTACAACTAATTTGGATACACAGTGAAACATTAAAATGCTTTGCTTTGGTTAAGTTAGAAGTCTGTTTTTTTAGATGCAGATCTATTTTTAATCTTTATTTTTTATGTGTATGAGTGTGTGGGGTATCTGTTATTTAAGGATTAAAATATTTTCCTCAAGAAGGTAAAATTCAGGTGTCACTTTTTTCTTTCTCTCTTTCTTTCCCCCATCCTCCCTCCCTCCCCTCCCTTTCTTTCTTTCTTTTTCATTCTTTTTAATTGTAGCTGTTATTCTTGGTAAAGACCAAAACTATTTTCACCTTTTCTCCCTGCTAGTCGAACTAATTCCATAACTTCTCTATCAATGTAAACTCTCTATCATTTTCCAAATCTCTTGAAAAGAGTTTTTTTAAAAGCACACATGTACCCACAGAGCCCCATAAGCATGCTAACACCCACAAAAGCCAGAAAAGAAAAAAAAACAAACACAAGCAAAACAACAACAAATGCAATCTTACTGATAGAAACTCTTGCAAAATCTGTTAATAAAAACTATCTCACATATTGTATTCAAGTCCAGTTACAAAATAAAATATAAACATAAATATGAAATGGCTTCAGTAGAGTTGCTGACCCTCAAGAAACTGAGATTACAGAGCTCTGGATGTCTTTTATGTCTTTTTTATTTCCTTTTTAAATAATACTATTGTAAACAGGTGAATATTGTACTGTTATAATGGATGCCTTGCCAACCCCTTTAAGAGGTTAATTGTTTAAAATTTGATGTTACAACATTATCCTTTAAGATAAAAGACCATTTTAAATAGGCAAAGTGCAATGCAACAATATCTAAATTCAAGAATTCCAAAACTGGCTTTGTCTACTCTCCAGGCAAGTGACTCTTTTTTTTCCCCCCATTCTGAAAGGAAATCCTATATGTTGTTTTACCTGATGATCTTTGATTTATTAGAGGAAACATGTTCTCTTAATCCTGGAGGCATCAGTAACTTCATTAACGTGTTGGTGGAGAAAAGTAAGAGTTATAAAAGTAATGTGGATTAAACAAAGGAACAACCCAAAGGGTGACAGATTGGATCAGTTGTGGAGTTTTCTTTCCCACATTCAGTGGCATGTGCAATTGCTTCCACCTGAGTAATTCAGTCTTCTTGTGGGACCCGTCTATCTGCTATTAAAAAGTTTAATTATTAATCTCCAGTCACTATTTATCAACCACCATTCAACTTGGTGATGTCTTGTGACATACATCTGTTCTCTCTAGCTGTGGGTTTTCCTCTGCTGTTTTGCAGCCTCGGGACTTCCCCCGATGAAATCTGAAACTGGCCCCGTACACAGAGGGCAAAGAGAGACACAAGACAGAGGCAGGCCACTCCAGACGGGCAGGTGGCGGATTTAAGAAGCAAGGGAACTTACTTCCAAGGCTTGTTCTGGGTGCCACAAAACAAGTAGACCTCTACACGCACCACAAGAATCTTGAATGTTTACATAGAGGACTGGTGGGGTTCAGTCACTTACACCCTCCGGAGAGTCTCAACACATCCCTGTCCTAGAAAATGACTCCAGCAGAGGGGGGCGGTGGTGCTGGCAGGGGAAGGGCTACCACATTTCAAGGACAGGGGAAGTGGTTAGGAGCCTCTGATTGCCTAGGGCCATGTCTCCAGTGTGTGTGTGTGTGTGTGTGTGTGTGTGTGTGTGTGTGGTGGGGTAGGGACATCAAAGACCTCCTCCAATATCCTCATATTTGACTACTATCTTCTGAGAACTTGTCAGGAAGGGTATATGATTGAGTCGCTCTTAAGGAATTCCTGGGGAATCACATTTTCTTTAGGAAGATGCCATCTGAAAGGAGACCAGCTCCATTATAAACAATCTTACATACATTGGAGTTTTTATTTTCCCCACATGCACAGAAATACACCAATGGACTTTACCTGTTGAAATCTTTTGTTTCTCTTCAACCTGTCATTCTGTGATTTTCCATAGGCAGCTATCTGACTGTACGCAATTACAAAGGTGGCAGAAAGGCCCAAGCAACTATATGAAGTAATCTTTTCAGCCAAACATACACACGTCATTGTAGCAGAAAACACTTTTTTTTTGTTTGTTTGCTTGAGTAAGGGAGGGACTGAATTTGTAGGTAAGAGCCATCAGATAGACAGATAGATACAGTCTTTGCCATTCCTATTGTTCCTTGAACATGTATGTTTCCCATTTGATTATCTGGTTTGCCCTCTGAAAGCAAAACAGCACATTCCTTTCAGGATCTTACTTTTTTTCCTAATAAGAGGACTGATGGCAGCAAAAAATTTTATAAACTCAGGCTAACTGAACATGATAAAAAAAAAAACAGACACTGAGTTTCAGCCCCCCAAAATAAACAAACAAACAAACAAACTCAGGTGGTTATTCACCAAAAGGGTATATCTATCGCATGTAAATATATATATATTTTTTGAACCTGCTTTCATAAACATTATCTCTTGGATCCTTGCAACAACACATTAATAATCCCAGCTCGAACATTTTTAAAGTTTGCTAAATTCCAAGAGCATTTTCCTATTTCTTCCTAAAGGTACATGGACTGTTAGCTGGCATTACAGCTATTTGTGGATAGAGCTATCTACCCTAATAGACTGTAAATGCCTCAAGAGCAGGGGTTGGTTTTTTCCAACCTCTGGAATCTCCCCAGCACCTGGTACCATATGAATGAGGGCAGGTGTGCCCACTTAGCAAATAAACTGAGCTGACCTGCAAGGCTAACCTCATGGGCATGTGGCCCACACAGTTGTCCATGTTCTCATGTTCAGAAGGGCCCCATGCTTGGTTTAACACTCCCTAGTCACCATCTTAAATTTGTAATAATTTTGAACAGGTGTCCTCCCCATTTTCATTCTGCGCTGGGCCTCACAAATTACATAGCCAGTCCTGCTAAGCTATATGGGTATATGTAGTAAATAGTATACACACACACACAAAAGGTTTGGCCCTTTGCCCCCAAATCTTGGGAGATGAACTCTAAGTCCTTGGACTACCTTATCGAAAAAGGGTGACTTTGTTTACCTGGAGGCGTTGGGCCATTCCAGTAGTCTTTGGTAACCATGTGATTTTAGGGGTGGGGGTTGGGTCACGTGGTATCTGCTCACCCTCTGCAGGGGCTGGAGACTAAGGTCAGTCATAGGGGCAGTCAGCTTTGTCTAAGTGACCAACCCTCAATAAAACTCTGGACACCAAGCTTGGGTGAGCTTCTCTAGTTGGCAACATTCTGTGTGTATTGTCACACATTGTTGCTGGGAGAAATAAATATTGTCCAAATGACTCCACTGGGTGAGACAACAGGAAGCTTATGCCTGGTTCCTTCTGCGTCCTGCCTTATGCATCTCTTCCCTTTAGAGATTTTGACCTGCTTCCTTTCACTGTAATAAACCAAAATCATGAATATACTAGCTTTGCTGAGGTCAACGAGTGCTCCTAGCAAATTACTGAATCCAAGACCACCATCAGTTATTGGGGACTTCCCGAACTCACAGGCGACATTAAAGGGCTCTCATGTCCTCTTAGTATTAGGTTTGGTTAATGGAGAAGCCACACAAAAGACTGGAAAAACAAGGGCAGGAAACCCAGGGAATTTATAATCCTGATTCTCTCCCTGTGAGACAGCATATTGAACTGGCTGTGCCTAAAGATCACAGGGCCTGATACTCCTCACAAAGCATCCTTTTCTAAATAACTCTCTCTCCTCCTGGTTTCTGGGAACACTTCCCCCACCCTCTTTTGGCAACAGCCTCTCTACCGCTAGCCCTGGGTTTTTGTCTTGTGGGTCCCCTACATTCAACCACACCTTTGTGTAGTTGACCCTTGGGTCCGAATTGTGCCGATTCACCTATATGATATTTTTCCCAATAAATACAGTTCAGTATTGTAAATGTAGTTTCTGTTTCTTATGATTTTCTTAATAAGATTTTCTTTCTTCTGGCTTACTTTATCATAATAAGACAGTGTATAAGACATATAACATACAAAATATGTGTTAACTGACTGTTTATGTTATCGGTAAGGCTCCCAGTCAACGCTAGGCTATTAGCAGTTAAGATTTGGGGGAGTCGAATGTTATATGCGGATTTTCAACTGTGTGGTAAACTGTAATTAGTTCCTTTGTAAGTAATCCCCAATTTTTTCCCCTAATTTCAGTGTGTCTTCTGTTTCCTGCCAGGACCCTGACTGATACAAAATATAAGAACAAGGGGCGCCTGGGTGGCACAGCGGTTAAGCGTCTGCCTTCGGCTCAGGGCGTGATCCCGGCAATCTGGGATCGAGCCCCACATCAGGCTTCTTCCGCTATGAGCCTGCTTCTTCCTCACCCACTCCCCCTGCTTGTGTTCCCTCTCTCACTGGCTCTCTATCTCTGTCAAATAAATAAATAAAATCTTTAAAAAAAAAAAAAAAAGAACAAAAATTATGTAAAAAGTTTGGCAGCAATGGCATTGTCTTAAATTTTGCAACAAAACCCTTAATACATTTGTAGCCAAGAAAAAAAATATATGATTTTTTTAATGTAAAAAACTATGGTTTTGAACAAAGTAATGACACTTCTGGCCAAGGAGTAATTCCACTGTCAGACATCCTCGTCCCAAAATTCAGCCCTTTTTTCATCTGACCGCCTCTCCGTAGACGATAATCCCCCACTGCTCCCTTGGTCTCTCACTATCCCCCATTAGTTGCTCTGGTCACTTTCTTTTCTCTCCTTCTCACGCTGTGGCAATCTCTTAGAATTGCTGAGTGTCTACTTGCAGTTCAATCCTGGAGGTTTTGTTTTTATTTTACTTTTAGTCCCCACATATATTGAGGGAGGTTTCTGTGGGGGGGCAGGTCAATTCCGTCCTCCGTCCAGGCTGGTGCTGACATTCCCAGTGCCATGCAACATGGTGGCCGTGGAGGGCAGGACACCAAATATGACCAGAAAAGGGCAAGTTAATCATTTCTTTTTAAATAAATTCCCCCAGGAGTAAGCAAATTCTCACTATTAAAATGTGGTTTGTTTGGTCTTCTAAAATAAAATTTAGCTTATTTGTAATAATTATTTTTAAAAGTAATGAAGATAAAGAAATAATGAAGATAACAGTGAGACACTCTAAGTGTCTCTAAGACACACTAAAGTCTTCCTTTAGTTGCATTGACTGCTTCTTGCTTAAAGCAATTTCTGAGATTACCAGTAGGAAAAGACAGTTTGCAAATATTATATACTATTTACTGATACCTAGTTTCTCATAGAATTATAAGTTGATTAAATGCTTTGTGTAGTGCTTTTCATAGAGAGCTTTCACCAGGAAATAGAGAGGGCTTAGTGTTTTGGATCAAGGAGTGGGTGGGGAGAAGGGAATTAAAACTTATTAAACATCCACATCATGCTATGAACTACAATTCATGCTTTACAGATATTGCCTCACTTAAAAATATTGTGAGATAGATACTATCTCCATTTTATAGACAGGTAGTTTGCCCAAATTTTATACCTGGCAAGTCTGATCCACATCTTCACACATTTTACCATAGCAAACTGCTTTGACGAATAATGTTAAATTGTCTCGTAACATCTTTTGTTCAAATTTTGTTATCCCATAATTTGCCTAGTAGACTTTGTTCAAATTCAAGCACGATGGGTTATTTTGTTAAGTGAACACATTTTATTAGTTTATCCTAAGGAATAATAACATCATTGAGGAGAATCTTCAGATATTGGGAAAAGTGTCTTATTCATAGAAGAACCCAACAGCATTAAGTTAAAATAAACCATCAAAGATCAGAGTTCTGCTATTCAAAGAAGGATTTGAGTCATAGACTTTCCAAGCATGAACTAGTCACGTTTTCGATTTTTAATATGGCCAGACTAACAACTTATCTATCATTGATCGGGTTTCTGATTTACTCTTCAGAGCCCAGAGTACAAGCTGTAAATGCTATTGGCACCCAAGTTGACCTTCTGTGGCCCAGAAATAGATTCCCAGGTTTGAAAAATATATAGGTATGACCGTCTGGAAAAGTTCAGGTCCGGGTTCATCACAGAGCTGTAGGAGCCACAGATTATGACTCCCTCACTTACTAGACCCAGCCTTGGTTAAGTCTGTTTCACTTACATTGTGCGCCTTTGGCCCTACTGAGTCAGTCAAAAAGATCTACCCCAGGGCTTTTGCTAAGGCCAGCTTTAATTCCCATCCCCTCAATATCCTCTGGACTGGGGGGTTGTTCTCTAAGCTGCTCAAAAACACTGGGTTCTTGGCCTGCTGGGTTCTGATTCAAACCACCCAACAGAGGCAAACACCCAGCAGAAGATAAAAGATTCATTCCGTAGGAAAACGGAACTCGTGAGTCTCTAGACTCTAAGAGTCTGGACACAGGAAAGAAGAGGGAGATGCAAGGGAAATCCACGCTGGCTGCTCCACAACGCCACCTGGGGCTTGGCTGGGAATGCAGAATCTGGAGCCTAGGTCAGGCCAACAAAAAAGAACTGGAATTTTCCCAAAATCCCTAAGTGATTGGAATGCACATCAAAGTGTTTTTGTGTTTTTCTCATTCTAATTTATCAAGCTAGAGTAAGCATACAGGAAGACTCACACATTTTAAGTGACCACTTACATATGCACACATCTGCACATCCACCACCCAGATGAATATATAAAACGTGTCCATCATTCCCAGAACATTTCCAACACACTCCTTCTGAATCAACGACAGCTCTCTCGACCCCCTCCCAGAAATGGCAATTGTGCTGACTTCCATCATTACATACTAATTTAGCCTCTTTTTGAATTTCATAAAAATAGAACAGTTCAGGATGAATTTTTGTTTATTTGTGGCTTCTTTTGATCAAACAATATTTTTGAGATTCAATCATGCTGTTGTGTGTCAGTAGCTTATCCTTTTAAAAAACTGCTGTGTAGTGATTCCTATAAATATAGCACTTTTTTATTGTACGCTTCCATTGATGGGCTTTTGGTATTTTCTAGTTTGGGGCTATTAGGAATAAAGTACTTGCGTGCGTGTGTGTGTGTGTGTACACATGTGGACACATTATGAGAGGAGAAATGTCTGGGCGTGAAACTGTTGTGTCATGGGTAGGTGTGTGTTTAATTTTATTAGACATTACCAACATGTTTTCCAATGTGGTTGGACCACTTTACTCTCCCACGTGCAATAAGGAGAATTCCGGTCACTATTTCCTTGACAATACATGGTATTGTCAGCTGCTTAAATTTAGCCATTCTGGTGGGTGTGCAGTAGAATATTTTTGTGGTTTTAATTTGGATTTTTAGATGACTAGTGAGGTAGGGCACTTTTTCATGTACATGTTGGCTATCACATATCTTCTTTTGAGAAGTGTCTACTTAAGTCTTTTCCCCACATTTTAACTAAGTCATATATATATTTTTATTATTGTTATTGAAGTTCACTAATATTCTACACAGTCTTTGTCTGTACATTCATGACAGGCAGCTCCTAGGACAGTTACCAATGATCCCCACTTCTTTGCATTCACACCTTTGTAAAATCCTCTTCTCTTGGGTGCTGGTAGGTGGGACTTGTGGCTTGTTTCTAATTAGTAGGAAGAAAAAATGATAAGTCATTACTGAGTTTAAGTTACGTAAAACTGTATTTACATCTTGCTTGTAGACTCTATATTGCCTTGTTGGCTTGCATAATTTGATGAAGTAAGTGGTCATGTTGGAAAGCTCCACACTCAAGAAATTAAGAAAGGTCAGGGCTGTTCATCCAACTTCCCTGGAAGAATTCAATTCTGTTAATCACCATGTGAGCTTGGAAGAAGATCCCTTCCATGTCCAATCTTTGGATGATATTCCAGCTCTGGCTGAAATCTTGGTTCCTGCATTGTGAGAGATTCTAAGGCAGAAGACCAAGCTGAGCCATGCCCAAACTACTGACACACAGAAATTATGAGATTATTGTGTTGTAAGCTGGTGAATGTATCATAATTTATTACACAGAAGCAGATGATACACATGAATTGCAAATGTTTTCCCCAAGCTACGAATTGTCATTCTGATGGTTGCGTGGTAGTATCTCAGTGTGGTTTTAATTTGTATTTCCCTAACGAGCCTTTTGGTATGCTAGATAATCAAGAGTGAGCTTTGACAGAAAATCTGGGAAGACATATTTGAAGTGAGAGAGATGATGGCGGCCTGGAGGCATAGCAGGCACTGTGAAGAGGTGATCAAATTCTGGATAGAGCCTGAAAGTAAAGTGTCCAGGATTTGGCTGTAGGGTTAAGAAAAAAAGGAAGAATCAAGATTGGCTCCTACATTTTGGTTTTGGTAACTGAAAGTTCAAATTTTCTCCTTTTGAAAGATGCTGGTGACTTCCCTTTAAGATGAGGTATTTCCCAGTCTCTACTACTCTCTATTAACCCTGGATAATAAGGCTCAAAGTCAGTTTTTCCTAATGTTTACATCATTATTTTTTTCTCTTTTACCTTATCTACCTCACCCATTTATATTATCAGGGTGAATCCTAGAGATCTTTGGTTTTATAGCTCCAGGTGCAAAAAACAGTTGCCTAGATTTCGTGTCACGAGGTGTATTCTTCTCAGCTATGCGTCATGTTCGGCAAACACATAGTGTTCTAAGATTTTGTTTTCTCATCTCTCAGGTTCCTATCTCACAAAACGAGGAAAAAATTATCAACTATAAATTGATGTGAAATAATGACTATTTAGTATGTCTTCTATATTTGAAAAATATTCATCACTGCTGTTTCTTTTTGTTTCCACTGAGTCAAAAACAGTTACTATTTTTTTTTTTTTTCGCAATACATTCCTACTTGGTCTTTCTTTTTCCAGTCTCCCATCCACAAATTGACTGTGGTCACCACCACATACTCTATCTAATAAATCTCATTTGTCTTACGACTCTTCAATCTTACTTGACTTCCTGTTTCCCATGAAACTTGAAGTAACTCTGTTAATTTTCTCCTCCTTCATTGTGAACTGGGTTTCACTTGTGCCAACACATACTTTATTCCCACCTCTGATTTGGCTTTGACTTGGCTTTCCCTCTCCATGGAGTGGTCCTTCACTTATATTTCTGTGCCACAAATTGGGTTTTTTTTTCTTTTTTTTTTTTTGTTTTTGGTTTGTTTTGTTTTGTTTTTACAAATCTTGCTTCTTTATGAATTATTCCTGCCATTTGCAATGACTTTCATCCTCTGGACTCTTGAGGGACTTACTTCTCTGTATTTCTTGATAGAGATACAAAAATCCTAGTGGTACTTCTTAGTGGCTTCCTATTTTTCCAAATAAGGTGCTTTTCTAGGGCAGAAGTCATACTTCCCTTTTCTCCACATCCTCATCAACATTTGTCTTTCTGATAATAGACATCCTAACAAGTATGAGGTTTTGATTTGCATTTCTCTGATGATTAGTAATATAAGCCTCTTTCAATATACCTGTTGGCAATTTGTTTGTATTCTTTGGAAAATTTTCTATTCAGGTTCTTTTCCATTTTTAAATCAGGTTGTTTGTGTTTTTTGCTATTGAGTTCTAAGTGTACTTTATATATTTTGTATATTAACTCCTTATTTGATATATGGGTTTGCAAATATTTTCTCTCATTCCATAGGTTGTCTTTTCATTTGCCATTTTGTTGATTGTTTCATTTGCTGTGCAGAAACTTTTTAGCTTGATATAGTCCTATTTGGTTATTTTTGCTTTTGTTGCCTTGTTTTTGCTGACAAATCCAAAAACTCATTGCCAAGATCAAAGGAGCCTACTCTCCATGCTTTCTTAGAGGAATTTCATAGTTTCAGGTCTTAAATTTAAGTCTTCAATCTATTCTGAGCTGATTTTTATGTGTGGTATAATATAGGGGTCCAATTTCATCTTTTGCATGTGGATATCCAGTTTTATCAAGACCATTTATTGAAGAGACTATCCACTCCCATTATGTATTCTTGGCACAATTAATAGACCACGTGTGTGCATTTATTTCTGGGCTCACTATTCTGTATCATTGTTCTATGTGTCTATTCTGTTTTCATGTTAATATCCATCTGTTTTATTATAGTTTTGTAATATAGTTTGAAATTAGACACTGTGATGCCTCCAGCTTTGCTTTTCTTCCTCAAGACTGCTTTATTATTTGGGGTCTTTCATGGTTCCATACAAATTTTAGGATTTTTTTTCTACTTCTGTGAATAGTGTCATTGGAATTTTGAGAGATTACATTGACTCTGTAGGTCATCTCGAGCAGTATGGACATTTTAACATATTAATTTTTCCAATCCATGAACATGAGATATCTTTCTATTTATATCTTCAACTTCTTTTATCAATGTGTTATAATTTTCAGTGTATAGCTTTTTCATCTCCTAGGCTAAATCTATTCCTAATTATGCTACTGTAAGTGGGATTGTTTCCTCAAAATTTTTAAAATGTCCTTAAAATTTTTTCCTCTAAAATTTTTTAGCGTTCATTGTTAGTGTATAGAAACACAATGGTATAGTGTATAGAAACACAAAGATTTTTGTATATTGATTTTGTAACTTGGAACTTTAATGAATTTATCAGTTCTAAGTTGTTGGGTTTTTTTGTTTTGTTTTGTTTTTTGTTTTTTTTTTGGTGTGACCTTTAGTTTTCTGTATATAATATGCTATTTGCAAACAGAGATAATTTTACTTCTCTTTTGATTTGGATGCTTTTTATTTATTTATTTTTCTTGCTTAATTGCTCTGGCTAAGGCTTTCAATGCTATGTTAATAAAAGTGACAAGAATAGGCACCCTGCACCCTTATTTTGTTCCTGATCTTAGAGGAACAAAGCATAATGATTCTGAGGTTCATCCATGTTGTTGGCATGTATCAGTAGCTTGTGCCTTTTTAGTATTAATTGTATTCCATCATAAGGCTATGCCAGTAATTGGTGGACATTTGGACTATTTCTAGTTTGAGGCTATTCTGAATAATGCTGCTATCAACTTTTGTACAAGCTCTTGCATGGACATATGTTTTCATTTGACTTTGGTATATACCTAATAGTGGAATTGCTAGATCATATGATACATTTATGAATTTATATTTAACTTTTTAAGAAAGTTCCAACTATTTTCCAAGTAGATAATTTTTAATTAAAAAAAAAATCCAGGAGTCTTCAAATCTTCCAAAGGAAGGAATACCAACAAAGGAAAGAAAAATGTTTTGACAGACAGTAAAGTTTTGCTATTGTTACACTTATACACATATATATCCGTAGTACCAACGGGCAAACCAGTGCTTTTTCATCACTTTCCATTACCTACAAACCATCCTGTAAGCTGATTTGGAGAAATCCTACATAAATCTAATCTATTTCCATTTAATGATGATAAAGTATTTTAATGTCAAAAAATAAATAGCATATAACAGAAATATACTGACTTTGGAAGTTAACTGGGAAATTCCAAGTGACCCATGAAGGGGAATATCACAATCTCACTTTACAGTGATTATTGACATGAGTTCCCGGTCCCACTTAGAGAATTCTCTCAAAGCATATAGGATACTTTCTCCTTTAAGATGAGGCAGAGCTATCACAGCCAACTTCACTTATATATTTTTATGTTACAGATTTATTTTATGCTTTTTAAAAAAAAGCAAAAAAAAGTCTTTAAGTGTTTAGTAGAAGTTAGCACTGTTGTTGGATCTAGTTGGATGAATATCAAATTGACATGTATTCAGATGTGGTCCGTACAAAACATCTTTTGTTTTTTTTCTAGGAAGTGCCCTATGCATTTCAATTATATCCTGGTGCACGAGTGTGATGGATTATTTCAAAATATTATGTTGTCCAATCACTGTGAATTAACCATACACTAAATACCATGAGAACAAAAGGCCTAGGGAAACCAGTTCCAGTAAATTAAGATCCACCTTAGATGTTATTCCCACGAGCAACCTTCATCTGAACTTGACTAGGATGATTTTAAAACTTTGTTCAATTTAGGCCCAAGTGGTATGCATTTCACTAATAATGAAGCAACAAACTTATTTTTTTAAAGTATGTATTTTTTCTCATATCAACATAATTTATGAGATAAACCAAAAAAAGAATATGCTCATTTTCATTCCTGAAATTTACTGGATATGTTGCTCTTTACTTAAAGCCAAAGTTGATTTAACATTGGAATGAAGCATTTGAGAGGATCATTCAGACTTCAAACCTGAAGCAGGAAAAAAAAAAAATCAGAGTTTTGCTGATGTGTGCCAAGTTATTTTGTAGAGAAAAAGTCTCCCCCGCCCCCCCAAAAAGGAGTTCCCCACATGGCACTGTGAAAAAGTTAACATGCTCTGAACATTTCAGAAAAAGAAATGAATGTACTAGGAAAACTGGGCTTATTGTTCCTTAAATACTACCATTTTCTCAGAAATACATGGCAGCATAATGTTATCAATTTTAAATTGCTATCAACGGCAATGTGGATATATCACTGCCATCTCTGAGATGTTTTGCAAATATTTCTCTCCTTGACCAAGCCACAAATTCATTTTGTGCCCAGTTAAATCCTCATAAAACAGTGTCTTTGACAAATGATTGTTTTTTTCCTTCCCAACCCAGAGAAATGCCAGACTGGGCTATTTTCACTTTTGGTGGGAAATGTTCCATTTAGACTGACACACAATTACATGGCAAATACCCTGATGTTCTTTTCTTGTCATATGGCTGAACTTTGGAGAGTTGTGAAATGACCTGATGATTGTAATAAAAATAGCTAACTTAGTCTGTTTCAAGCCCGTTACTTGTATTATTCTCTTATTTGTTATACCAAAGCTGAGTTAGGTACTATAACTGTACACATTTCCTATATGGGGGAAATTGAGACTAATAAAGACTAAATAATTTGCTTATAATCAATAAGTGGCAGCCTCATTTTCACTATCTTTTATCATTCTTTGTTCATACTGAACAAGAAGACTTTGATCCACGCATTTAAAAATTTTAAAAATGTTGTTCAATATCCTTTTGGATTATAAGGAAAAAGTGAGTGTCTCTAGTATCTAGAAGATTTTCCTATGAAACCATATAGATTTTGTGAAGAAACACCAATTACATAGGGGAATTATTTAAAAGGGGCTGGATATCTAAAATGTATTAATATAGTAAAAATAGACTATTTAAAAAATACTTTGTAGATAGAAAGATACATATATACATACACACATATAAACATACACACATGCATATATAGCCAGAAAGGACTCCTAGACTATTATGTAAAATCCTAGGCTGTCCCTAAGTGGTGAAGTTATAAAAGTCAAAATGCCTATGATACTTCTGGCAGGCAACTAGTAACCGACGAGTGCTGGCCTCAACTTCTTACCAGGTAATGGAAATGAATCCTGATTGGTTGGTGAACAGACATAGTCCAAGACTAAAAGAGGGGTCAAAAGGATGAGTGGGCAGAAGCCATCTTGACCCACTGACCTATTTAACCTTGCCTTGGTTTTCTCACAATCCGTACCCTATGAACCAGCTAACCTTGACTCTTTATTGATCCCTATATATACCAGGAATGATCTGTGGGACAATTTCTGAAGTCATCTGGAGTGATTACCACTATCTCCATACCTATGCTTCTTACTTTAAAACTTTTGAAATGCTTCCTCACCACACTTCTCATATGAGCGACCACTTTTTTTTTTAAATTTAAGTACATCATTAGTTTTTGATGTAGTGTTTTTGTTTGTTTGTTTGTTTGTTTCCACCCCTGTAACAAGGAAACTAGATTCAATGACCCAAGATCACAGTTTGAAAGACTGGCCATCCTTGGTTTAGGATAGGGGTCAATATACTCTTTCTGTAAAGGTCCAGGTAAAAAATGTTTTCAGCTTTGAGGGCCATTTAGTCTCTGTCACAACTATTCAACTCTGCCACCGTTGTGCAAAACCAGCCATAGAAAATTCATACATAGATGAGTGTGGTGGTGTTCTAACAAAACTTTATTTACGAGTACAGGTGGTGGGCCAGATTTGGCCCATGAGCACATAGTTTGCCATCTCCTGGTTTGGTATAAGGTACATGTGATTCTGGTGCTGAGTTCTTTCTGGAACATTTATCCCTCCTTCATATTCATGCAGAGGAAGGGGGCAGGAGCCTCTCACAGACCTGGTCTTGGCTGCAGAGCCTGGCCTTACCTATGTGTCATTTAGGTATTGTATCCTTAGGCAGTTTTGCCCAACAGTACCAGGAGATCAGATATCAATACTATTTTTTTGCATTCCCTCTGAATATATTTTTAAATTGTGGAAAACTGTTTTTTATCTCTGGCTAATAATTGCTGATGTCATCAAAAACAACGAGTGCAATATTTTCCTTACCAGAGACTGATCTGGGTCCTTTTCAGGGGGGCGTTGTCTTAATTACATAGAGTGGCCAGGCACCGTCAGACTTCACACATTAGTTTGTTTGCACAACAGCAAGACTGCGGCTACTTGGTTTATGTATTTAATAGGTGGGTGTCCTCCGCCACACAGTGTGAATTTCTCAAAATGAAAGCCTTGCAGTTGGGAGCTGCAGAGGGCTTGTGTCATGGAAAGAGAGAATGAAGGATTCAAATAGTAAACATCTCCATCTTTTAAATAGGCCCTTCATGGCACAGCCTTCTTGAAGAGAGCAGATGATGTGAGCTATGCAGAAGTGACCAACCGGTAAAAGCTGGGAAACAATGCACACCCGGGCTATCCCCACAATCTGCAGTGAGTGCAAGAGTCCTGCGGGGGAGGGTTCTTGGCACTGCGATGGAACTAAGCTTTTAGTCCAGCTCCCGTTTCTAATCCTAAATCAAACCACTACACTCAGTCTCTCACTTTAATAAGCACTAAATCCACATGCTAGGTTTCAAAAGAAAGAAAAAACCTACTTTAACTATTAAAACTTCCCCGAAATCTACTCATGGGAACAGAGAACATATGGTGTTGTAATTTTTTTTTAAGCAAGACATCTGTACTATTCAAGAAATAGCTAAAATCTGTTGGATTCCAGAAACTTTTATAAGCTGAACTCCAGAATAGATAAATTATTTTTATTAGATTCAGCCATGGACAATTCATGAAGAAAATTCTAGCTGGAAAACAACTTTTCAAAAAGAGAAGCTTTGGTAAAGTGTCAGCTTACGTCTTGATTTCAAATAGCAAATGTTAAGAAAACTACTTTAATTTTCAATGCATGTGTGATGGAGTTCAGCTACAAAAATCCTGTGCTCAGTAATGGGAAACTATGGTGAACAGATCAGGTCTCTTGCTGTGACCTCTCCAGGAAGCATTTCTGAGTGCTTAGGGCTAGCTACTTACAGGGTATCTATTTGCGAGCACCTACTATGGACCAGGCATTGTGCAAGGCACTTAGAAATGCACGGCGCTACACAAACGAGCAGAATGCCAGCCTGCAGAGAGCTTAAATCTTAAAAGAGACATTAAAAATGGCAGACAATTAGTGGACTGCAATGGGGTCTGGGAAAACTTATTTAAGAGCTTGGATTTTACTTGAAGACAGACTAAGTGTTAGTCAAATAATGGCTGGAGGGATGTCTTCTAGGCAGCTGGAACAGAATCTAGGACTTGAGGACTAGAAATGAGACATGCCTGAGGAAAGCAAAGCATATCAGCAAAGCTGGAACAGAGAAAATGAAGAACTAAAACATGTAATTCTGAGAGAAGTGGATGGTACAGGGGTTTGAATGACACAGTAAGGACCTAACAGTTCATCTGCATTATCCTTTCCTTTCTCCCATCAAAAATATATTTCCCCAGAGCACTTTGGATATAAACTCGTTTCCAGAGAGAAACATTACCAGGCAATGGGCTCTAAATCCTCGGAAGCAACGCTTAAGCCAGTCTTTGAATCACTGAGCCCAAAATTTACGTCATGGCTTTTCTGTTTTGTAGAAGAAAAATACGATCAATTAGTAAACAGTTATCTTAGGGTAAATGGTATGAGGAATAAGAAAGACGCCAAGTAAGCAATAGGTGTTCAAGTGCACTGGAGAAACTTAGGGATATTTCAAATTTTTCAGAGCAATTGACTTGTTATTAACCAGAATGTGGCTAAAAGTACTTTCCAATGAAAACAAAATCAACTAAGTGCAACAAAACAAGACATTCCATTGAAAAAAAAAAGTCTGCTATAAAAAAATCTACTAACTAGGTTAATTGTTTTGGAACACAGACGGGAAAAAAATTCACCACCTTAGTATTGATTTTTATTTATTTATTGCCAACTATTGTCCAGTTTTGTATATCTTGACAGTAACAATCATTCCTTTATTTTCTGTATGTTTTCACTTAATGTTACTTTCTATATTCAAAAGATTCTACATCATCATTTATAATGACTGCAAATACTCCATCTCTAAGTAATTAATTGTGACAATTCTGATTATGTGTCAGTGTTGCATGATTGAGAAAGTTGGTTAAAAAGGAAAAGGTTTTCTGCACTAGGGTTTGATGTATGTTCAAATCACTAAATTTAAGTAAAAAGAAATGAATCATTTTAATGAAATTGTTGGAACAGTGTGCAGTCCTTTCACCTATAAAATTTGGCAATACCAAAATGAATGGAATAAATTTCAGAAATCTGAATATCTGCTAAAACCACTTACTATTTAAAGAGTACTAATTATTTTTAATAGACCTTATTTTTTTAAGGTAGTTTTATGTCCACAACAAAACTGAAAGGAAAGTACAACGTTTCCATATACCCGCTCTGCCCCTGACACATAACCTCCTTCACTATAAACATCCCATACACGTGGATACATTTGTTACTATCAATGAACCTACACCGACACATCACTGTCACCTAAACG
The DNA here is from genome assembly GCF_002007445.2 of Ailuropoda melanoleuca. Taxonomy (NCBI): domain Eukaryota; kingdom Metazoa; phylum Chordata; class Mammalia; order Carnivora; family Ursidae; genus Ailuropoda; species Ailuropoda melanoleuca. Next base: position 36,712,877 of record NC_048230.1, on the reverse strand, counting down.
GCATAGCTTACGTTAGGGTTCACTCTTGGTCTCCTACATTCTGTGGGTTTTGACAAATGTATGACGACATTCATCCCCCATCATAGTGTTGTATAGAGTAGCCTCACTACCCTAAAAATCCTCTGTGCCCTGACTATTCTTCCCTCACCCATAACCCCTGTTAACCATCAATCTTTTTACTCTCTCCTTCTTTACAGAAGGCTATATAGTTAGAATCATAGAGTAAGGAGTCTTCTCAGACTGGCTTCTTTTACTTAGTGATATGTACTTATTTCCCACTATGTCTTTTCATGGCTTGATAGCTCAATTATTTTTAGCACTGAATAATATTCATTGCCTGGATGTTTCAGAGTTTCCTTATCCATTCATCTACTGAAGGATTCATTGCTTGCTTTCCAGTTTTGGAAATTATGAATAAAGCTGCTATACACATCCATGAGCAGGTTTTTGTATGGACGTATGTTTTCAACTCATGTGGAGTTGAAATATCAGAGTACAATGGCTGGATCATATGATAAGGGTATGGTTAGTTTCCTAAGAAACCACCAAACTGTCTTCCCAAATAGCTGCACCATTTTGCATTCCCACCAGCAGAGAGCAAGAGTTTGGATTTTCACTATTCTAATAGGCGTGTAGCACTACTGATTACTATTTTTTTTTAAAAAAGCACAAATAAAACAAGTCCTGATTCAGCAAAGACTTGAAATCATTTTGCCATGGTTCTTTCTCCATAGTTTTTGTTTGTTTTCACTAAGAATGCCAAAAGTATTCATAATGCAATGGAACTCCATTTTTATCACCCAGAAGCAAAGACTCTAACAGATCATGGAGTTATTTCTTTTTTACTTTACTTATTTAATATTTGTATCAGAAGTATTCAAAAAAATAGAGGAAAAAACTGATAAAACTTGCAATCTACTCAGTGCACACTGTGCTTTCTCCTGGTCCCTCCTCCTACCCCCTCCCTCTTCTTCTCCTACCCCCCAACCTCCTTCCCTCCCTACCTCCCTTTTTCTCAATTTCTTAATCTCTTTAGGCCACTCCCATTGTATTTTTGCTTCTAACACCCTAATGAAACTACTCTTGTCAAGATCATCAACAACTCCTTCTTGCCAAACCCAGAAATCAATCATCTGGTTTTTTCTTACTAGACTCTGTACAGCTTCCACATGCCACACTTTCCTGTAATTCCACTCATTGCACCGAACACACCTTCTCATTCTGTGTCCTTCACCACTCTGTCTCCTATCAAACTCTAAACTTCAGAATCAAAGGGACTCAGCTATACAGTATCTATGCTTCACTACATATGCTTTCTTCGTTAAGTAATCTCCTTCAATCCCATGGATTTAAAATCCTCTATCTGCTGATGAGTTAAAAATATATGGCTCCAGTTCTGAACCCTCCTTGAACTCCAGACTCATAAATCCAACTCTAAAACTTAAAATGCACCGAACAGAATAATTCATTCATAAATCTTCCTTTTCACACACCCCTATCCACACCCTAGATGCAATATTCTGCTGTCTCATACTTCTCAGAGAATGGCACTTCTCTCTGCTCATTGGCTAGGGCCTGACGTTCAAAGTCTACCTTCATTTCTCACTACCCCCAAGAGCCAAATCAATCAGAAGTTCTTCCAGCTCCATCTTCAAGACATCCTAAATCCTTCTGCTCATCAACACCCCCCCTTCCACACAGCCATTGTGTCTCACCTGGACTGCTATTGTTGCCCACCTGTTCTCACTCCTTCCTCTCTTTTTCCAGAGCAGAACATCCTTCACACAGTGGCTGCAGTCATGTGACATGATGTAAGAAATGGACTTTCTTTGCCCCAGTTTTGCTGAAACATCAGTATCAGGTACCAAAGCAAGTGTCAGGTAAATCCTCACAGCCAGTTTTTCAAAAGAAATCCTCGGTAACTTTTTCCAGTTATCTAGAATCTCTCTCACCCATCCTGAACAAGAAAGAATCCGACAAAAAGAGGATTTAGGAAGATGCTGGGTGAAGGGATGACTTTGCCTCTTGTCCAGCAGAGCTGCCAGGAAGACAAGGAACTTTCAGCAGGAGGGGTCTGGATATGTACTTCTGGATGCCCAGGAGCCTAGCAAGAATGTTTAGTGGTCCACAGGAAGAGAGACTTAAATACCCCAGTCAAAGGAAATACCGGAAACACGGGCCCACCACAGTATCTCAGGAAAGGAAGTTTCTGTTTTAATCATGTTTTAGGCCCAGGGAATGCAAAGCCACCCAACCCAGTCTCAACCACCCACAAGAGCCATGTGGAGGAGCTGTAGTGGGCAAGGAGAGAAGTCAGACCCTGTTTCCAACACAGGCAGGCTTCCCAGAGAGTGCCAGCCTGCCTCAGAGAGAGGACAGAAATGAGCACCAAATCAAATTCAGGATTTGGATTGTTAAACAGGGCTGGACACTCTCCTGAACTGAAACTCTGTTTGCAATTTAAAGTCATTACAGAATTGTGTATTACGAAAGAGTGAGCAGAAATGTTGCAGGTCTGCCAGAGTTCTCATCCAGGACTGGGGCAAGGTGATCCCTACTGAACACATTTTAAGAGATGGTGAGAACAACATATAAAGGCATCTGACTTTGTTACCAATCACACTTGTTCAAAAATCCCATTATGTGATCTACTAAATATATAAATCAGATCCCATCTCTCACCTGTGTAATTCCCTCTGATGCCCTCCACTGTATTTAGAATAAGATCTAAATTTCTTCCATCGCTTTTAGAATAGGATCCAAGCAAGATCTCCACCCCAACCATTTTTCCTTTGCTGACTGCTCCAAACACTGGTCTTCTTCCCATTCTTTGAACATATCAAGCCTATACTTTCCTCAAGAACATTCCCTTTGCTGTTCCTTGACTCTAGAATCTTCTTCCTTTAGATATTTGCAAATAGAAACCTTCATTTCTTTTGGGTCTGCTAAAATATCACTTTTTCAAAGATATCTTCCTAAATTACATTATCTAATTATGATTCTTCCACTGTTAGAATGCATGACCCTTCATCAGTTGTCCTCACACACTGTCCCTCCCCGCTCCTTCCACCAACATTACATTTCTACAGTTCTACAAGGAAGAAATCAAAAAGAATTAATAATCAATAATTCCACTGCTGTAATCCTGTTGCAAAGTATGAGATAGATAAGGACCTCACTTAGGTTAGAATAAGCTTTTTCTGTTACAAATGACCAACACATTGACTATTTAGAAAAATTTATTTTTATTGTAATAAAATATATCTAACATACAGTGTACCATTAACCAGTTTTAAGTGGACAGTCCTGTGGCATTTAGTACATTCACGCTGTCATGCAACCATCACTACCACCCGTCTCTGGAACTTTCCATCTGCTCCAACAGAAACTCTGTCCATATGAAACACTAACTCCTCATTCTCCTTCCCTCCAGTTCCAGCTAACCACCATTCTTCTTTCTGTTTCTATGAATCTGACTACTCTGGGTACCTCATGTAAGTGGAATCACATAATATTTGTCCTTTTATGCCTGGTTTATTTCACTTAGCATAATGTCTTCAAGGTTCATTCACGCCATAGCATATGGCAGAATTTCATGCCTCTGTAAGGCTGAATAATATTACACTGTACGTATAGGCCACGTCTTGTTTATCCATTCATCCACTGATGGACATTTGGATCATTTCCACTTTTTGGCTCTTGTGAATAATGCTACTATGAACATGGGTGTACAAATATCTGCTTCAGTCTCTGTTATCAATTCTATTTGGCATTTATCTAGGAATTGCTAGATCATATGGTAATTCTCTCTATATATATATTTTCTTTTTTTTTTTTTTGAGGAGCCACCATATTGTTTTCCACAGTAGCACATTAACTTTTAACTGCATGATAACAATTACGAATCTGTGTGGTTTATTTTCTCTGTGTTAGGTCCTTTACTTAGGTGCCTTTGCTATCACGTCACATTCAATTCTCATATGAGACAGGTTCTTTTTTTACCCTTCATCTGAAGATGAGGAGAGTTGCCCAAGTGGATACATTAGTAAGTTGCAAAGCCTGGACTTGGGGTCAGCCTGACGCCATAGCCCATGCTTTCATCCACTGCACTGCACTTTTACTGCCTAGAGCCACTGGTATAGGGTTGTCCAGAGAGGACAAAAGTGAACAAGCTGTCTCTCTGTGACCTGCCTTATAAATAGTGTAATCTTATAAGTAGGTGGCATTATAATGTGGCACCTTATAATCTCTAGAACCTGAAGAAACCCTTGGAATTTTGAAAGATTAAGTCCAAAGACATAGAAAACATATTCTGCCTACAGGAAAGAAAATTATGAATTTTTGTTTTCTTACATGGTAGATTATTCTAGATGCAAATCTGTTAGCCCCTAAGCCTTTTCTAATTGAAGGTCCCCTTTCTGAACTTCCTTCTTATTTAGATACTCAGTGTACGGGAAAGGCAAACAAATAACTGTTTCTTAGAAGAACTGCAGACAAGCCAATATGGACACATGTCACAGAGAGGGAAGGAAAAGCAAAACTAGCAGCCTTACTAGGTCACCACTGATGAGATTACTTAGTCCTCCAAATGCAACCAAAATAAACTCACTCTCCAACAGGAATATCATGACAAATAGAGGTCTCCCATTAACCTGAAGAAAGCATTCTTCCACATTCTAAACAAGGATTATTGCATCAAATTATACGGCGACTCAAGACAATATGCCAGTAATAAGCCGCTCAAAGAGGAAATCCCAGTTTATATGACTCACTGTTTTGAACAAATATTAACATTGGCTAGTCAACATTTCCCTTTGTATCACTTTTCCAGATTACCAAAAAGTTATATAATACTTCAAAGTCGCGAATACAGGCAAAATAAACTAGATATACTATTTGGATTACTCATTTCATTACAGCTTCAGTCAACTTACTTAGTAAAAGAAGAAAAAAAAACATTATCTGAGCATTATAAATGGCTCATCTTATTCTGAGAAGTACTGACTTGAGAAGGGATCTAGACAACATCTCTTCATATCAGCCAGTTTAATATCAGCTCAGCCTGAGCATAATGGAGTCTCACAGAAAACAACTTTTGCAAATGTCAAAGAGCTCTTTCTTCAGAAGCTTTACCAAGGCTGGCCTATGATATGTTAACAAATCTTCAGCAATTGACAAATGTAAATAATATAAATTTCTCTGCTGAGATGGACAAATTCACTTTTTTTTCTGGGAATTACAAAATAATAATGACAGACATTATTCAGCAAATTCATGCCCACATGCAAAATGATAATCCAATCAACTTTAAATGAAAGTGTTTAGATCAGAGGAGCTATAAACGAAGTCCTTCACAGAACTAAATCTTTAGGGCTCTTCATTTCCATGAAAGCCAAATTTACTTTCTATGCCCATGCTATCACATCAAAATATGAGTAAATTTCTCCTTCTTATTCCGATCTGGGTATAAGGTTTGCAAAAACTGTCCCGTGTGAGGTGGGTAATGAGTTTGAGTGGCTACATTGAAGCAGTTCATGGATGGGGGGCATCGAGTGATTTGTCCCAAAGGATTTACTGACCGCACATCACTAGGATTTTCATCTTGATTATTATTTGCCCAACGTTGTTCAGAAATTTCAGTAGGTGATAAGTGTTGTAAGCATTATGTCACGTTGGCAGGATCCTGCCGTGGCCATGGCATCGTAAATGAGCATGTGTGGCCACACACAGTGGCAGAACAGAGGCTTATAGGGGACAGTGAAGGAAGACAGAAACTGGTGAAGGAACGCTGAGTGGAGAGCAGAAAAGAAAGAGGATTCAGGACTTGGAAGACACACATGAATGAGTAACCCTTGAAAACCAACCAGAAGCAAAATGAATTCTCAGACACCAAGTACACAAAAGCCAAAGCGATAAGAAAACACATATGTGTGTATGTTGTGTGTGTGCGTATAATAATATTAGAGAGGAATGTATATTTCTGTATGTTACCATATGTGTGTATCTGTATACTAATTCCAGGTAGAACCCTTCAATACAGATATTTTGGAAGACATAATTTCTAAAAGGAAGTCAATACCTGGGAGAGGATGTAAGAAAGCAGAAGGGAGCAGAAAGAAAGATTAGCTAGGTCAGAGTTTGACCCCGCTTCGTCAATTATGGATCCCCTTAACCTAGATTTCTCTTCCTAGACTATTGATTTAGCTTTGCTTCTGAACCCTCTTGATGCCACTTGCTTTAGAAACTGAAAAAAAAAAAGTCCATTGATTTTCTCATGGTCAGTCTGTTCCTAAGGCCCTTACAGCTAATCAGTTACCACCTCCCCCTACTTATCTTATCGGGGCTTTCTAATTTCCTCCATTAAGAGATGTCTGACTCTGTAGTGCTGAAATCTCACAGTCTGGGTACATAAGGAGATTAAACTGAGTCACTGACTCCCCTTGATCTTCTCTACTTCCCCTTATTGAAGGCGTGTCTCTGTTTGCCATGCGAGATAAGGGGGTGCAGACAAGGCAGGAATAGGATCTTAGAAGATGCAAAGGATTTAGATCTTTGTGTTGTGTATACAGTAGGTGACAAGAAAATTCCACATGGTCAAACTATAAAGGGTTCTTCAACTATAGCTCATTATACCCCGCTTATGAAAAACCAGAGCTCTGATGATGTCTGAGGGTGTAACCAGATTCCAGCCTTTTTAAAGAGTAGTGATTAGCTGAAGTGTTTCTGACAGCTAAATAAATATTTTCTAAATAAAAATATACTGTATGTTTTAAACAGAATATCAGAACCATTTTTAGAAAGGAGGATTGCTACTCTGGGATTCCCCAGCTGCCAGGCTCTGTTCTAAGTAGAAACTGCTATTTTCTGACTGCCTCCAGCTGGAAGCTCCCATGTGCCAGCTAAAGGGCATTTTAGTTAAGCCATTCAAGATCTAGAGCTGCAAGAAGTAATGCATATCTGAATAAGTAATGCGAAGTGTAGAAAAGTCCATTTGAAAAGCTTTGTGGATAGATGGGTATACTCACAGATTTAGGATCCAGTAATGAGTAATCCTTGGGGAGACACGCAGAGAGACACTGAGTCCCACAGAGTCCCAGACAAAGAAAGAAACCCTTAACATGCAGTAACTAATCCCAACAATGGTGGATGGCATGGAAACCAAAGAAAACCATGCGGCAGCCTTGAGTGTTCTCTCGCAAGATTAAAAAGGAAAAGGAATTATTAAAAAGTAGGAGAAGTGAGATACAATCTAAGAACAAATAGAAAAATTTACAACACTGTCAAAGGCATTTAAAGAGTACTTGCAGACCACAATGACCTGAGAATGTATATTACAGGTATGGTTATGATTGTATTAAAATTATACACACATGGAGTAAAATCTTCAGATGGCATAAAAGTTCTTCTCTATCCAGAGAAGCAGTCACTTGGTTTCTTATGTATTCTTCCAGAAATTTTCTATACGCATACAAGAATAACGTTACATACATCAGTGATTCTCAAATGGAGGGAATTTTGCCCCCACAGGAGCCTATATTCAAGTCAGAAAACAGAAATTAAATAATTCTTTGCATAAGTGATTTTTAGAATATCTGGAACAAGATAAACTATAATATACAAAGAAATGATCTCAAGGAAACTGTCAGAAATCTTTAGAATCATGAAGAACATGACACATAAACAAAACTTTTCTTGAATTCCACGAGACATTGGATAATTTCAAATAAATGTATATTAGAATCAGAATGCCTCTTTTTTGAAAAACTCTAGAACACATTGTGAAACAAATGGTTTATAGACAGAAAATAAATGGTTTATGGACAGAAAATGTGTGATCAGAAGTTCACATGGGTCCTAAGAAATAAACCATGTGAAGAAATTTCATTTACATTTTAATAAAATAAAAATGTAGATCAGGTGAAATATACAGTCATTTTAGTCAACAAAATATCTGGTAGTTGGTTCATGTTGTAACAGTTGATAAGATGGAGACATTTATACAGAATGATGTTATTAGTAAATTTGTGTCTGAATGACTTACAATATCTAAGGAGTGTTAATCAAAAATATCCAAGTGAAAGGGTCTACATTTTTTATTTAAATTAAATTACTTAACATACAGCTTTTATTATTAGTTTCGGAGGTAAGGTTCAGTGATTCATCAGTTGTATATAGCACCCAGTGCTCATTACATCACGGGCCCTCCTTAATGCCCATCACCCAGTTACCCCATTCCCCCCACCCACCTCCCCTCAATTTGTTTCCTATGATTAAGATTCTCTTATGGTTTGTCTCTCTCTGATTTCTTCTTGTTTTATTTTTCCCTCCCTTTCCCTATGCTCCATCTTGTTTCTTAAATTTTTCTTAAATTCCACATATGACTGAAATCATATGATAATTTCCTTTCTCTGACTGACTTATTTCGCTTAGCATAACACCCTCTAGTTCCATCCATGTCGTTGCAAGATTTCATTTTTTTTGATGACTGGGTAATATTCATACACACACACACACACACACATACATACCACATCTTCTTTATCCATTCATCTGTTGATGGACACCTGGGCTCTTTCCATAGTTTGGCTATTGTGGACACTGCTGCTATACACATTGGGGTGCAGGTGCCCCTTCAGATCGCTACATTTGTATCTTTGAGGTAAATACCTCGTAGTGCAATTGCTGGGTCATAGGGTAGCTCTATTTTCACCTTCTTGAGGAACCTCCACCCTGTTTTCCAGAGTGGCTGCTCCAGCTTGCATGCCCACCCATAGTGTAAGAGGCTCCCCTTTCTCTGCATCCTTGCCAACATCTGTCATTTCCTGACTTGTTAATTTAAGCCATTCTGACTGATGTGAGGTGGTATCTTATTGTAGTTTTGATTTGTACTTAATAGGGTCTACATTTAGTGAACAAGCAAATCCTGTCCCGTAGGACATTTGTCATCCTTTGACAAAAATAATCAACAACTTGCAGAAAAGGTACATTTATTAAATTTTAAAAGAGTTTAATTGTGGGATATATAGCTAATTAATATGAAGAATTCTTCCACGTATTTAGCACTTACCTAAGTTCTTTGCACTTTTTTTGCGTTAATATGTAATCACAAAACCCTACTGCAATAATAATTGAAGAGGCAACTAAGGCACAGGAAGGTTAAGTAACTTGCCCAAAAGATACACACCTAAAAAGTGTAGATCTGGGCTATGAGCTCAGGGTCTTTGGCTCCAGAGGCTATGTCATCAATCATGATACTTTACCTTCCTCTAGGATTTAATGAAGTCATAAATAATAAATAATGATGTCAAGATTCAAAGTTATTCCCACAGGCTACAGCATCATGAAAAAGCTTGTAAAGGACACATGTCACATCTCACATCAGACTCCAAAATAGTAATTATTTCAGTTGCAGCCTGGATGCTGACACCTCAGGGGAGTGATACAGCAATACTCAATGCATGGCAATATCAGTTTCTGCTATCTCCAGCTTGCTCAGCTGGTGCGGGGAGGGTAGGAGCCAATGCAGGAGAGTTTAGCTCTTACGTTTAACAACCATGCCCACCAGAGGGTAGGCCTCAGGAATAACATTTTATCCCATACCACTTCAAGTGGTCTCTGGGGACGCGAGTGATGACCAAGCCACACCTCTGCCTGGCCCTCACGATACAATTCAGTATTTGTAGGAATCTAGGACTTTGAGTACGCAACAAAAAAATGGAACTGGATTTCCGAAAATATTTAAGTGGTGACCAATTAGCCATCTAAATAATATGCACGAGAAGGGACTTCCACATAAATGATACAAAAGCTCTCAGAGGCATGTTTGAATGGAAAGGAAAGCAACTTTGGAACAGGAAGGTCCTGGAATGGAAGAATATTGATGGCTTGTTCCCTACAAGATTGCTTGCAGCTGGAAATCATGGAAGCATCAAAGTTGAGCGTCAGGTTGGCTTTGCCGTGACAAGAGCAGGAATCTAAGGGTGGGGCACAGCAATAACAGTCTTTAAACCTGCATGAAAACTAAGTTTCCTTCCACATGCAAAGTCTAATTGATCCATGGTGGCTCCTAGAGGGTAGTGTAAAGGATTAAGTTTCTGAAGCTGCATCCCAGCCCTGAGACCAGGCCTGTTGTAATTGATCAGTGATTGTTCCCACATCTATCCACCCTCTAGCTAACAGCATTACTTCTAGTTAGTTTCATGATACGGAAGGTCACGGTTCTAGGAAGTCACTTTCTGGACAGAACCAAGAACCCTCAGGCACTCTCTGTAAGTATGAAGACAGAAAACAGTTACTGGGAGAAATGATAAGTGACAGCCAGGCAGCCTTTCAGGACAGAGCTCCACCCCGGCAGGAATTAGAGCAGGGAGGAAAAGGAATATTTCTAATCTTATCAACTGAACACGGTGGGGGGGGGGGGGCTGTATCTCAACAGGCCCATTGGGGTTTATAGGAGGAGCCTAGGCACGAGGGGTCAAGAAAGGATTTCAGGACATTTAGCTGTCTAATTTCCTGCCAGATAATGAAATGATAGCATGATTCTCACAAGTATTTCACAAGAACAGTGAAAATACTGTTCTCACACATTCCATTAAGTGTAACCTTTCATTTTCCTTCATTTTGAATATATCCTACTACCAGATACATAAGAAACTCCAAGCACTCATTGAAGTGTAAAAGGAATGTGAACACTGCTATCAGAAGGAAATGCAGATAATCCTTTGATAAGGCAAATATTAAATGATACAAACAAAAGTGTTTAGACTTCCACCATAGGGGTCTTAAAAAGCTACCTATATCTTTCTTTTGGATCACTTATGTCCCTAGGCCAAAACATTCACTTATAAGAACATTTTTCCACATTTTATAAGGACCATCCTAATAACCCAAATTCAGAAAGATAATGAAAGCCTCTTTTTTGGCATCTTACTAAGACATACATTTGGGAACATGGTCCTCATATGCCAGGAGTCACTGGGTGTGAAAATTAATAAATGAAAACCTCACCAAAGTGGAGTTTGAAAGTTAGATGGGGGACCCCCCCACCTGATATCAAGTACAGGAAAAATTGTCAATTATAGAACCCAACAGAAGAATCCTCAACAGGAAAGAAGCATCAATTACAGACCCCACAGGAAAAGAAGTACCTCGCATTTCCTACAAGAAACGGACCACCCAAGCAATTCAGCCAATGAGAAACCATCATCACCCTGAACTCTTGCTTTCTTCCAATGGACTTTTGTTCAAAACAACCCCTCCCAACTTCCTCCTTCTTCTTCATAAAATAATGTTCCTCTCCTTTGTTAGACTTGCCTGTGGTTTTGCCATAGTTCGCATGTCCCAAAGTCCAATTCTGCTATTCCAGAATAAATCCATTTTGCTGGTAAAATAACTGGTTGTTTTATTTTTTTAGGTTAACCTAAGTCTGTTAGTATGTCCTGCCCAGTTACTCATGAGATTAAGCTCTAGTACACTGTTCATACCATTAAAACTGTTGCTACCAAGATTTTATTTTATTTTATTTTTTGGTCATGGAGGATTCCAAACATATTTTGCTATTACAGCTCAGTCGTGAGTAAAAAATAATTGCAGTAATAATAGAAATAAGAGTCATCAAGAAGCGTCATATGGCTTTTAATAATCCCACTGATAGCCTAGATTTGATGTCATGGTTTAATGAGTGGTTATTTTTCCCCTGAGAAAATGAGTAATGTCTCTTCTGTCAGAAAGTACTTTTCTAAAACTACTATTTACAGAAAATGTAAAAGCATTCATGAATTGTTAATGAATCAAGTGACTTGTGGCAATAAAAAAAGAAAGAAAAACTGAGATAATTAAAAGGTAAAGAAGGCAATCTCTTCTCTGGAGAACTAGGGACACCCAATGAGTTCCTTTTGATGATTCAGGTCATATTCCATTCTTAAAGTGATTTCTAGTTCTCGTTAGCACTTTCCATGAAGAGCGATGTTTAAGTCCAAGATATAACAAAGCTCCACAAATTTCTAGTGCTTTCTATCTGACATTGGAAGAAACCAATGGGCATTACTTTACCATTAACTCTATCATTAAAATACAAGTCTGCTCCATTTTCCAGACCAATGGATGGTGAGAAAGGATGAGGGTGGAACCAAATTATTTCACAAAACGTTTCATAGGCCAATTACTGGGTTATAGCTTTGGGAATTTTCAGAAAAATTGTGCTTCCAAATACTTCCAAAATATTTAAAAATTTGTAATAGAAATTATTTAAGAACCATCACTCCTAGCTTAAGCCAAAATGCTATGTGTTCTGTGTGCTTTTGTAGCAAGAAACTCAGAGAAGTTTAAAACAATTATAATGAACAATTAATAAAAGAGGTTTGTAATTATCACTTAAAATGCAGCTTCCCGTTCTACAAAACAAGTACCAGAAATGGAGATATTCCTTGTGGCGCCTCAGGTGTCCCTCAGGTTTTGAAATGTCAGGATTCAAGGAACATGAAGACCACTTCCATTGTTGTTTACAGCTAACCGTTTTTAAGATGGAAAACTGGATTAAAACAAACCCAAATTTCCCTCTCCTCATCATCATTTCCTTTTGTTTTATTTCTTTATATGAGATCCTGATTTCCAGCAATCCTACATTTATCCCTTTAACATATTTGTCCCTCTGATTTCGAAGTCATAAAAAATGTTTCCATTAATAAATGGAGCCTATTAAAATCTAAACTTTTCTATCTGGAGTCCTGTCTTTTCTTTCCTATATTTCCTCAGAATTTAAAGTTCCCTCCTTGCCAGGCTAATGAGGAGTGAATTTTGTTTCTAACCGGACTGATTTTTGTTTCTAAAGATCATTACAGGCACACCTTGGAGATACTGGGGGTTGGGTATCAGATCACTGCAATAAAGCGAATATCATGATAAAGCAAGTTGAATGAATTTTTTGGTTGCTCGGTACATAGGCAAGTTATGTTTACACTATACTACAGTCTATTAAGTTTGCAGCATTATGTGTAAGAAACAAGGTATATACCTTAATTAAAAAATACTTTATTGGTAAAAAATGCTAACCACAATCTGAGTTTTTAGTGAGTTGTAATCACTGATCACAGATCACCATAGCAAATATAATGATCATAAAAAACTTAGAAATATTGCGAGAATTACCAAAGTGTGACACAGAGACACAAAGTGAGCAAATGCTGTTGGAAAAATGGCTTCGAGAAACTTGCTCCCTACAGGGCTGCCACAAATCTTGGATTTGTAGAAAAGGCAATATCTGTGAGGTCAGGAAGATGAAGTATGCCTGCACTCTCTTGGAGAACTCATTCGAAGGAGGGATGGGTGGAGAAAGGAAAGGAAAATGCTCTATGACTTCAGGTGAGAAATTATATTTGCAGACTTCACAGCAGCTCTTAATATCCACGGTCTTCATGGATGGAAATACTACTCTGATTTTTGCATCAAGTCAGATTACAAGCTTTCATTTGCTATGAATTCCAAAGATCATGGATTGCCAATGGTCATAAAAGCTAAACTGCTGGTTATGGAATTATTATACCAAACTCCGGTTATGTAGTGACTTGGGACTCTTCTTCTCTTCACCTTATTATCACAATGCACTTCAGTTTGGATCCATATGATTATGCCACAGAAACTGCTCTTTGCAAGATCATGAATGATCTTCGTGTGACCAAATCTAATGACCATTTCTATTTTTCTTATTTAACTGACTATCTCTGTAGCATTCAGGGACTACCTTCCTGTTTGAAATACTTTCTTGTTTGGCTTCCAGAATATCACATTCTCTGTTTCAGTCTTCCCTTACAGACTACCTCAGAGCCTCCTGCTTTGCTTCTTTGTCTATTGTCAGACCCCTAACAATGAGAATAGCAATCTGTCCCATCTATACACTTCCCAGGGAGCTGACTCCTCTGATTCTGTGACTTTAAATCTAGTGTAAGTGACAATGATTCCTAAAGTAACTCTAGTCCTAATTTCTGTTCAGGATTCCGACTGCCTTCTTGATATCTATGCCAATGCCTAATAGGTATCCATAGTTTAATGCGTACCAATCAAACTACTGGTATTTTCCCTCAAACTCTATCCTCTCACAGGTTTTTCTCCCTACTAGAATAAACCACAACACTACCCACTCTATCGCTGAAACCAACTATATAGGAATTAGCACTGATTTAGCTCTTTTCTGTACTCCCCGTCCAATTTATCTTCTACCTTCAAAAGACAAAAATCTATTCATTGTCTCTCCATCTTCACCACCATACCCCCAGCCAAAGCCTCCATCAACTGTTACCTGGAATTCTGAAATAGTCTCTGAACTGCTACCTTTCTCTCTCTCTTGCTCTTCTGCAACTGAACTTCTGCTCAACACAGCTGGAGTGGTGCTCAAGACATAAACCAGACTGGATTACTCCTCTTCCTGAAACTCTAAAAGTGCTTCCCTCAAGAATAAAAATCAGTCAAAGATACTTCTTTACAAAGCCCTACAGAGCCATGCCCATGTCTCATTTTGCACCAGTCTCTCCTTTGCCCACTAAATAGCAACACATTGGCCTTCACGCTGCATCTCGAAGACATCAAGCTGTTTTCGCTTTTAGGAGGACTGAACGAGCTGTTCCTGTCATCTTTTACATTGGTGACTTCTTCTGGACAATAATGTCACTGCTAAAATACCATCTCAAGTAGACTGTCCCTGAACACCCCGAATTTTAGTACCTACCCAGTCTCTTTGTAATAGATTACCAGCATGTCTCTCATCGCTGTCACTATTGCGTATTTCTGCCATTTTCCGTGGAGACGAAGACGCTCTATAACCATTGTGCTGCTGGATCTCCAGCACCTGGAATAGGGCCTGGCATTTGGTAGAGAGTCAGTTAACATTTTTTTGACTAAGTATGGCTAAATTTTGAATGAGAAGACAAGATGAATGGCAACTTCCGGAGAGGTCCGCTTGTAGCTGGCTGTTACAAGCTTATAGCTAATTATAAGACATTAAAGCACAGATACAAAGGGTCAGCATTTACTTAACTCATTTGCATCGTGATCTACTTCAAGCAGGCCTCATTTGTGGCTGGGAAAGTTTTCTTCAAAATTACACCAAATATTTACAATAAAGAAAAAGGGTCAAGTTTATGGAATTTAGGAGACAGAAAGAGACAGTCTGAGGAAGGAAGGAAGGGAAGGGAGGAAGGCAGGCATAGAAAGGAAGAAACAGTGAAAAGACAGCAAGCATTTTAGTTTTGTTTTCTAAATCAGGATATCTCAAACTTCTACTCTCCTCTTTTCAGCTCTTTCCTGCCCTATTCCTGTCTTCTTCTTTCCTTGAGCCCTCATTCACAGGGTCCACAGATGTTTTAGATGCCACCATAGGAACCCAAAGTCAAACTTATGAATGGGCAGACCATACCTCTGGACCTTTTGTGGGCACCCAGAAGCCTGCCAGGCTGCCTACCCAAAGACTTCCTCCCCATGTCTCTGTCCCAGGTCATCAAATAATTTCTTTTCTGAAGGCTTTCCAGGTTTCTGAGCTCCAGAGTCAAATGTTAAAACTTCTGTACTTAAACCTCTGGGAGTCAGAATGCTTTAAGCCATTATCACAAACACCTAAAGGGAAGTACTTGAAAAATGAGAGTAAGATTAAAACCTGATGGGGTGAGGAATGAAATGGGGAAAGGGAAGGAGAGGCACCAAAGGAGGAGGGAGGGTGCCAAGACAAATCCCACCTCCCTGCCAAATGTCTCAAAGGTACTAAGTGAAGTGAGAGATGCTTCTGTTTCTACCAAGCATTTCTGAAACCAACACTTTCCGTGGGAATACCCCCCAAAAAGGGGGATATGATGTTGCAGTTGATGTATTCATATATATTCATATATACATTCATTGAAACATAATCAAAACCTTCCCATCTCAATTTGGAAACGGGTTCAGTTTTCTGCAGTTGTTAGTGGCAGCCCATTCCTTATTGGAGCTTGTTTGTGCTGGTAAACTCCCTGGCGACAGAGCAGAGCCTTCTGAGATCATGTGGTAAGGTCAATTTCTAGAACTCTTCCCATATTTTCTGATGCAATCAAGTGTAACAATGTTGTATCCTAGTAAACATGGAAATGGAGCAAAGGAAACATTACTCGGTCTCCTTCTGAAAATAATAGACTGGATTGGGACTCAGGTTTGAATCCAGGAACCGGCTTGAAGACTTTGTTTTATACCAGGTCTCTTATATTGTTAGCCTACAGATGAAAAAATTAGGAAGAGCAGGAGCCAGCTATGTAAAACCCATTATGTATTCAGTTGTACAGATTTCAGAATGGACAGGTGCCAAAACAGGCTGAAAACATATCTGATCTTTGGTCATTCCAACTGCCCTTCCTATGCAGCAAGGGCTGAATTTGATCTCCTGTTATGCAAATGTCTTTCCTTTTCCTGCTGATCTTTCTGGCTGGGTGGCAGAGAGGAAAGACCCTCTTCTTATTATTAAATCACTGACCACGAGTATCTCTGGACATCCATTTCTTCATGTATAAAATAAGAGAATTATATTAGGTAACGCCTAAGCTCTCAGGAATATGAAACTGAAGAAATAAAGACTTTTAAACTTTGTTTTTTAAATTTTCATTTAAGTTTGCACTGAGAGCTAAGTACACAGCTTTTTTGTTGTTGTTATTGTTGTTGTTTTAAGAAAAGAACTGTGATTTTTCCCTATCAGAGCACATACCAAATTTCCTTTTCTGTTTTTAAATTGTGGCAAGAATACTTAACATGAGATCTACCCTTTTAACAGATTGTAAGTGTAAAATACGGAAGCATTATCTAGACACACAATATTGCACGGCTGACCTCTAGCACTTATCTTGCATAACTGAATTTTTACACCTGTAGATTAGCCACTCCTCATTTTCCCCCAACAACTATCACTCTATTCTTTGCTGTAAATGCAATCATGCAGAATTCACCCTTCTGGGACTGGCTTTTTTCACTTGGTATAAAGTCCGAGTTTCATCCATGTTGTCACCTACTATAGGATTTCCTTTTCTTTTTTTTTTTTAAGCCAAATAATATTCCATTGTATGTATATGCGCATTGCTTCATCCATTCTTCCACTGATGTACATTTAAGTTGTTTCTACATTTTGGCTATGGTGAATGGTGCAGTGATGAATATGGGAGTGCAGATACCTTTTCAAGATCCTGATTTCAACTCTTTGGGATAGATTCAGGAGAAAGTGAAGTATTTGCTTGGTGCCTTATTCACTAACATTAGATCACTGGTATCAAGAATCATGAGGTTAAGCCTTTAACAGCAACAACAAAATGGTAAGGTAATCTAGAAAAAGACTGATTTAGAGGTATGAAGCTCTTGCATTGTGTCAGAAGTTGAGCCAAGGGATTCACATGTACTGCACCATCTGATCTTTACTGCAACCAGGGGCTTGGGGAAGAGAAACTGAGACTCAGGTTGAGAAACTTCCCTTAGGGCTCACAGATCTTAGCAACACAGGCAACCTCCAAATCCCAGGCAGGCACACGCTATACTTTTCATACCATATATTTTTAATACCACATATTCATAGCCATTTGGCTGTGCCGTTATTGATGTTGCCAGAATGTCCAAACATCAATATTTCCACTCCTGTTCAAAAATAAAATAAAATAAAGTCTCTGTTCACAAGCAATCTACAAAAACTAAAGACAGTCTCTTGCCGGAGAAAACAATTCACTTTAATTTTTAAAGCATTTTTGAAGTGTTCATACTGCATTATTAAATGACATTTAATAATAAAATAGCAGATTAAAAGATTCTCGTGGGGTTGCGTTGCATTTCAAATAGAGATAGATACAGAAAGACGGATTCAACATGCTTCCTGCATGTATCTATTGCTTGCTCAGTAAAGTTTGGAAAAGTTTTGGGTGGAGATAAGTAAGCTTTTGAAAGTCAGAAGTAAGGATTGACACCGTGAACTTGATTTTCTCAGCCAAACACATTACTCCGTCTAGACCTGTGCTTAAGGTCGACTTTTTGAACTAAAGTCCTCTGAGAAGAACACTCTGAGGCTTAAGTCAATATATGATGATTAAATGCCTTGGCATTTTTAAGTATTTTACTAAACATGGGAGATTAAGAAAACCAGGCATCATAAATCTCCTCGTCCGTAGCCTACATATGGTCTAATAATAGAATTAAGAATTTGAAACATTTTAATCCTTTCAACTGGGGGAAGATGAACTCATATCGCTGGACGGCATCCTTCTTCAGTCAGACAGTACAGTGGTGCACTTTCACTGACTGAAATGAAGACGTTTTAAGGGTACTCTAAGCAGAACTAGGGAAGTTACAAGACTTTCTCCGGGAGTACTGAGGAGCTGGGGGTCAAAGCTTCCCTTTGTTAAGTGCTCCTATGTTGTTGCGACAGGAAGCAAAGTAAACACAGAGGTTTGGGATTTCACCGTATACAAGACTGTAGTTATGTGCCAGCATTACACGGTGAGTCAAAGTGCTATTGGTCAGTTTCTTAATTTCTACAATTTCCTTTTTTTAATTCCCATTTGATGAAATGTTCTCAGTAGAACCTGATAGCAACAAGCCTGATGTGGAACGATGGAAAACAAAGTAATGACTTGTTCTTTAAGAAAGTCTCTTTTGATGGCAACATCATTATAATTTGGAAAATTAAAAGCCTGTAACTTAGACAGAATTGTCTGTGCTGGGACTAATTCTTCCATAAAGGGTTCACTGTGGTCCTCTATTATTACAGGTGTCTAATTCCTATCTCCATGCTCGCCTAAAGCTGAGTGGGTGTGAGGGGGGAAGGGATGGGCTCTCATTCATAAGAATTCAGCCCACCAGGGTGGCCAATTGTCAAATCACACCTTGTAAGTTTCCTTCTCACTTTTCAGTTACTCCAAACATAAGTAACTGTGCCCACTTCAGCATAGTTTACCCTTCCCCACTTCCTACATTTAGAAACCGTCTTTATTCCACAGCACACACACACAAAATAGGACTTGTGCTCCGTCCTCACTGTTTGAATAATATATTACTAAAAATCTAGGTTTAAAAAAAATGAATGATAATTGCCAAACATCATTTCCTTTGTTTTGATAAGTCACGAGTGAAATGCAGAACCTCATTTCCATCAGCGGAGTCAAAATGACCCATAATGGAAGGAAAATGGATTAGGGATGAAATATCATAAGGACAAGTAAAACAGAAGTGATAATTAGGTAGGCCGCAGGTTCAAATTAATTCATTGTCCTCACTACAGATGTTTATCAAGTTATGATTTCAGTTAAAATGACAGCTACTTAACCAAAATTCCTTACACTTATCCTTCTATACTTTTTGTGAAGAGAATGATGCCAAACCTTTCTGGTCTGGACTATTTCTTCTAACCTTCAAATATAGCCCTAGAGTGGCTGACTTTGGAAGCAACAAAAATAGCACAACCGTCTACCACAAAATAGAATGTTTCTACTACCAGTCTGGCCGTCTTCTGACCAATCTGATTTGCGCAGGGGAGTATTCAAACTGGGATCTGAAAGGTGGAAAGAGGGATGGGAGATGCTTTTTCCTAATTTCAGAAAACAGATTTCTTCTCCACTCCTGTGAAATACAGCTAAAGAAACAGTGGACTAGCCCGGACAAATGCAACTGCCTTATGTAAACCTATTTTGACTTAACAAACTGTCATGTGTTCGTTACAATACCTTGCCTTAGAAATTCCCCGAAGATATATTAGAGGACAGGATGGTACAGATTAAAATGAATAAATAAATAAAAGAAAGAAAGGAAGAAAAGGGGGAAAAAGTGCAGCCCCATGTTTCCTTATTTGTGATATATTACAAAATCACTTCTCAACTCAGTGCCAGGACCATGCTTGGGGCAAAGGGAAGGTTTGTCAGGGCAGGACTCCTCCTCTGACTGAGGTATTCTTTTGTATGGTAGACAAACCTCCTTTCGTTTTAATGACTTTGACAAGAGGTGGGGGAAAGGCGTTCATCATTTCTCACAAAGGTCTCATTGACAAAAGCTTATGATTTTTGTTCGAAAGCACTTCCTACCAAACAGTAAGACTTTGAAGTTTATTCTTTGTTCAGTCATGCTTGTTATGGTTTCTCTAAGAAGCAAAAGAAGACGAAAAACCCCTACCACCTTTATGGCCAATTGTTTGTACATTAAAAATATAAGAATACTTTCGCTTTAAGGACCACAAGTCAAGTATCAAATTCTCCTTCAGAATTGTTTGTATCACAGCTTCCATTGCTAGAACATAAAGTTAAGTAGCTGAGATCCAGTTCTCTATCTGTATAGCTTATTTCATTTGCATGTGTGTGTGTAAGAGAGAGAGAGAGAGAGAGAGAGAGAGAGAATGTGTATTTATTGGTGTTACTCAGCATGGAAAATGTGAGCACAGTTGTTAACTACCATCATTGCATTTTTTCAGATCTATGTCTTTTGATCCCCCAAGTTCATAAAATTTCAAGGGAATGTTTAAGATTATTTCTCCTGTGATTTTTCACTTGTATTACTTTTTCTTTTTTTGTATTATTTTGGACACTGCAACATTCTTACTCAAATATAAATTAACCTTAATGAAGCCAGCAATGTCACTTTATTTTTTTATAAAGATTCTATTTATTTGAGAGAAAGTGAGTGAGAGAGAGAGAGCACAAGCAGGGTGGAGGCGGAGAGGAAGAGCAAGAGGCAGACTCCCCGTTGAGCAGGGAGCCGACATAGGGCTCCATCCCAGTACCCTGGGATCATGACCTGAGCAGAAGGCACATGCTTCACCGACTGAGCCACCCAGGCGCCCCCAGCAGTTTGTTTGTTTGTGTGTTTGTTTTTGGTACAAATTGCTGCAAGTATTTGCCATGTGTCTAGGTCTGGTGACTTCTGTGGATATTTCACTTTCTTCCTGTCGCTAAGTTGTGGTGGTCTTAACAATTCTTTGTGTTGTTCCATCCACCTGGCCCCCAGTTGTCCATCGGTTTTATGAAACCTCAAAGCTCACAGTGTAGAATACAAACTCCAGTCCAGGAATCAAGAGTCGTACAAAAGAAATGCAAATGCACGTGTCCTCTTGTGGCTCAAGGTGGAAGGCTGTGCCTCTGGTAGACACTTCATCAGTAATTTTATTTCAGACCACAGACATTATAAAATCACTACAGAAGATTTCCTGTAGCTTGACACTCTGCACCTTCAGCCAAATATACTAAATGTATTTTATTTCCTATTAACTTTCCTTTCATGTTGAACTTTATATTGTAAACTACCTCCTTTTATTGTTATCCACCAAGGAGCCGTTTCTTGGCATAGAATGAGGGTGAAACATTGCCAATGACATTTTTTGGCACAAGGCATCAATTAAAACTGATATACCAACCTAGTGAAGAGAGATTAGAGCATTTCCCAGCACTGTTTTCTTGATTATTTCAGAACAAAGCAACAGAATTGTATGTGCTGTTTCTTTGGAGTGGATGTCATGTCTGAAATTATTCTTTTGAAAAAGGCACTCATATCGTCATTATCTGAGTGTTGTACTACCTATATTTAACATAATTCCTTGTGAAATCAATTGTTTTCTTCATCTCATGCTTTTTATTGTTTCTTCTCTTGTAGCTATTTTAAAAATTTGAAATGAAGATTAAAAGGAAAGTCAGTGCTGCTTTTAAAATAGCTTTTAGTAAAAATACAAGATAAAAGATAGAAAGTAGACACACTTAAGTATATTTAACCTTAATAATACATCTGTTATGGAAAATGACCTCAGAATTCAAATACTAAAATAAGGCTTCTGGGGAAGTGTTAGGAGCAATGAAGGAATGGTCAGAGGGAACTGTCTAGGGCAGTTCAAATATTAGGTTGTTTAAATTCATAGTAGATGATAATATCAACTTCAGTCAAGACTATGTGGCTTTGTTGTCTTTTGCAATGCATTTTTTCATATCTTAGCACTGTGGAAACTAGTGGAGTGTGGTGTGTTGGCTCGGGCTCTGAAGTCAGAATATCTGAGTATAGAGCCCAGGTTCATCATTTTCTAGTTGTGTGACATTTAGCCAGCTACAAACTTCTCTGTGTCTTCATTTCATCATCTAGAATCAGGGGCAGTAATGGCAATTACCTACTGGAGTCTGGTGAGGAGTCAATGAGAAAATGTATGCAAAGCACGCAATGTGAACGATTACTGCATCATGGTAGAGAAATCAGTGACTGCCTTTAGTCCTAAACTTCCTGGGATTTCTATTCATTAAGAAGTCTCCCTTACTTCAATAGTGATCAAAATTATGCTCTGGAAATTGAAATTAACTTTCTTCTGCATTACACCAACTGGGGTTATTTGAGGGTTGTTCCACTGCAAAACAACTAGACTTTAGAGAAGGCTCACTGTAGAGATACTGATGGCCACACACAGTGTGGACTGGATCTGGAATAGAAAGAGAGTGGGGAGTAGTAACTCTCAGGGAAAATGCTAAGGGTAGTGCTGCCATTGAAACATGGGGCTGGAGGCAGCTACAGAGGGAAGAAAGATAAATCTAGAACTCTGTGACTGGCTGCAACTGCAATTTAGCAGACTCCTGGACACCAGCAAGGCAAGTCTTCCTTGAAGGAAGAATATTCAATTTAGGTATTTAGATACCACCCAGATTGAGATCTACCAATGAGCTCACGTTCACTATCACCAAGCTCACAAAAAGGCAAATTTCTATGAATGAGATTAACAGACACAAACAACAACAGAAGAATGAGCTAAGTAAGGACCAATAAAAAACGGACTACAGCCTTACTCAGAGGTGTCCCTAAAGGCAAGCAGTCAAGGAAAAGACCTCCTAGTGGGCAGAATTTTGGCCACTACACCTGGTTAGCCACTTTGCATGAACAGAAAGATGGCCTGGAATAAGAATTCACATAGTCTCATGGGCAATGGTACATAGCTTGGCTGATTGGTTAGGGACTTGGAAATATTGGAAGACTGGGGACAGGAGTGCTGGGGAAGAGGCATGTGGATGACTCAATGGGAATGAATACAGACTGAGTATCTGTATATCTTACATTCAGGTTGAGCAAAGAGCAATGCCCACGCACAAGAGACAACCAAGTTGACAGAATGATATATATAATGATATAGCCAGTCAATGTCGGCCAGACTCTGACATCCTTGGATATCTGTGCTTGAGCAATGGGCTTGTGTACAGAGTATAATGGCTGAGATGGAGCTAATGCATAGACTCAAAGCAAGGGTTGATTCTCACCAAGACTAATTTGGCTACTGCTGGTGGATGGCAGACCTGCTAGCAATAGAGACAAGGCCCACCCTCCCTTCTAGAGTCCAGTTCCTCCAGTATAGCAGTCAGCCATTTGGTTACAAGTTGGAAATGGCAATATTTCATCTTGGCTTGGATTGACTCATACTCAGCATATAAGTTTGCATTTTTTTTTTGCACAGGGTGGCTCACCCATCACCACTCTCCAGGTATCATAGAGTGTCTCATCTACTAGGACGGGATCCCACATGACATCACATTAGACAAAAGGATGCTCTTTACAACAAATAAGGTATGGCAGTGGACACAGGGCCATAGCTCCACTGGTCCTACCACATACCACACCATCCAGAAGGCACTGGATTGAAAGAGCATGGCACCATCCAGGTGCCAGCTTGAAAATGACGCCCTATGAAGATGGAGTTCCATCCTTCATGATGGCTTGGTTTGATCAGTACACATCTTTAACCAGTGTCTCATATACGGTGCTACGTTCCCAGCAGGCAGATTGCACGGGCTTGGCAATCAAGGGCAGAAGTAGAATGGTGACCCATGTGGAGAATGTGTGTTTCCCACCCCTGCAAATTTAGGCTCTTTGATCTAGATATCCCGGCTTTCAGAGGGGATACTGCCGGCTGGGAAAATGCCGCTAAAATTAAAGCTAAAGGTGTCATATAATTTTGGTATCTTCATGACAGTCAACTGCAAGCACAGAAAGTCATCATCTTGAGGAGGTAAAACCATTGCTACAAAATAGGGTCAGGGAGGAAAATGTTTGCCACTGGGACAACTTTTGGTACCCTCACATCCAGCACCACCAACAACCAACAAACTCAAGGGCTCAGACACCTCAGGGATGAGAATCTGCGTCACCCCACTAAGCAAGCCACCCAGCAGAAGTGCTGAAGGAATGGAAAGAAGCCTAGAAGGGGTAATGGTGGAAAGACACGATGAGTATCAGTTACTGCCTCGGGACCAACTGTAGCAGAAGGGACTACAGCTAATCTCACTAACACTTCTTTTTCCAGCACTGCTAAGGCTGTAATGGGGTATGGGGGTTTGGGGGGATAAGATGAATTTCAGTCTGATTCATTCCCTTACCTGTGCCAAGTACTCCCTAATCAAGGTAACACACATAGTACGTGACCTAACTTCTAGGTATCTCCATGCTTCAAGGATCACACATCCT
>NC_048230.1:36616378-36685216 GCF_002007445.2 Ailuropoda melanoleuca | reverse complement strand
GCATCATAAATCTCCTCGTCCGTAGCCTACATATGGTCTAATAATAGAATTAAGAATTTGAAACATTTTAATCCTTTCAACTGGGGGAAGATGAACTCATATCGCTGGACGGCATCCTTCTTCAGTCAGACAGTACAGTGGTGCACTTTCACTGACTGAAATGAAGACGTTTTAAGGGTACTCTAAGCAGAACTAGGGAAGTTACAAGACTTTCTCCGGGAGTACTGAGGAGCTGGGGGTCAAAGCTTCCCTTTGTTAAGTGCTCCTATGTTGTTGCGACAGGAAGCAAAGTAAACACAGAGGTTTGGGATTTCACCGTATACAAGACTGTAGTTATGTGCCAGCATTACACGGTGAGTCAAAGTGCTATTGGTCAGTTTCTTAATTTCTACAATTTCCTTTTTTTAATTCCCATTTGATGAAATGTTCTCAGTAGAACCTGATAGCAACAAGCCTGATGTGGAACGATGGAAAACAAAGTAATGACTTGTTCTTTAAGAAAGTCTCTTTTGATGGCAACATCATTATAATTTGGAAAATTAAAAGCCTGTAACTTAGACAGAATTGTCTGTGCTGGGACTAATTCTTCCATAAAGGGTTCACTGTGGTCCTCTATTATTACAGGTGTCTAATTCCTATCTCCATGCTCGCCTAAAGCTGAGTGGGTGTGAGGGGGGAAGGGATGGGCTCTCATTCATAAGAATTCAGCCCACCAGGGTGGCCAATTGTCAAATCACACCTTGTAAGTTTCCTTCTCACTTTTCAGTTACTCCAAACATAAGTAACTGTGCCCACTTCAGCATAGTTTACCCTTCCCCACTTCCTACATTTAGAAACCGTCTTTATTCCACAGCACACACACACAAAATAGGACTTGTGCTCCGTCCTCACTGTTTGAATAATATATTACTAAAAATCTAGGTTTAAAAAAAATGAATGATAATTGCCAAACATCATTTCCTTTGTTTTGATAAGTCACGAGTGAAATGCAGAACCTCATTTCCATCAGCGGAGTCAAAATGACCCATAATGGAAGGAAAATGGATTAGGGATGAAATATCATAAGGACAAGTAAAACAGAAGTGATAATTAGGTAGGCCGCAGGTTCAAATTAATTCATTGTCCTCACTACAGATGTTTATCAAGTTATGATTTCAGTTAAAATGACAGCTACTTAACCAAAATTCCTTACACTTATCCTTCTATACTTTTTGTGAAGAGAATGATGCCAAACCTTTCTGGTCTGGACTATTTCTTCTAACCTTCAAATATAGCCCTAGAGTGGCTGACTTTGGAAGCAACAAAAATAGCACAACCGTCTACCACAAAATAGAATGTTTCTACTACCAGTCTGGCCGTCTTCTGACCAATCTGATTTGCGCAGGGGAGTATTCAAACTGGGATCTGAAAGGTGGAAAGAGGGATGGGAGATGCTTTTTCCTAATTTCAGAAAACAGATTTCTTCTCCACTCCTGTGAAATACAGCTAAAGAAACAGTGGACTAGCCCGGACAAATGCAACTGCCTTATGTAAACCTATTTTGACTTAACAAACTGTCATGTGTTCGTTACAATACCTTGCCTTAGAAATTCCCCGAAGATATATTAGAGGACAGGATGGTACAGATTAAAATGAATAAATAAATAAAAGAAAGAAAGGAAGAAAAGGGGGAAAAAGTGCAGCCCCATGTTTCCTTATTTGTGATATATTACAAAATCACTTCTCAACTCAGTGCCAGGACCATGCTTGGGGCAAAGGGAAGGTTTGTCAGGGCAGGACTCCTCCTCTGACTGAGGTATTCTTTTGTATGGTAGACAAACCTCCTTTCGTTTTAATGACTTTGACAAGAGGTGGGGGAAAGGCGTTCATCATTTCTCACAAAGGTCTCATTGACAAAAGCTTATGATTTTTGTTCGAAAGCACTTCCTACCAAACAGTAAGACTTTGAAGTTTATTCTTTGTTCAGTCATGCTTGTTATGGTTTCTCTAAGAAGCAAAAGAAGACGAAAAACCCCTACCACCTTTATGGCCAATTGTTTGTACATTAAAAATATAAGAATACTTTCGCTTTAAGGACCACAAGTCAAGTATCAAATTCTCCTTCAGAATTGTTTGTATCACAGCTTCCATTGCTAGAACATAAAGTTAAGTAGCTGAGATCCAGTTCTCTATCTGTATAGCTTATTTCATTTGCATGTGTGTGTGTAAGAGAGAGAGAGAGAGAGAGAGAGAGAATGTGTATTTATTGGTGTTACTCAGCATGGAAAATGTGAGCACAGTTGTTAACTACCATCATTTCATTTTTTCAGATCTATGTCTTTTGATCCCCCAAGTTCATAAAATTTCAAGGGAATGTTTAAAATTATTTCTCCTGTGATTTTTCACTTGTATTACTTTTTCTTTTTTTGTATTATTTTGGACACTGCAACATTCTTACTCAAATATAAATTAACCTTAATGAAGCCAGCAATGTCACTTTATTTTTTTATAAAGATTCTATTTATTTGAGAGAAAGTGAGTGAGAGAGAGAGAGCACAAGCAGGGTGGAGGCGGAGAGGAAGAGCAAGAGGCAGACTCCCCGTTGAGCAGGGAGCCGACATAGGGCTCCATCCCAGTACCCTGGGATCATGACCTGAGCAGAAGGCACATGCTTCACCGACTGAGCCACCCAGGCGCCCCCAGCAGTTTGTTTGTTTGTGTGTTTGTTTTTGGTACAAATTGCTGCAAGTATTTGCCATGTGTCTAGGTCTGGTGACTTCTGTGGATATTTCACTTTCTTCCTGTCGCTAAGTTGTGGTGGTCTTAACAATTCTTTGTGTTGTTCCATCCACCTGGCCCCCAGTTGTCCATCGGTTTTATGAAACCTCAAAGCTCACAGTGTAGAATACAAACTCCGGTCCAGGAATCAAGAGTCGTACAAAAGAAATGCAAATGCACGTGTCCTCTTGTGGCTCAAGGTGGAAGGCTGTGCCTCTGGTAGACACTTCATCAGTAATTTTATTTCAGACCACAGACATTATAAAATCACTACAGAAGATTTCCTGTAGCTTGACACTCTGCACCTTCAGCCAAATATACTAAATGTATTTTATTTCCTATTAACTTTCCTTTCATGTTGAACTTTATATTGTAAACTACCTCCTTTTATTGTTATCCACCAAGGAGCCGTTTCTTGGCATAGAATGAGGGTGAAACATTGCCAACGACATTTTTTGGCACAAGGCATCAATTAAAACTGATATACCAACCTAGTGAAGAGAGATTAGAGCATTTCCCAGCACTGTTTTCTTGATTATTTCAGAACAAAGCAACAGAATTGTATGTGCTGTTTCTTTGGAGTGGATGTCATGTCTGAAATTATTCTTTTGAAAAAGGCACTCATATCGTCATTATCTGAGTGTTGTACTACCTATATTTAACATAATTCCTTGTGAAATCAATTGTTTTCTTCATCTCATGCTTTTTATTGTTTCTTTTCTTGTAGCTATTTTAAAAATTTGAAATGAAGATTAAAAGGAAAGTCAGTGCTGCTTTTAAAATAGCTTTTAGTAAAAATACAAGATAAAAGATAGAAAGTAGACACACTTAAGTATATTTAACCTTAATAATACATCTGTTATGGAAAATGACCTCAGAATTCAAATACTAAAATAAGGCTTCTGGGGAAGTGTTAGGAGCAATGAAGGAATGGTCAGAGGGAACTGTCTAGGGCAGTTCAAATATTAGGTTGTTTAAATTCATAGTAGATGATAATATCAACTTCAGTCAAGACTATGTGGCTTTGTTGTCTTTTGCAATGCATTTTTTCATATCTTAGCACTGTGGAAACTAGTGGAGTGTGGTGTGTTGGCTCGGGCTCTGAAGTCAGAATATCTGAGTATAGAGCCCAGGTTCATCATTTTCTAGTTGTGTGACATTTAGCCAGCTACAAACTTCTCTGTGTCTTCATTTCATCATCTAGAATCAGGGGCAGTAATGGCAATTACCTACTGGAGTCTGGTGAGGAGTCAATGAGAAAATGTATGCAAAGCACGCAATGTGAACGATTACTGCATCATGGTAGAGAAATCAGTGACTGCCTTTAGTCCTAAACTTCCTGGGATTTCTATTCATTAAGAAGTCTCCCTTACTTCAATAGTGATCAAAATTATGCTCTGGAAATTGAAATTAACTTTCTTCTGCATTACACCAACTGGGGTTATTTGAGGGTTGTTCCACTGCAAAACAACTAGACTTTAGAGAAGGCTCACTGTAGAGATACTGATGGCCACACACAGTGTGGACTGGATCTGGAATAGAAAGAGAGTGGGGAGTAGTAACTCTCAGGGAAAATGCTAAGGGTAGTGCTGCCATTGAAACATGGGGCTGGAGGCAGCTACAGAGGGAAGAAAGATAAATCTAGAACTCTGTGACTGGCTGCAACTGCAATTTAGCAGACTCCTGGACACCAGCAAGGCAAGTCTTCCTTGAAGGAAAAATATTCAATTTAGGTATTTAGATACCACCCAGATTGAGATCTACCAATGAGCTCACGTTCACTATCACCAAGCTCACAAAAAGGCAAATTTCTATGAATGAGATTAACAGACACAAACAACAACAGAAGAATGAGCTAAGTAAGGACCAATAAAAAACGGACTACAGCCTTACTCAGAGGTGTCCCTAAAGGCAAGCAGTCAAGGAAAAGACCTCCTAGTGGGCAGAATTTTGGCCACTACACCTGGTTAGCCACTTTGCATGAACAGAAAGATGGCCTGGAATAAGAATTCACATAGTCTCATGGGCAATGGTACATAGCTTGGCTGATTGGTTAGGGACTCGGAAATATTGGAAGACTGGGGACAGGAGTGCTGGGGAAGAGGCATGTGGATGACTCAATGGGAATGAATACAGACTGAGTATCTGTATATCTTACATTCAGGTTGAGCAAAGAGCAATGCCCACGCACAAGAGACAACCAAGTTGACAGAATGATATATATAATGATATAGCCAGTCAATGTCGGCCAGACTCTGACATCCTTGGATATCTGTGCTTGAGCAATGGGCTTGTGTACAGAGTATAATGGCTGAGATGGAGCTAATGCATAGACTCAAAGCAAGGGTTGATTCTCACCAAGACTAATTTGGCTACTGCTGGTGGATGGCAGACCTGCTAGCAATAGAGACAAGGCCCACCCTCCCTTCTAGAGTCCAGTTCCTCCAGTATAGCAGTCAGCCATTTGGTTACAAGTTGGAAATGGCAATATTTCATCTTGGCTTGGATTGACTCATACTCAGCATATAAGTTTGCATTTTTTTTTTGCACAGGGTGGCTCACCCATCACCACTTTCCAGGTCTCATAGAGTGTCTCATCTACTAGGACGGGATCCCACATGACATCACATTAGACAAAAGGATACTCTTTACAACAAATAAGGTATGGCAGTGGACACAGGGCCATAGCTCCACTGGTCCTACCACATACCACACCATCCAGAAGGCACTGGATTGAAAGAGCATGGCACCATCCAGGTGCCAGCTTGAAAATGACGCCCTATGAAGATGGAGTTCCATCCTTCATGATGGCTTGGTTTGATCAGTACACATCTTTAACCAGTGTCTCATATACGGTGCTACGTTCCCAGCAGGCAGATTGCACGGCCTTGGCAATCAAGGGCAGAAGTAGAATGGTGACCCATGTGGACAATGTGTGCTTCCCACCCCTGCAAATTTAGGCTCTTTGATCTAGATATCCCGGCTTTCAGAGGAGATACTGCCGGCTGGGAAAATGCCGCTAAAATTAAAGCTAAAGGTGTCATATAATTTTGGTATCTTCATGACAGTCAACTGCAAGCACAGAAAGTCATCATCTTGAGGAGGTAAAACCATTGCTACAAAATAGGGTCAGGGAGGAAAATGTTTGCCACTGGGACAACTTTTGGTACCCTCACATCCAGCACCACCAACAACCAACAAACTCAAGGGCTCAGACACCTCAGGGATGAGAATCTGTGTCACCCCACTAAGCAAGCCACCCAGCAGAAATGCTGAAGGAATGGAAAGAAGCCTAGAAGGGGTAATGGCGGAAAGGCACGATGAGTATCATTTACTGCCTCGGGACCAACTGTAGCAGAAGGGACTACAGCTAATCTCACTAACACTTCTTTTTCCAGCACTGCTAAGGCTGTAATGGGGTATGGGGGTTTGGGGGGATAAGATGAATTTCAGTCTGATTCATTCCCTTACCTGTGCCAAGTACTCCCTAATCAAGGTAACACACATAGTACGTGACCTAACTTCTAGGTATCTCCATGCTTCAAGGATCACACATCCTTTTAGTGATAAAGAAAAAAATATATATATATGGCTTTCTTTCTGCTCAAACACAGGAAGTTGTCTTTTACCAAGTTTCCCTCTCAAAATGTTCTTGATAATCTCTTTAAGAAATATTTACACATCGCTCAGATCAGTCAGTCATCCCCCTGGAGTCGGGCAGCTAGTTTGCACTTTGTAGGTCATCACTTAGTACTGGAAACATGGCTTTGATCATGTTCACGCCACTCCCTCTGCAAAATCTCTCTCTTAAGGCTCCACAGGCTGCAGGTCACAGAAAACTCTTCTCAACCTGGTGCACACAGTCAGGGGATCTATCGGCTTTCATAGCGAAGTCCATATCTAGGGAGGGCTTCAGAACTGATGAACTCTCCATTTGAAAATGTCATCAAGTACACATTTTCTTCTACTGTCTTCCTCTGTGTCCAAGGTGTTAGCTTCATCCTATGTCTCACTCACTTCCATTCCCACTCCCCCCAACCCCATGGTCACAGAAGTCGGCCAGAAGCGATAATGCCACGTTTCCTCATTCTTGTTAAACAAGAATTGTGTCTGACCCAGACTTCCAAAGAACAGTACCAAGACTCATCCTGACTGGTTGGCTGAAGTTACTTGTCTGCTCTAGAATGAACACCTTTGTCTCCCCAAAAATTCTGATGTTGAAATCTAATCCCCACTGGGATGGTATTTGGAGGTTGGACCTTTGGGAGGGGATGAGTTCGTGAGGGTGGAGGCTTTCTGAACAGGATTAGTGCCCTTATAAAAGAGACGCTGGAAAGCTCCCTCCCTGCATCTGCCACATGAGAACACAGGAAGCAGACTCTCACCAGACACTGAATGTGCCAAAGCCCCGATCCTGAATTTTCAGCCTCCAGAACTGTGAGAAATAAATTTCTGTCCTCTATAAGCCACCCAGATTCTGTAATAAAAGTCTGGACTGACTAAAACAATGCCTAACCTTGAACCAGTGGCTATGGCCAAGGAAGAACAGATTCTGACAGGCTGAACTAACCAGGTCCCACCTTTTGAGCTAGGGTAGGCTCAGTCTCAGCCAAAATGTGCTGTGCTGAGAAGTGAACAAAGATAAACCTGGGAATTGTTAGGAAGAGAAAGTGGATGCCATACAGGAACCAGAAATGTTCACCAGAAGCACTTTTTTCCAAGCAAAGACAAGGCCCTCAGCTTAGCTCCGCACGAAGCCAAAGATTAAGAAAATAATAGAGCACAGAACATTTACAAAGTAAAACCAAAAAAATCTTAAAAATGAATTCTACACATGACTGTTGTTGGACTCCATGGGTGAGTCTCTGCCCCATCGAAGCTCCTTTGTGCCAGTTATTCCTGAACTCTCTTGTGCATATGTGTCCGTGGCCATCTTGTGAAAATGCTGGTTCTGGAGTGAGGCCCAAGACTCTGCGACTCTAATAAGCTCTCAGGTGATGTTGAAGACGTTTGTCTGAGGTCCACACTTACACAGCTCCTCCCCCGTCTCCTGGTCCACTACCAAAGTGCTCATCCTGATTGCCTCTTCCAATTTCCTTGAATCCCGTGGAAAGGTACACAAGTTCCTAAAATGAAATGCTTGGCAGAATTTCAAGTTCACCTCCAAGAAAGACAAACTTTATGTTATTATGAGAAGAGTTTAACTTCTTCTTGTTTCTGATCTTTCCCTGAGTGAAACTATTGCTTTACACTGGCATAGTCAAAGGAGTCCTTAAAGCGTCTTTTCTAAAAACAAAGGTGTGTACTTCCTCAGTGATGAGTTTAGCCTTCTACAGCTAGAAGAACCAAAAATATTACTACCATTAAAAACTGCACAAAGACTTTAAAATGTAATTTTTCTGCACTTATCAGCTTTCAAAAATTTTGAGGTGCAGGATCTAGTCTCAGTGAGAAGCTATAGGTGTGTGTATGTGTGTATATATATATATGTGTATCCATATACACACGTACACACATATATATGTACGCACGTGTGCATGCTTACCAGAACAAACTATGCCAACAGCTCATGATATCATGGTAATGTTTACTTCTCTCCTTCTCTCTCTCTCTCTCTCTTTTTGGAGTCTTTGGATAGCTGGCCTGGGGATCTAAATGGCATTTATAGCAGTATTTCTATTTGAGGATGTATTTCAATTCTAATCAACCGGCTTTACAACTGTTAAACACAATTTACCTATAGAGAAGACCAGCTCACGAAGGGAACTTCAGGACAGGCAGAATTGCCGCCTGCTTTAGTTGGGGGCAAAAAGGAGGGCCACTGATCCATGGTAAGTGGAGTCTATAATCAGATTTTCCCAGGGGAAGTGAGTTGGGAAATAATGTTAGTATCCAGCAGTATTAGTTCTTGGTCATTCTGCTTATACCGTTTATCTAAAGCAAGCTGTTTGATATTTGATTCTCTTGCGCTCCCGATCATACTTACTTGGCAACAGAGAAAAATATTTCTGGAAGAACCTCAAATTGGGAAGGGAATGGGCTTCAAAGGGAGAGCTTGCCATTGAATCTGGAGCCCGAAGAAATGCCTTCTCAGGTGTGGATGGCACTTCTGCCTTCATGAGCCTCTCATAGTGGTTCTACCGTTGTCTGTAATTAAAGGGCCAGAAGCTAGTTTTATATATAACTCAAGGCAATTGTAAAATATAAGTATATTTCCCCTGTGTTTAAATAAATGGAATAATTTGTCCCATAATCACAATGGTCTCTGTGAGCTCTTGAAGTTTTATTAAGGTGTAACTCATGAGTCACACTATTACTTGGTTATTAAGCTGGAGTCTCATAGTACTTTTTAAAAATATGAATCTTAACTTTCATAACTCTAAAGAATGGAAAGTTTTGAGGACACATTAATATGGAAATCATAAGGTCCCGGGGCATATCCCTCTCGATCTGAGCATAACCAATGCAGCACTGACCATGTGTTAGAAAAAGAGTCAAGAGGCAGGTAAGAATGCAGGCTAAGAACATGCACAGTGAAGATGGACCATCTGGGTGTAAATCCTGGCTCTGTCACCTACTGGCTAGTCTCAGTGTCTTGCTGAAGGTACCTAAAGTAACTATACCCCAGTTTCCTCTGCTAGGAAACCAGAAAAAATGACAGCACCTTCCTTAGAGATGTTGGTAGAGTAAATGAAGAGGAAGCACTCAATAAATGTCAGAGATTGTTATCACCATGGTTCAGTGGTTCTCAACTGGGAGACTTTTTACCCCTAGGGGACATCCGGCAATGTTACCAGCCATACTTGAACGTCAGGACTGCAAGTGAGGGCTGCCGCTGGCATCTAGTGGGTGGAGGCCAGTGATCCCACTAAACGTCCTCCAATGAGCAGGACAGCCCTCCACCACCACCACCACCACCACCACCACCAAAGAATTATGGGAAAAAATATCAATAGTGCCCAGGTTGTGATGCCAGGCCACAGCACAAAATGTGTCTTATATATCAAGTATACATCTTGGAAAGAAGTCACAATAAATGAGCAAACACTGCGACAACCTATACTCTAAACCTCGTTCACCTTATTCTCTACATAGTAGGAAGCATGGTTTCCCTCTCTGAAGTACAATAGAAAACAGTGCATATATCATCGATGAACAACTCAGAAATATACCAAACTAAACGCTCCCATGTAACTAGCTCCCGGATCAAAAGTTAGTACATCACCAGGACTCCAGTTACGATCTTCCCTAAAAATACTCATTTTTCCTGACCTGAATCATCACAGAAAATTTTTGTGCATTAATACTCTATAAACACGGCATGATACATAATGTATTTTTTTGTGACTGAATTTGTTGCTTGCATATTGTAGTTTTGAGGTTCATCTATATTATGGCAGGTAGCTACCATCAGTTCACTCCCACTGCGATGCAGCATTTCACTGCATGACACACCAGAAACTCTATTACACTTCAGATGCATTCTGGTAGCCTTCAGATTGAGGCTGTTATGAAGAGCGCTACTGTGTACATTCCAGTACACATCTTTCGGTGTACAAAACATGAATTTGTGTGGGATATATACAGCCGAACTTTTTCAAAGAAATAGAAAACCCAGTCCTAACTTTCCATTAGAGTCCAAGTAAAATCCAAAGTCTTTTAAGTGGACACACTTCCTAGTTCATCTGAGATACTGCCCACTGGTGAATGAGTGGCCTGATATTTGTCTTCACTCTCAAAAGTGTCCCATTCTGGACAATGAGGATGTCTATTATCCTGTATACAGCATCTTGCCTAATCTTCCCCACTTACTTTCTGACTCTTTACCTGCAAATCTCCCGTTGCTCACTCTGCCTGACCACACAGCTGTCTTTCTGGTTTCCCAAACATGCCACACATTCTTTATGACTCAATGCCTGTCCTATGCATTCATTTCTCCACTCTGGGAGTAGTTGGAATCTCCTCATCTTTCAGATCTGAGTTGAAATGTCAACTCCCTGGAGCAGCACTATCTGGTCTGGTTATGGACATTCTTCATGTTCTTCCCTGTCTGCATTTCCTACGCCTTTGCACTCTTTCCTCCACGGTATTTATCACACTATGCCATTTTTTATGTGTATGTGTGACTGTTGATTCCACTCTTGGAAGGGAACTATGTGGGATGAGCAGCAGTAAAGCAGATTACGAAGACTGGAAAGGCCAGAGCCAAAGAGCCACATACAAATCACAGTTCTTCCACTTTTTAACTGTGAGACATGGGGCCAGTCAGGTAACCTTTCTTCTGTACCTCGATTTCTACATCTGTAACATAGGGATAATTTATTTAGTGCCCACCTCATGATGTTGTGAGAATCATAATAAAATCTAACAAAAGTTAATAAAAGGAAAAGACTTAGAACACTGCCTGGTGAAGACTCAGTGCTGGATGTTGCCTATCATTACCTTTATCTAGTTCACCAAAGTCACTGTGTTATTAAGAGGCAAGGGAGGCACTCAACTTGGCATTCACTGAACTGTAACATCGTTCCTCCCTCTGCTAACGGGGCCCACACTCCAGAAGGGACATAACCTGTGTTTTTTACTGTCGGATGGTTCCAGGAAAACATAAGATTATCTTGAGTCACCTAAAAATACTCATTGACTGAGGTTGGACATGGAAATGAAAATAAAGCAGATAGGTTAGAAGTTTAAACATCCAATTCACAAACAAAGCCTGTTGTTTCTACTTGGAAAAAAAAAAAAGAATCACTTCTCACCAACTCCTCCACTGACCCCTAGACCAAGTCAACCAAGTCATGATCATGTCTCCTAGACTAACGTCGAAGATTCTTCTCCCTCCTTCTCTCCATTCCAGTCGATTCTCTGCACAGATTTAAACTTTTAAAATGCGATGATAAGATGTATCACTGCAGTGCTCAAACCCTCAGATGACCTCCTTCCATCAAATCACAATATGGTCAAAGTCTTTGCCAGAGCTCCTCAGGTCTGCTTGTTTCTCCCTCTTTGACTTTATCTCCTTCGGCTTTCCCAGGTGCAGAGTGAGGGGCAGCGCGGGGGTGTCTTTTGCTATTCCCCAAATATACCAACGGTGCTCTCCAGAGGGCTTTGATATGCCTTGCTCCCTCTGCTTGGAACAATCCCCTCTAGATATCCACCTGACTCTTCAGCCAGGTTTCTACTCAACTGTCAGCACCTCAGAGAGGTCTTCCCTGGCCACCCTACCTAAGATGGCACACCTCACCCCATAGTCCCTTCCTCTTGTATATTCTTCCTTATTGTACCTATCACCCGAAAAAGATAGATATATTTGGTTTTTATTGTCCATCTCTACCTCTAAACTATAAACTCCATGAGAGTAGGCACTTGATTTGATTATCTACTGAAGAGAACCTCAGCTGGCATGTCGTAATGACTTTTAAAAGAGATAGGGAGTCACCGATTATCATAATATTCATTAATGACCATCACAGTGAACTCATCTGAACACATGTTGTCTGGTAGCCTCTAAGCGGGGTGCTTTTAGGCATTACCTAATTCAGCTCTGCTCTTGAATGAGTGCCCGTACTCGCCCTCTTTTACGTATAAAGAAACGGAGAATGGGAAAGGTAGGTGATTTGCTCCAGTAACACAGGTAGTAACAAGCAGCCTGGGACTTCACTCACATCATTGCTTGATTCCAGAACTCTTCATTAGTACACTCCTATGAAGCATCAATGATAAACTCCAATTAATTCCATTTTTTTTCCTTAGGACCAATTATAAATGTCCGTGAGGAAACAGGAGTAGTTATAAAAGCATATCTGACCCCCCATTTTCTCCTTTATTTCAGAGTAAAATTGCTAGTTGCCAAAAGGCAGGCAGTGACTTGAATTTTTGTGTCATAATAATTATCAGAATGAAGGGAATTTGAATGTAGCAGAGAGGGCCAAATTCCGAATTCTCAGCATAAGAGACGCTTGCTTTCAGAAAGAGCCTTGAATTTATCTCCATTTTAATGTCTTTCCACATTTTAAAATATTAGTTGAAAAGGGGGATTTGAGAGGGCAGCAGAGCCAAAATAAACATTCAACACACTGTTATACTAGAATTTTATTATCCTCCAGCTCGCAGGCGCCTTTGCTGCTGTTGCTCCCTGTCCAGCGGCTGGTGAATCAGTGGTTGTGTCTGAAAAGGAGACAAATAGGATGGAAAAAATATCCATTTCTCTGTCTGCGTGTGTACTTTAAAAGGCAGTACAGTTGCATCATGCACTTACGATAACAAAGTGGTAAAAAAAAATGGTTTACGTGCTGAATTAATTTCACTTTTTTAAACCACTGTGACACGTTTTTTTTATTTGTTTGTTTTTGTGCACCAGACATTTATATTTTCATATTGTCATGGAGACTGAATGTGATTCAAATAATTCTGCACATTATTATGGAATAATTTGTCATCTGTGAAGTCATTTTTTTAGTGATATATACTGTGGATAGAACGGATTAAAGAAGCAGGCTAGAGAGGGTATATTTATGCAATGCGACAAGCACATACACAAAGAGGGATGATGTAATAATGTAAGTAATTCAGAGGTTCTGGCAAGTGTCTGGGTGGTAAGCCATGACTACAGCCGACTCTCAAAAGCTGGGCTGCCTGCTCCTGGGGAAATATCTTATTTATGTTTTTTCAAGAAATACTGGGGTTAAGATAGGATTCGCTCAAGGCTAATAACTGCTAATCCTCTGCCACTGCAAGACATAAAGATATGCATGCAAGTCCTGAATTTCCCCATCTGTAAATTTGAACTTCGTTATAAAATGTAAACTTTCTTCTCTAAAGATGAACATGATGAAGCTGACAAAGGAAGCAGCCCCTCTATCCATCAGCCACTGAGAGATCTCCGAAGCAATGTCAGAATCCCCCTTTTCACCTCCCAGTTGATACCGGGAGAAGCAAGACCATTCAGTTGTTGGGAATAAGCAGCATATTCTACGACCGAAGTGAAATCCATTTTGGGGAGGCTTTCTACTTACAAACTTGGATTAAAGTTGCAGAATGCCTTTGTTTTTCTCCCATTGTTTCTTTTAGACAGTAAGGTTTTATTAGAGAATAATTTTAGGCTAATAGAAAAGGTGAAAATATAGTGCCGAGTGATTTTACCCAGATTCCTTAGTTATTACTCTCTTACATTGCTATGAAATTTGTCCAAACTAAGAAACTAACATTGGTACATTAGTATTCATTAATCTTCAGTCTCTATTTGGATTTTATCAGTTCTTCCATTCATATCCTCTTGCTGTCCCAGGATCCAATTCAAGATATCTCATTGCATTTAGTAATTCTTTAATTCCTAAAGTGAAGGCGGGGCGTGTGGTAGAGTGTAGAGCCCAGTAGATTGGACAATCAGGACCCAAACCCCTAGACCCTGCCTACCAGTGAGGAGTGGGGGACCTTGAGCTATATAACCTTGTGGCGCTTCTAAGCTCCCCGCAAGCTCATTCTCTGCAAAATGAGAACCAAGGAAGCCACATATCAGCCAGAGGACAGGAAAACGATATGTTTCCTTTGCAGGATTTGCCTGAAAGAGTTTGTGCCACCAAGGCACTGCCCAAGAAAAGGGATTAGGGAAGCTCTCCTCAATTGCCAATTTTATTTTATTTTATTTTTTTAATCTCTGCCTTCTCTTTATTATTTTTTCTCTTTATTCTATCTCTTGTAGTCAATGGCCAGGTTTAATTATATACCTATCTATCTATCTATCCATCTATCAAACTCTGCAAAAAGGTTGATGCTGCATGGGAAAACAAGGACACCTAATCCTTTGCAAATCTTAAACTCTGAAGGAATCTATCCCTGAGCAGACATTTGAATGGCCTTGAGGCAGAAAGAAAGGGAGGGGATCCTGCCCCGGGAGGCGATGCCTGGAGACTCAAACCTGTGAGCTACTGTGTGTCTCTCTCCTCATACCCCACCTTAGCACCTCCCTGCCTTCTGCCTTTTCCAGCAGCCTACTCTGTTCCTGCCTGCTAGTCTCTGCAGTGGCCCTCTCCCTCAGCAGGACACCAATCCTGCAAGCTAGCAAAGGCCAAACAAAACTGGGACTCACAAATATGTAAGTGTTTTCCTTAGCTCATGGCATNGGAAGGCATAAGTGTAATGAGAAGTTAAAAAAAAGAAGAAGAAAAAAAAAAAGAAAAGAAAGAAAGAAAAAAAAAAAGAAAAAAATTCTGTTAGCACAGGGCTCGGGAGTGTTTATTTTTTTGCCAGCTGCAACATGCTACCCTCACAGGGGATCACCTAAAACCAGTTATGGTTTAGGTTGGAGGGGAATGTCAAACTTAAGCTGCGGGCTTGGCCTCTCTCAATGAATTACGACCTTGTCAAGAACCTATTTTTTTTAAATCAATGCAGGTTTTCTATCAAATCAAATACCTGCACACTAAATTATATTTTTGGTGCCAGGCTGGCTCTCCAATTTTTTTTTCCCTTTGCTAGTTTTTTCCAGCCTCTTCCCCCACAACTCCCCCCTCTCCTTACCGTGATACAGACAGTTTTTGTCCATAAGAAGAAATTGAAAAGCAAGCCCTACAGTTGGGGGGAGAGAGGGGACTGTCCTTTGTCATCCCATGTGCATACACTACCACTGCTTAGAAGCTATCTCAGCTTATGTAACAGAAGTGATCCTATAATAACAGAGTCCAGAGTGTCCTTTGGGACCATCCATCCAGCAGTGGTGAAGACATTTGCTTTTGAAAGAAAGATGTTTGTCCCTTTTCTTTTTAAAAGTTTTTCATGGAAGTGGACATGGAAGGGGGTTGGGGAAGCTTCAAGTGCTGAAGTAAAGAGTTAAACATTTAGATCATCTTTTAAGTACATTTTGAGACATCCCTCCCCATCATGGGACTTGATAAATGTGAATAGATTTTAGGGAATCAAAGACATTTTCTTTCTTCCTCCTTCCCTCCCACCCTTTCTCTTGCTTCCCATTCCTCCTTTCGTTCTTTAATTATTTCTTTTAAACGGGGAAAGACTTTTCTGCCCTCAGCTCCTGTTCTTCATGATGAGTTAGTACCTAATTTGGGGAGCGAGTTTGTCTCCTAAACTGGTAGTTTAGTGGAGACGACACTGGAGTAGGAGCTGTCTGCCCCTTTGACTCCTGGTGGGGCCAGCAGAGGCCTAAAGTACCACTTCTGAAATTGTGGCAAAGATAATTTTTCAATAATGGGAATCCCCATGTATCAAAATCCACTTAGGGCAAAGCCACGGACGCATACAGTTTAGTGTTGGCACCAGAGGCAGCCCCTTTACATGGCCCGGAAGTCTTTATTTGGTGGTTTTTCAATTAAATCCCGCATATACTTCAGGGCATATGTAAAGAATCCTCAAATGAATTGCAAACTGTTTTCAATAGCAACTCCAATGGATAAAACACGGACATGGAAATCCCAACCAGCTGTGTTTGAGTCTTCAGAACCCAAAATCAAATAGTTTCTGGCTGGACCCTGGATATTTCTGATAGGCTGTCATGGTGCCAACACTGTCTTTGCTGCACACTGAATGGCTGGTTTGGCAGGGATTCCTACCCTCTCGTTTCTCGCCACCTAACTCAGCTGGAAGCTACTGCCTCAGTGTAACCTTTGCTGATGCAGGCACACATCAAAGTTTCTCAGTCAGGCGAGTCTTGGTGGTGAGAAAATCAAGGTGTAAAGACATATCAAGAGTCATACCGGATGGGAAAAACAAAGGAAGGATAATCTTTCACAAACTAAAGCCAAAAAGCCAAGACACACCGGTATTTGAGACAGAAGCCCAGGTGGCTAGGGCCCACCTGCTTGGACCATCCTTTCCCTGCATTCGTAATTCAACTGGACAAACATGTCACAAAAATACTCAAGTTTCTTTGTAGCTGTTAGAGGATACAAAGATGAATAGGATGGATCCTGATCAGAGAAAGCTTGTAGTCTTTTTTTTTTTTGAAGATTTTATTTATTTATTTTAGAAAGAGACAAAGAGCACACGCACAAGTGGGGGGAGGAGCAGAGGGAAAGGGAGAGGGACGGGGAAAGAATCTCAAGCAGATGCTGTGCTACGCAGGGAACCTGACTCGGGGCTTGATCACACGACTCTGAGATCATGACCTGAGCCAAAACCAAGAGTCGGACTGATCCATCCAGGTGCCCCAGAGAAAGCTTAAGGTCTCATAAATCACTAGTGATAATACAAAATAGACTAGAGCCAATGAGAAGAGTGGACAGGATACTTTTGAAGTTCAGCACCCACTTACCTCCTCCTACTATTCTTGAGTAAAGCACTCCCATTACCCCTTGAACACTCAGTCCATCCGATTTGGATGGACTTAGTCTTAGTCCCATTTCAGGGATGGGCCCTGATTTGTCTAAGCCAGTTAATGAAACCTCCTGGTTTCAGTGACTAGATCAGAGATGGGGTTAAGATCTATTTCTCAGTAATGAGAAACACAGTGTGTACGTAGACTACAGTCCAAATCTAAGAGGAAGAGGCCTGGAATTGGCTTTATGTACACATGCACATACACACACACGATGCAAAAAAATATAATCAACAGGACTTGGAGACTGATTGCACTGGGGAGGGGGCAGTAGAAAAATTAGGAATTTTTGCTGTTGTTGTTTTGGTTTTGTTTTTATTTTTATTAGTTGAACCAAATCATGTTCTACCCAGGCATCTGTGATACGGAAAATACAAGTGAATATGCATTCCATAAATACAGCAAATTTTTTAGGTAATAAAGACAGGTATTGTATCCAGGGAAGTTTTATTACATTAGAAGACACTGGACACTGAGTTCCCTCATTTTATGGGGTCTGCCTAGGGTCATTCTCACACTGATTCTATGCATGAAACTGCCACTGCGCACCCCTGGACAAAAGTATTCCTATAGTCTCTTCTAGCCTTTGGATTTCTAATTCTGATTTTTCCGGGGGAACAAATCTCACTTTGGAAACTGACTACGAAGGAAGATAGTACCCCGGGATAATTCCTAACCCCTGTGAGATTTCAAATCCCCGTAAATTAGGGGACACCAGAAGACGCCACTGCCTACCTGAACTGAAAGAATAACTCCAGTCTGCTCATAATTATCCACATTCTATTTCCACTTGGGACTTGGTGCTTTGGAACCACCATGAATATAAGCATCACACAGCCATATATTATTTCTATTCCGGGACTTTTATTGAAAAGGAAAAAAAAATGGATTGCTGACTTTGGCTGCTTGGCACCAAGAGCAAGGCAGTGAAGATAAACTTAATTTTATTATAATCATTATTAAATAAAGATTTGGGAAAACAGCAAGAGTATATTTGTGATAGAAATTATAAGAAATTTATGTAAATAACCATGTAGATTTTATACATCCCTTAGGCTCCAACGAATATTCCAAATCCCTACTGCTCCTTTGAAACTTGATTTTTTTTTTTTCCTTTTTTGAGGGCTTATCAATCCTGGGGTTCTCATTAAATTGGGCCTAAATTGAAAAAGTATTTTTGAGATGAGAAGCTGGCTTTAATCATCAAAACATCTGTTTACAAAGGGATGCTCTTTCTTTTCAAAAACTAGGCTTTTAAATTCCAAATTATGATTTTGTTTTCTTTGCAGCACCTAACCAACTAACATTTTCCTACTGTCTCTGGGAGCTGAGGTATTCTGTTTCCTGCTCACAAAACAGTGTATCAGCTTAGCACAGTGGAAGGAACACAAGGTCTGAATTCGAGGGTTTTAGTGCCAATACCTCCTGCTCTTCTTATCGATTTGTGGTACTAAAACAAGTTTCATCATTTGACTCCCTGTAAAGTGAGGGTTATTGATATTCATTACGGCCACCTCAAAAGGCTGTTGTAAACATCAAGTAAGAAAATGCACAAGAAAATGAAATGCAAATGACAAACTACCGTAGACTCTTCAATGTTTAAGACATGCTACACACTGATTTAAGGGCCTGGAACTTGGCTCAAAGGTAGGACCTTAAGAAATCAAGATCCAAACAACAGTCTAGAGGGGGAAATAGCTAAATAGTATATATGATAAGGGCTAGGAAAAAGAAAAAGAAAAAATCTCAGGAAAGCACAGAAGCAGGACATCAAAAGCACATCAGACAGAGAAGGTGATATCAGAGCCGAAGTCTGAAGCTTTCTTCGCCACCCCATTACCTCTTTAGAAACTGAATTCCAGGGAATCAGCAATGGAGGATTCCACTGCCTGGTTTTCCTAGCACAAAAGCCAACGTGCTTCATTAATTACACAGGCATAATTACACATTAATTACACAGACAGATTATCTACCCGGCCAAATCTCCCCAACCCCACCCTACCCTCTGACCAGTTAAGTGTTCAGCGTCACAATTTTGTGTAATGGGGAAGGTTTCTTAAGCACAGGGAAATTGCCAAAATGCAATCTGAAGTCCAAAGGAGTAATAAAGGTAATATTTTTCCTCTCTTTTGCAAAAGCACACTGATATGTTCTTAATTCTCTTGCCATTTTGTATTAGAGCACGGATCCTTAGCATCCAGAAGTTATTTGACTTAAAGACATTTGTGGCTTCAGGTTACTTTCCACATTCAGGCCCAAAGTTGCTGGCTATGACGTACACTCCACTTGGAGTGGCCCCCAGGATGAGAGCTGACTCTGGGAGATAACGTACTTGTATTAAAACAGGGTGTTAGAAAAACGGGGTGCAACACGCTTGTAGGTACAAATGCAGCTCTTGAGATACATCGTCTTTAAGGGTGTATTTTGGTAAAAATTATTCAATTGCTTGTTATATACAGGGACTTACTTGTAGAAATACAGAATCATCAGATCATTGCTATTTCTCCACTCCATCTGCTGTGTGAGTTACTTTATAAAACTCTAAGGGAAAAAGAAAAAGAGAAAGAAAAATCCGCTCCCCACCCAAGTTGCAAGGGTCACTGGTTTATTTTACCTGGTACTAATATCAACTTTATGGCACATTTTTGCCTGCTTAAAAAAAAAAAAAAAAGAGTGGCCTGTATGAATCTATCCAGTATATTATTTATAGTGTTGTGGCCAGATCTCTTTATGATAAAAATGTAAAATCTTTCTGTAAAAATTCCTT
The DNA here is from genome assembly GCF_002007445.2 of Ailuropoda melanoleuca. Classification (NCBI taxonomy): domain Eukaryota; kingdom Metazoa; phylum Chordata; class Mammalia; order Carnivora; family Ursidae; genus Ailuropoda; species Ailuropoda melanoleuca. The sequence continues at coordinate 36,665,366 of NC_048230.1, read as the reverse complement.
ATTTTAAATAAAAGTACTCGTTTCTCCCCAATTTAGATCAGCTCTTATTTTGCTCTGTAACTACTAAACCTTGAAAGTGTCACTGACACTAATCAATAGACCAGTCTTCAGCATGCATTTTAAAGTCATGCTCTAAATTCACCTCTGCAATGGCAAAAGGACTTTCCCCCCCGTCTGGCTAATTAACTGATACGACACTAATCCTTTGCACATCTGGTACTAAATGTTTGCTCACATGGGTCCCCCAGCGAGGAAGTGTGGCCAAATAGCGACTTTGAGTGTGCTTGATTTCACTTTAAAATCTTCACTCTCTGGGATTAAAATCTTGAGATAAAACATCTGGATTTCAATGGTGTCCCCAGGGAACGAAAGTTATAGTTCTATAGAATACATATTGCACATAATATGGTCTTGTTATTTCTACATTAGCACTACTCCAGCCGGTACCCGCCGTTAGCTTGTCAGTCTCCTGACACGTCATTAATAAACAGGTAATTTCATAACTGATTTCCACCTAGTGTCATGTTGAAAACCACCTGGGTTTTCGTTTTCACTAACATTAAAGGGATAGGCTAGAAGGAGGCCGTTATTATTAAACTGGGACTAATCTAACTGAATAATGGATCAAATCAGTGAAAACAAATGCATATGCAGAAGGATAAAAAAAAAAAATTTCCAGGCCAACGGACAGATCTGGATCCACTCATCAAAATGTGACTGTTCCTTCCCCTTCCTCTCAACAAATGGACATGTGAGGAATTATTCCAAAACTATGCCCACTGCCTCCAGGAAAGTTCCAAAAAAATACCAAGGAAGCAACTGTTAGGGAAAAATCTGTACTTTTAAAATTGTGACCTTGAAATTAGGTCTATGCCATGCTTATGTATTCATTGAATTTTAAATGAATACTGCATGTTATGTGCCATTAAAGATTAAAAACACACTCACCAAGGTGAGCCATTGCCACCGTTGGCTTACAGATCCAGCCAAATGTGTAGTGATGGACAAGAACACTGTTAAATGTAATTGAAAGTGATAACGGGGATATAATCCACACCTTGCCTTATGCTAGGCTTTTTTTAAAAATCCGGATGTTATCATCTTATTAGCATCATTCCTAATGGAAAGTAGTTGAGAATTGCTATGGCCTGCCTTCACATCATCAGAAAGGGGTCTATCTAGTGTTTTTTTATGATGCCTCTCAGTTTTGTGATGTATTTCTGGAGAAATTTTTTTGCTTTCTTCATGAATCAAGGCCAATAATTTAATATCATGGTCTATGACTTCTGTTCATGTGAAATTTCAATCACAACATGGAACCCAATGAATGTAGAGTACTATTTTAGCATTTACTACATTCTGCCCATTCTTATTTAGCAGACAGAAGAAAGAAGTCGTGTGTCGCCAACTTCTCTTGGACCTTCCATTCCATTTGCAACTTCATAATGATCTGCTTTTCTTCTTCTTGTCCAGTTTGTAAAAGGATGGATAACACAAAATCTACTCTTTAGTGGCTTAGGAAAAATCCTGAGTAGAAACAGGGAAATTAAAAAATGTGATGCCAAAATTTCCTAAGTTTTATATTTTCATAACAAAAATTATAAGAAATAATTCAGTTTATATGTAAACATTGAATCTCACTAGTCATTCGCTACAATATATGTAGTGAGGAATTTGGACATATCAATTGTACCATCTCTATTCTATTGTGGAAAAAACAGAAAGAGAATAAAGGTAATTGTCTGATGTCAGTCATTGCCTAAAGTCTGTCACAGAGTAATGGTGGAGCCAAGATAAGAACTTGAATGCTTCCAATAAAGTAACACTACATCAAAACATAAAGCTATATGAGCCATACTTCCTCTTTCAACTCATGCTTATAGGTTATTTAAATGCTTTCTATGGCATTGGGTCTTCATAGGTCTTTTGGAGGGCTTTTGTTCAGGCTCAAAATAATACAAGCCATTAAATGATAAACTAGTGAAAGGAAGCAACATTCCAGGCGCAAAAGATGCACCAAAATATGTATCAAATTTACTTGAGCCCTTCCCTAATTGCAGCTGATTTTGCACCCCAGACCAGGAGATAGTTGGCAATGTCTGGACACATTTTTAGTTGGCACAAAAGGGTTGGTGGGTGTGGATATCTAGTGGGTAAAGGTCAGAGAAGCTGCTAAGCATCCTAGAATGCATGGCATAGCCCCCCACAGCAAAGAATTACCTGGCCCCAAATATCAGCAGTACCAAGACAGAGAACTCCCGGTGTATGAAGACTCTTGGCTAGGGGCATTGATAAAGCTACCACCTTTTGAGACATTAACAACCAGCAAGGTTTCTATAAGGTGGGTATATTTCATCTGAGCCCCACAGTGTTCCATTCCCAAAGCAAAATGTTATGTTCTTCAAAATCTCCAGGGAAGCTAGCAGCATAAAGCTTTGGGTGAAATGTAAATTTCTTAAAATATTTATCCATCCATAAGTGGCTACATTTTTGACATTATTATAGGGTTTCTCAGTGTTCCATTTTATTAAAAAATATTTATTTGGTTTCTAAGATTACTGCTTTTCTGACCACAGAAAATTCAATTACTGAAAACTGCAGCTATCAAATTGTTGAAAATAAATAGCCTTTTATCCAAAGCTGGCAAAGACTGGTTAGCTTTTAATATGTAGCCATTTAAAAAAAATAAAATAAAAATAAGAAAACATTTCCATTGCAAGCTGATGGACTGCACAGTCAGAAGGCAAATGGTCTTTTGCATCATCAGGTTTTATTTAAAATAGGATGAGAAAGGAGTGGGGGGATGTTTAAGAAAAGAAGGCACTGTAAGAGTAATTCACCATTATTTTTCCTCTTTTGTTTTACAAGACAGAAGAAATGTGAGCCTTTTTGCCAGTGGAAATCACTTTCTCCTGCTTTCTCTCTGTCTCGGTTTGAAATGTTTAGTAATATACAGGAAATGTGGTAAGTGAGATCTACAAACGTGGGCTTCCAATATCAAGGCTAATTATGTGCTAAGCAATGAGGACGGCAGCAGCATTGCCAGGGAACCACAAAGGAGGCTGAGCTGGGATGCCTAGATCTATTTCTCTCATTTGCTTCTTGTTCGCATTTTAATCTACACTTTCTTTTTTTCTTTCATTTCTAAAAAGAACACTTGTCCACGTTTCCTCAGTGAAAACCAATCAACCCACAAGAAGAGGTAAACTGAAAAACTGAAAGAATCACACTGTGAATAAAAGCACAGAGATTACCCACCCTGCGGATTATATATAAACATGTGCCCATCTCCAAATTGCTGTTCTGCCACCACTGAACATGAATCTGGGCTCTCTCTTACTTGAGTGAGATTGATCTGCACACAATCAGAGCTAATTTTTATAGTAGGCTAGGCAAAACATCACTGGGAATTCGATGCTATTGAGAAAACTGACAATGCCTATGTCAATAATCCAGGGCATCACTCATCCCCTTTCAGACAATTTGCTGAGAATTGCTGAGGTTGTGTATTAGAGGAAGCTCTTGACAGATGGGAATCAAGAGACAGAGTTTTGCCTGCTGTGCTGCTATGAAGCAGTAAGGCATTACAGCTCAAGGAGACACAGCTCCTTAATCTGTGAAATGAAGTGGATGGGACAGGGTGTCTAGGGCCATGCCTACCTCTCTGAGTCTTTGCCTGTNCATTACAGCTCAAGGAGACACAGCTCCTTAATCTGTGAAACGAAGTGGATGGGACAGGGTGTCTAGGGCCATGCCTACCTCTGTGAGTCTTTGCCTGGTTGAACAGGCGTTGCGTCTGTTCTTCTAGGGCAGTAGGAGCCCTGAGCTAAAGACTCACCACCACTAGCAAGAAGCACTGTTGTTTTAAACTTGAGATTCCGTGCTTGTGCAAAAGCGACTTCCAATGATGGTGTAAATGTGAGAATATTCTTGGCCATTTTATCCTCATAGGAAGCACTCCCTTAAAACAAAAGTATAAATGAGGATGGGGGATGCTAATCACAGTCTTGGAAACTGCGACTTTCTTTATACATAAGAGTCATGCACAACATGTGTTTAAATGGGGTCAGCCTGGGTACTGGTGGCAGAAAGTACTCTGCCTCTCTCTCTTGCTCTCCCTCTCTCTCTCTCTCTCTAATACACACACACACACACACACACACACACACACACACACACACACACTCCACCCAGAAGCAACTCTTCTTCTAGGAGGATGGGAGGGGACTGGCAAAGAAGGTTTAACCACAGTAAGCATATGGTGTCCGTGACAAAGCACACGGTACCTAGAAAAGACAGAACCACCGCTGTGCAGTGGTCAGGCCGGGGCTGAGCAGGGAAAGGCTGACTTCATGAGGAGTTCCCTAAAAAAGTAAAAAGAAAACATAGCCTCTCCCTCTCTGTTTTCTCGTCTCCCTTGGTTAGGAGAGAACCACAGGCTCCCAGTTTTTACTGTCTGGTTTTGTGGTCTTATTGAGGGCGAACGTGACGACAGACAATAATGGTTCTGGGGCCTCCCATTTTGAAAATTCTCTACTATTTTTCTTAATCCTACTTACTACATTATAGCTTGGGTGCTGAAAAAAAGGTACTATTTCTCACAGCTAATCTCACCTGTTTGAACCATTCCTAGTTTGTTAGAGACCATGGCTGGAAAGGCCATATCTGGAACTTTTTCTGTCAAGTCAGAAAGATGAGCAGGGAGCACAGTGTATTCTGGGAACTCAGCCTGGGTGAAGAGAATGATGCTTTCATGAATTTTTTAAATTATAAAACTGTGAGGTCAGAACGTACCTCCATGATTCCACTGTCATTGGGTTGTCTATACCAGCCCCGTGGCTCAAGATGAGGGGCTGATATCTTCCTGTCAAAGGGCAAAGGGCATCAAAGGATGGAATTTAAAACATCTTTAAAGAGCACAGGGTCAGCAGATCTTTGTTAACAGCTTCTGTTAGCAGACCAGCCAACGGGTACCCCACGCTTCTGGTGGGGCAGCTGTGCCTGATGACAGACCGCTCTGTGAAGACGGGACCTAATAGCAGACTCTCCCATCAAGGCAGGACTTCTGAAAGGATGAACGAGGGAACGAGGCTCCATATTCAAACTCTTCTAAGCTCTAAATAAATGAGTGGCTGTGACTCCTAGCTGATGATCATGATTATAATGCTGACCCCACAGAGTTTTAGAGTTAATGTCTGATCCAAACATTTTATATAATGTGACATATCCAGCAAAACCTCAAAAGCACTAGGCAGATTAGGAAAGTCGGGGAGGAAGGGTAAGTGTTTGTCAAACAAGTTTAGTTAATGGAAGAAAAGATTTTAAACCTAGATCTGTATTCACTAGAAAGCAAAATTATTAAAATAATTGTCAGAAATGACAGATTGGTGGGCAGGACTAATTGATGAATGGATAAAACATGCTATTAAATCAGAGCATAGAGGATTTTTAGTGCAATAAAATACTCTATGATACTATAATGATGGATACATGTTATTACACATTTGCCCAAACCCACGGAAATTACAACACTAAGAGTGAATTCTAGGTGAACTACGACTTTGGGTGACTATGATGTGTCGATGTAGCTTCCTCAAATATAACAGATGCACCACTTTGGGGCTCTGCTAGAGGCTGATAGTGAGGTAAACCATTCATGTGTAAGGGCAGAGAGTATATGAGAAATCTCTATACCTTCCTCTCAGTTTTTCGGTGAATGAAAAAAGGCTCTAAAAAACGCAGTAAAAAAAAATCAAAGTAGGCTATCTGCATCATTTAGACAAAACCCAAATATTGAAAAAGAGGTATGTAAGACCCCTTTACATCTTCGATGCACACTGGGAAATCCAAGTAGAATCTTCAGGCTGTAGAGAGGAATGTGTGTAGGTAATAGACTGAAAAGGACCACATAAATTAAAGTCACCAGAAAAAAGGAATTAAATTCTTTCTTTTTTAAAACATTTTATTTATTTATTTTAGAGAGAGCATGTGTGAGAAAGAGAGAATGAGCAGGGAGAGGGAAAGGGAGAAGCAGACTCCCCTGCTGAGAAGAGAGCCCAATGCGGGGCTTGATCCCAGGACCCTGAGATCAAGACCTGAGCTGAAGGCAGAGGTTTAAAGGACTGAGCCACCCAGGTGCCCCAAAAGGCATTAAATCATCATTGTGCTTTGCCTAAGTGACATCACTTTTGCATTAATAATGGAAAAGAAATACTTTTCCATTTTAAGAATGAATATATTAGTTTTGTGCAATTAATTACGCTTAAAAAAAATCCAGCTCAGTTTGACAAATTCATTGGTCATTTACTGTGTGCCAACCATAAAGTCTGTAGTGCACTAGAATTCAAAGATCAATGACACTTGTCCTCAAAGAAGTCTCTTATAGGAACGCCAGTTGTATTGTTCTAATTGTTCCTCTGTCCCTTTGCAGAGAGAGAAGTTACTGGATATGGAAATCCAGCAATCACACAGAAGACATATTTAACTTTTGTTTTCTTTTTGGAAATCAAAAATTTAGGGTTACAGAAGGAAATAGAAAACCATATTTTCATCTGTTTTATTGCCATTAAAAATGTTTTTGCATCTTTGTTGAAAAAGGCTTAAACACAGTACACCTGAGACTAGGAAAAAAACCATATGGGCACAGTCAGCTGTCGAATATGAGCAGCCAGAAGCAGGGAGTTTCAAAGACAGACAAATATATTGTTTGAACATACATGGCAGGGAAAAAGGTTGAAAACTCCCACTCTAATCTGTCGATATGATTTCCAAGTTCATCTGGTGGCTGGTTAACGAAATCCAACCGCTGCACATTTGAGACATAATTATGTGGAAGTAGGAAGAACGTTTGTAATTTATACCAGTGCCTACCCTGTGTTAGCTTCCAAGAGACCTGACCCTTTCCCCAGCCTCTCTTTGACCAAGCCAACTCCACTCATTCCCCAGTCAGACTGGAAGCTACGGGTTCCACTGGAAACATGGTTTATGGATAATGTATCTATAATGGACTCTCCACTCAAAACCAATAGAGCAGTAGCATAGCCATCAGCAATCAGTCCATAAAATCTGCAGTTACCTTCTTTTTTTTCTTAAAGGGGGCAGGAAGCTAATGGATTTGAAATTGCAGAGCGGACCACAGACCTTTTTAATAAATGAAAATAAAATTGAGTCTCAGGTTTATGTTGATCTATAGAACTGTGAGTCCCAGAGTCCTCCCACTGTTTCCCTCAGGGTTGATTCCTAGCCTAAACCACCCAACATTTATAGCTGATAAGTGTCTACTGAAGGGTAATAAAATACGGTGTGTGTAGTTGTAGAGAATGTAACTTATCACTTTCATCAAAAGCTCCCTGAAAATGTGTTTATCTAAAAGCCTTGTATGTTTGTGTATATTTCAAATATCTCTGCCGTTAGATTGAGCTCCTTGGGCATTTAAAAGCTATTCCTTGAAAAGGCTTCTTTGGAAACTGTTTAGCTGTGGGTTAATGGTTACATTTCCTTGGATTGGAGATATCCTCCAGGTTACAGAATTCATACAAATATATACAAATGAGACATTGACTATTGCCCCAATTTTATTTTCTCACTAAATCAAGGTAAAGATTTAAAGCCCAATTCATAAAGGGGGGAAAAATCTTTATGTGGGTGTTAGGTGATTTTTAACTTTGGCACAACTGATGCTGGGAACTTTCCAAGCATGCAGCTGCCTGGTGGGGGGAAAAAAAGTCTGAGATGTTGAGAAAATGTTTAGGACGCTCTGGTAATAGCTGTGGAATATGACTGCACGTCACTTTTAAAAGCTAGCTGTGCTGCAGATGGTTTATAGCTGGGATATGGATAGCCTTATCTGAAAATGATTCTGGATCACTCAAGAAACAGACAAAAACCAGATTTTTTCAATCAAACACTGGTCAAGCTATAAATGTCCCCATGACACATTGAGGTTTTCCTTAAGGAAGGTGCTCACTAAGTATCAATGATGAACAGTTGTTAAGGGAGTTGGAAAATAATATATTTTCTAAGTATGTACTACCTGCCTAGAGGTATGGATGAATCCATGTATACTTAGACCATTTATAGAATAATGCATGCAAATGTGGGCATATTCATGGTTCAGGAAAAAAGCAGTCTTACTTGTCTTCAGGTGCCCAATATCAGGATCATCGGGCCATTGACATAGCATTTGCTATTTCACAGTGACAGTCTTATGAATGGGTTTTGATGTAGCATGACTGGGGAAAAGCCCTGATGCTGACTGTTTTCTCCCAAACAGACGATCAGGCGGGATCACAGTGCAGCTGTGTTCATTCCGCTCCAACTTGTTAGTCACAGTTTATTCTTGATTTTCTTTCTGCTGGGAGCTTGGAAAATCCATTCTTCCAGCTAACATGGTGGCTTCTATTCTGGATGGGACTAACCTGGGACACCAAGAATTAAGGTCTGGTGGTGGTACACAAGGCTTCTTCTAATCTAGAAGACATTTCTTTTCACCCAGTTGGAGGAAAGATCGTGATGAAGGCTGTGGCCACTCTTGTTGCTCCCATTATATTCACTAAGAGACTCCTCCTGACAGAGTGAAGCAATTACTATGCTTTTATTATCATATTTCTCTCTCATAGTATGTAAAAGACGGTGGTGTTTGTAATGGACACTCAATAAATAACTTTTTATCATTGATAATTCACCTCCTCTCAAATTCCATAAGCCAAGGAAAAACGGCTAATTGAGGTTTTAAATTTGAATTTTCTTGATCAATAATCTAAATTAACCTAATTAGGTAGATAATTGTTCATTTATTTACTTTTTCCACATAGACACAACCTAAAATTAAGATTTTGGTATCTAGGGACGCCTGGGTGGCTCAGTCTGCCTGTGGCTCAGGTCATGATCCCAGGGTCCTGGGATCGAGTCCCACATTGGGCTCCTTACTCAGCAAGGAGCCTGCTTCTCCCTCTGCCTGCCGCTCTCCCTGCTTGTGCTTGCTCTCTCTCTCTCGGACAAATAAATAAAATCTTAAAAAAAAAAAGATTTTGATATCTAATTATTTTAGGGTTTTTCAACAATAGAAAAACTACTAAAATATAACTTACACAAGTTACGCAATATAACTTATAATATGAAAAATGATATCTCTAATCATGTCCATTCATTCAAAGATATTGCCAAGTTTACAACTTTGATGTGGTGGAACCAAAGGCCGAAGTTCCTGCCTTTGGGCTTTGGCTCATGTACTCTTAACAACTATTAACCTAACCAACAACAAAATCCCGAGGTGGACCACTCTAACGTGGGAGCTGCCTACAGCAGGGTACAAAGTTCTAGTTCCAGATGAACTAGAGGTCAGACCAAACCAGTAGTGAATTTGAGAAGTTAACCTAGATCCTACGCAGTGCTTTCTTTCTTTGGAAAGAAAAAAACTCTAGGCCTAAATAGAGTTTTCAGCTTCCGTACTAGGTAATAATAAATGTAGAGAAGTCATGTCAATGTGCCTTACAATTCTATCCAGGGCCCCGGATATGAGTGTGCAAAATGCAGTACTCAGGTAAACTAAACACAACAGTGGGCGGTGATCACTGCACTTTATTGCAAAGTCTGGTGTTGGGAAACTATAAAACTGGTAATAATGGCAAATTTCTTTAATAGTAATGCAGCAGAATGAAATACAATCTTAAGACTTCTATCTGCACCTCATGAAAACCAGTTCTAAAGAGATCCACACCCCTTGAAAATCCTTTTCATCTGTGGTTCATATGTGTGTGTGTGTGTGTGTGTGTGTGTGTCCCAACCTTGAAGTCCTTTTCATCTGTGGTTCTTCATATGTGTGTGTAAATATCCCAAGCTTTCATTTGACATTTTTATTTCAATCTACATATGAATTTCAATAGCTGACAAATTACTACTATACATGAAATCGAAGTGTCAAATAGAACCTTGGAACTAGCTAAAGAATTGAAATTATATAGTATAAATAGTGAAGTTACAATTCTCTCATTTTCAAGTGGGGGTTCTGAAGTTTGAAAACAGAATCAAATGGAACACCACTCTCAATCTTATGATCTATTTATGAATTAACAGAAACAAACCAGCTACCACCGAAAAAAATATTTTTCTGGAAATTCAAAGTAACTTCCATCCAAATGCACATGTCAGCCCCTTGCTATCTCTTTGGAATAATTCTAAATCTCTGAATTTCAACACACAGCACTTATAAAATGAGCACTGAACTCATCAAAATGCTCAGAGAATGAATCTTTTTCGAAAGGCCAATTAGCAAACATTAACGTAAAGAATTTCCACAGCGGGAGGATGGTAACAATTTTTAATATTTTAGAAAATCCTAAGGAAGTTATATGCATTCCTTATTTGATCTTTAATGCCTCTCCCTTTCTCCTTCCCCTTTTCAAACTCCTGTCTCTGCTGCTTCATGCTATCCTTCACTTCCTTTGGTTTCATCCGGAACTTGGGTACCCTAAAAACAAATCAAAACAAAACAAAACAAACGAAACAAAACAAAAAAACCCTATATGTGCCAAGGACATCTCAAAGAACATGGTCCCATTCTGATTCTATGGACACAATTACAACTTATTTTCATGGAGTCAAACCAAGCCAAATGGAACTCATTTCAATAGCTGACAAATTACCAAAAATAACCCATATTATAAATTGCCTCCTGTAATATACTGAGCTTCTTCCAAAAGAGGAAATAAGAGATAGATTCCATTTTAGCCAGTTAGAATATATCCAAACACTTTTAATTTTACCATCAGGCTGTTCAACAAATTAAAAGTCTGAAAACCTCTGCAGATTTGGGGCACACATATCAATAAGGGTGGAGCTGACAGGAAATGTCAGTCTTCCTGTGTATTGGATAAAACATCTTGCCTGGGGGAAGGGAGGTAGGGAAAAAACACCCATATTTCTCTAATTTAGGGATTCCCTCCACCCTGCAGGGTATGCAAGGTTTCAAGTCTGACTTTTCCTGACAGAGGGAGGAACAGCTGACGTTAGTTTAAAAGAACTGTCAGAGAGTCTTGTCACAGGTAAAACCAAGTGCTCTGCTATTAGCAACAATGGCAGTCACCGCTGGTGATCTTTCTGCCACATGCACCGTCAGGGGGCTGCCGCAGTGAGCAGTGTTCATTTTCTTAATGCTTGACTCCATGTGCACACACACACGCTGCAGAGAGGATTGTTTTTCATGAGTATTTTAGCTACGTTTTTTTAAAATGTGAACCTCCTTGAAATCAAGGACTAATGGAATTCCCAACTCTGGTTACACTGTTGATTTATAGAGTTTTGGCTGGCCAGATGTATAGCTTTCCCCAAGAAAATGATCATATCTGTGCTAATCACTTCCTGAAGAAGTTGACATTCTGGCCAATCTCTAGCACTCTTTTTAAGTCTCTCCTTTGGCTCCTGAGAGTTTTATTTCATGATCTTTTCTCTCTCCTGCAGAGGCTTGTCAGCTTGTATACATTTTTATTCCAACAGGTGCTCTGAAGACATCTTGAGTGAAGACTGTGAAGTGTGCGTGTGTAATAAATGAATTTTACCTGTGAAATGAATTAATGTTATCGTTCTATGATAATTCTATCTTGAACTCAGCCAAAATAGATGAATTTCTTTGTGACAGTTAATTTTTACTCAGCACATCAAATTGTTTAGACCTAAGGTAAAATTATCAATCATCTAACTGAATGCTTTCCTCTTTGTTTTAAAGCTGGGAATTTCCTTTCCAAAATAAAGTACTTTCATATATGTATTTTTCAGAAGCTAAGGAAAAATACTCAGGGTGAAGCTGTAGTGAGGGGGTCAGGGGTCACAGAATCTTGCCCGGATGGATTCTCTTTGCCCTTCTCTAGGTGTTCTTAGGACATTGGTGACACATATTTCAGCTTAGAAACCACTAGTCCTGAGGATTATTCCCATGATGCAGTTCCCCAACCACAAAAGTACCTGGACAGCAAAACTGTCCTGATTCCTGACAGCCAGCTAGGTGCTCGAATCTTTCTGTATACTCAGAAATTTAGAAGATAAACTGTATTAAAGCATGTATTAACAACCTATTACATGCAAATTACATATGAAGCATTGTGTTGGGCTTTGACTTCTATTTTTAAAGGTTTGTTGTTGTTGTTGTTGTTGTTGTTTTGAGAAATTAAGGGTGGGATTTTTTTAATTCATGAAATCTACACTTAATGCTATCTCTGCCGGTCATTGTGACTTAGGCAAACTACTTATATTTTTTCAAAGTGTTTCCTCATCCGGACAAGGTGTAGATGCTATCCAGCTCTCTCTCTACCTTTTGTAGGGTGGAATTTGACAGTAGACGGAGAGGAGCAAGCACAATGCCTGGCACATTGCAGGAATGTTACTGAATGAATGAAATATATAGGAAACTGACTGCCATCCAAAAGTTTGCCTCTATTGAGTGATAGAAATGCATAACAGTGTAAACAGTGTAAACCACTTTAGAAAGGGTCTTTGTGGTAGGAATCGCTTGGTTTCTATGATGAGGCCTGATGGCGCTTACAGCCCCATGTTCAGGTGGTATGTTACTTTGTAAGGAATCAGACTAAATTCTTCCAGACATACAAACCTTTGAATGTTAGCAAGAAGACTTATATATTGCCATCCAATCTGTTCTTGCAAGCTCTGTGGTATGGCAGCTCTTTCCTTTAGGTACTCTCTAACATATGAACTACTGTGCATGAAGGCTCTCTCAAGAGGGATGAGATGGTATTTTAGTACCAGGATTTATCCACTCTTTAGTCTGGTTGGACAATTCTCAATTAAGTGATGGGTCATGGGATCCACTAGATTAACCAGATTCTTATTCCCTCTTCAGGAAGGGCAGCACCAATCTACACCCTTAGAAATAAGAATTCATTTCACCCATTTAAAGTTATTTGTAATATAAGCTACCCTATGTTGATATAAGTTAAACAGCTAATGCTTCTTAAAAGCTATTTGGGGAAAGAAGAGTCATAATTAGTATCTTTCACACACTAACAGTTCCTAGGGCTTGTATTGTGAATTAAAGTGATTCACTGGTTAGCTTGGCATCCTTAAAGTACTGGTTAAAATAATGCATTGTTGATACTATAGTTCTGTATAGTAAATCACAAACAATAAAACAGATGTATAAAAACCCTGATGATGCCTAATATGGCAGGTGCTTAAATTTTTGTGAGAGCTTAAAAATTTTGTGAAAGCATTCTTCATGAAGTCTGGACTTAAATACTACCTGTGTCACTATGCTATGTTGTACTAAGATGTCTTACACATCCACAGACCCTTCCATGGAGAATTGGCTCTAACCATTGTCCCTGAGCACAAGGGAGTCCTAAGCACAAGTGTAAATGAAAGACTACCATCATCCTGAACAGATCCACGGCTTAGTAGACTAGGGATGTGTAACTGACAGTAGCAGTTCTGTTGATCTGTTGATTAGACCAGTATTTCTCTTATTAACACATTATTGCTATTCTGGGCAAGACCACATTTCACCATGTGTGATTATGTCATACATTACAGGACAGATGATAACCCTGTCCCCTGTCCACCATCCACAGGCCATGTTCCCCTTCTCTAGTTATCTCAACAACCAGTCATTTACATTCTAAAACATTTCTGGGGTTGGAGGTGGGGAAGTACCACAACCAGTTGAGAACTACCAGGAGAACTGATGAAGGGTCCGGTTACAGCAAGATCAACTGAAGAATTCAGTTTCTAGGCCCCTCCCCAGTTGTAACAACCAAAAATTTCTCCAAACACTGCCGAATTTCCGGCGGGGGGTGCGTGGAGGGGGTGCACGGGGAAGGGGGGGGTCAGTGGTAAGAGGCAGGAAATCACTTCAATTTCCGAATCAGTAAGTTGGAGAATTCATTCTAGATGTAAACTGAAGTAAAATTTCTTTATTTTATAGTAGAAATTCAATTAGTCAGCTTAAGTATAATGTGTATTTATTATTATGCTAAAGTGGCATATTGCTTAATGATTGTGATAGTTATTAACATAATTTCAAAAAGCAATTAACACTTTCTACTGGTTGAAAAAAATAATCTATAAACATAAAAATAATAGATTGTTATTTAATGCAAATATTAAGAAAAATCATTAACTAGAAAATGTAATAAAACATTATTTTCTTACGATCTTATCAAATGTTCATAAAAATTAAATCATAATGCAAGGCAAAGTACTAGGAATTCTATCTTATATTAGTATTCCTAACATCAACAAAAAACACCCTTAAATATGCAATTACCTGACAATGAATTAACTAAGTTTAGTTCATATTTTTTTTTGTAGAAAAGTTGCCATTCAGAGTTTCTTGAAATCTTGTGAGAAAAACTAAAAGAAGTCAACTTTTCCCCTTAAAAAACTAATCCAAGGAGAAACTAACGTTCAAAACAAACACAAAAATAGGGGAAAAAGCAAAAAATAACAAAAAAGCCATGTTCAATATCAATGATAAGTCATTTTTCATCCAGATACAGTTAAGAATACAAAGAATGTGAAAAAGGAAGAAAATGTTAGAGGGAAAAAGAGGTACCCACATTTTGCTTTAACTGCTTACTCAAACTTTGAAATCACAAAGTTTACAAGAATTATTTAAGGAGACAATTCTGTATAGTTTTGAATCCTAAGTGGTGAAATTAGTAAACAAACAAACAAAAATGTTGAAATAATTATTTATAGACTGACAGGTACTTTCAGCAGTTGAAGAGAAAAAGCTTTTGATATTTATAAAAGCTATAAATCTTAAGAACAAAGTTCCTTCAAGAAAACATGATATAAAGACTAGTATTATATTTTGGGTTATCAAAAAAAAAAAGTTAGCAACATTTTAAGTGCATCACTTAAAAGTAAGAATGCATTTGTAATTGCAAATGTGTTTTAAAAAATTTTTAAAGGGGCACCTGGGTGGCTCAGTTGGTTAAGCGTCCCACTCTTGGTTTCCGCTCAGGTCATCATCTCAGTGTCCTAAGATGGAGCCCCGTGTCTGGTTCCGTGCTCGGTGCAGAATCTGCTTCTCATTCTTGTTCTCCCTCCCCCCACTTCCACGCACTCTGTCTCTCACTCTCTCTCAAATAAATAAAATCTTAAAAAAAAATGTTTTTAAAGATCTAGGATTTGACAATCCCAAGAAATAATTGTTTCTACAATATAACGTAACACACACACATTTGGCAATTATAATTTTTAATAATAAAATAGGAAATGAATGGGAATTTTTAGTAAAATGTCATATGTATCTTCATATCCTAGAAGTCATTTCTATGGCGGTGATCTTTAAGTTTAGCTTCTATCTTGGTTTTGACCAAACGTTGGTTATGGTGCTAGACCATGTGGCACTTGGTCTAAGACATCTCTACATACACACTGAAATGTTAGGAAGGCTGAAAATCCAGTTTGGAAGCTATAATTCATAGGGCTTCAAATGCTTGGAAGACAAGACCGTTTTTAATTAAATTAGCAAATGAAAACAACTGAAGACACTTGCTCAATTTCACAATCAGCTAGAAGTTTTGCAAGTTAAGAAAACATTTAGTGTACTCTAGACAAAATTAATTGTAGATATTCGTTACTGTCATTTTTTTCTCATTTGTAACTTCTTCCATTTCCACATGCAAATAACTGTTGCTACCTTTGCTACTGCTACTGATGATAAGAGCTTGCATTTATTTAATAGTTACTATATGCCAATACCCCTGAAAGGCATGATCTCATTTAACAATTAATAATTTAATAAAGTTGCCTATAAACAGTAAAACAAGGACTTGACTCCAGAGTCTACATTTTTCTTTCTAGTGATAAAATAATTCATAGAAAGACTTAGTAGCCTCAATCAGACTATTCTGTAATCATAAGTAATTAAACTGATGTCGCAAGCACTTTTTTTTTTTTTTGGTATGTGTGCATTTTATTACCTTTATACTGGCTTCCAAATTGAGCTTTTAAAAAACAACAATAGGGGCGCCTGGGTGGCTCAGTCATTAAGCGTCTGCCTTTGGCTCAGGGCGTGATCTCAGGATTCTGGGATCAAGCCCCACATTGGGCTCCATGTTCTTCTGGGAGCCTGCTTCTTCCTCTCCCACTGCCCCTGCTTGTGTTTCCTCCCTCACTGGATGTCTCTCTCTCTGTCAAATAAATAAATAAAATCTTCAAAAAAAAAATAATAGACACTTCTCCAAAGAAGACATATAAATGGCTAACAGACACATGAAAAAATATTCATCACTAGCTATCAGGGAAGTACAAACCAAACCACAATGAGATACCACCTTACACCAATTAGAATGGCAAAAATTAACAAAATAGGAAACAACAAGTGCTGGTGAGGATGTGGAGAAAGGGGAACCCTCTTACGCTGTTGGTGGGAATGCAAGGTGGTACAGCCACTCTGGAAAACAGTGTGGAATGTCAAGATGTTAAAAATATAGCTACCGTATGACCCAGCAATTGCACTACTAGGTATTTACCCCAAAGACACAGATGTAGTTAAAAAAAAGGGGCACATGCACCCCAACGTTCATAGCAGCAATGTCCACAATAGCCAAACTGTGGAAGGAGTCATGATGCCCTTCAACAGATGAATGGATAAAGAAGATGTGGTACATATATAAAATGGAATATTACTCAGCTATCAGAAAGGATGAAAACCCACCATTTGCATCCACACAGATGGAACCAGAGAGGATTATGCTTAGTGAAATAAGTCAAGCAGAGAAAGACAATTATCATATGGTTTCAGTCATATGTGGAACATAAGGAATAGCATGGAGGCCCATAGGGGAAGGGAGGGAAAACTGAAGGGGGAGAAATCAGAGAGGGAGACGAACAGTGAGAGTCTATGGACTCTGGGAAACAAACTTATGGTTTCGGGGGGCGGGGGGAGATGGGTAGCCGGGCGACGGGTATTAAGGAGTCCACATGTTGTGATGAGCCCTGGGGCAACTAATGAATCATTGCACACTGCATCAAAAACTAATGATGTACTATACAGTGGCTAACTGAACATAATAAATAAAAAATAAATACATAAAATAAAAATAAAAATAAAAAAAACCAATAATCTGTTAGATGTTTCCTTTAGCTTTTCTTTCATTACAACATAACTAATCCCTCATAGGTGAAAAAAGACCTGAATAGAATAGAATGTCCTTTCCTTTGGAGATTTTTTTTTTAAGACTTTATTTATTTGAGAGAGAGAGCACAAGAGAGAACATGAGCAGGGAGGGAAGGGCAGAGGAAAAGGGAGAAGCAGACTCCCCACTGAGTAGGGAGCCCCATGCAGGGCTTAACCCCAGGTCCCCGGGACCCCAGAACCACAACCTGAGCCGAAGGCAGACATCTGCTCAAGTGACTGAGCCACCCAGATGCCCCTCCTTTGGAGATTTAATCATTCGTACTCAATCTGGAAGCAACTAGTATTACCACTCTACCAACAATTAAATGTTGATGTTATTTTATTTTTACTGAATACATCAGAGACTGTGTTTGCCTCTATCATAGAATATGAATATCCTTCCTAAAAATATGTTGTATATCCCAGACAGACAGAATGCTTATTGTGCCAACCACAATGTGTATGAAGTTAGTTTGCTCATGACTCATTACTAAAGTGAACTAATCAATTGGAAGACTTCTACCCACAAAGTGTAAGGCCTCCCAATGTCATCTCTGCTCAAGGACCCAATGTGTTGGGTTTGATGCGGTACATGATATAAAGAATGAAGCTAGAAGGACTTCCTGACTTACATGAGCACAGGTTTCATCCATCAAGTGCAGCTATTGCCAGGAAAATGAGATGGAAACCATGGCATCTCTTAGGGGGGCATCTTTTTACCCAACTTGACCCTTCTTCCCATCTTTGTCATTCTCTCTAATTACTACTCTAGCCTAAAACACTCTTTTCATTCCTGGAGTCCTGGAAAGTCAGTCCAGGGTTGGCCTCCAGTCAGTCTGTATTATGCCATAGATGTAACAGGGTTTGTGAGCCACATCTCACCCATGAACCAGTATTAATAGGACCTTGATATGGACCTAGCATCCCAGATCCCAAAGAGGGCAGCCCAATGGGGCAGTTCCCAAAGATTTTTTTTTTTAACTTCTCAGCCAATCAAACACCAGCTGTATTTATAGCTAAAATCGGGATCAGACAACTGTTCGGCAAACTACACTCAAATAACTGCTATAATGCACACTGTACAGAGAAGCAATAACCTCTCTAATAAATCTACTGTGAGCATTTCCCAGCCTCCATCAGCAATGGCAGGTACTCACTTAAGAATAGAAATAGTTATTTTAAAAAAATATATATTCCTTTCTAGAATAGCTGTAAAATGTGCATGAACTCGATGCCAGCCTTTGACAGGGAAATTTAGTTTTAGGTCACTCGATTTATGCCTCTGAGGGGCACAAATTCCCCAGAAGATTAAACTTTCATTAAGTTCTTTCTTTTATTTCCTGCCTTTGCACCCATCATATCATAAGTTCCATAACTGATGTCTTACTGTGGTCATAAAATGGCTGGGCTTGAACTTTAGGGACCTGTCAAACACCTCTCCCTCTCCCCTTTCCCCCCCAATAAAAAACCTTTTAGAGAATGGCACTTAAATTGACAGTCTCAGTGGTCACCCTCCCCAGCCTATGTCAATGAGAATGTGCCTGGAAAAGATGGAGAAGGTAATGTGCACTTTAGACAATCACATTGTGAGGCCGATATTCCACACTCCCCTGCCCTCTACCCCCCTATTGTTATGACTAGACAAGGGATCATACTGAATAGATTAACCAGTCATTGACTTGGGACACCTACTGCTTGGAATGCCATTGCACTTGGAGTGAAAGGAGATAAAAATGTCTCCCCTCTACCCCTGATCCCCTACTCTGTGGCAATATTTCTGCCACAGAAATACTTGGCTGTCAGCTCCAGCAAAGCAACCCTGGATAGCCACAGTGGTTTGTTGTCAGAATGAAAAATGGTCCCGTGCAAAAGGTCTTGGGGCTTCGATGCTAACAGTCAAGGAGTCCTAAGTCAGGCATTTGACAGAGAACTTTGGTCTTGCTGTTAAATACCACTTAATACTGTCCTGCCTGATAATCCCTGCTGTTTAACAACTGTGCGATCATGGCCCAGCCGTGGCAGAACGCCTTTTCAATGGGGGGAAAATGGCCAGATGTCATACATTTGCTTGGGAGAAAAGAAAATACATCTCTTTGCATCCGAAAATTACAACACTTAAAAAAAAAAAGACAATCGCAGATGCATTATAGCCTTGATTCATCATGAGAGTTCACAGCCAAGAGAGGAATGAAATTCTATCTGGGGTTAACTATAGGTGAAGAGCAAAGAAGCTTGATACAGCCATTAGAACTCCAGACCATGCCTCTGTCACTACAACTAGTTGGCTGGCACTGAAAAAGTTTAAACCAGTTATATGGATCTGGACATTAAGTAATAAACTGACTTTTTCATGCATTGTGTAGACTTGAACTTAGAACTGTGTACCAGCTCACATATTCATTGGATTTTTTTTTTTGTACAAAGTCATTATCACTATGATAAAAAATATAAAGGACTTACCTACCTGTGCTAATTGCCTCTTTGTTGTTTTCCAATAAAATCTAATTAATTCAGTATCAATTCCCTTACCTAGAGCCATGGGTAATAGTTGCTTGTTTGGGGTTTTCTAAAGATTTTTTTATTTGTTTATTTTGGAGAGAGAGAGAACATGCACATGAGCGTGGGGGAGGGGCAGCGGAGAGGAAGAGAGAGAGAACCCCAAGCAGACTCCCTGCTGAGTGTGGAGCCTGACAGGGGGCTGGATCTCAGAGATCAGGACCCTGAGACCATGACCTGAGCTGAAACCAAGAGTTGGACGCTTAACAGACTGAACCACCCCGGTGCCCCCACAGGTGATAGTTTTTATGATCTTTTACAAAATTTTAGAGGCCAGGAAACAGTACAATATGCTTAATTCTAACTCATTTGCCCCCATTTTCTGGCCGTTCCTTAGATAATATGCTTAAAATATCTCTGTGCATAAGCACATTCTGTAATGCTTCAGAAGGAAGTATTTCAACGAACAAGCGAGATTTATAAAATAAATACATACATACATACATACATACATACATACAGTTTAATTCAGTTTAGGGGCAACAACGGTGTATCACCATAATAGGCCAAAAGAGGAAGAAGAAGGACGAGTAAACGGAATTTCTGGGTCCCTGAGAATGTTGAGATGGGCCGGCAGTCTTTCCAAAGCTGCCGAGGCTGAGATTCTTTTTCCGAGGTAGGGCTATGATCTGTCACCCACCCACCCACTACCTCTTATGATGATGAAATACAAAATAGGTGTAGGGAGGTGACAGAAGTAAGTTTCTGAAGGTGCAAAGATATTAAATAACTTTCTTATTGACCTAAATAGTCTATCCTTTCAGAATCACCTCTATTCCCTGGTGTGAAGATTGACACCCACATTTCTTCTACATAATTTTTTAACATGATTTCAGAATAATGAAGGTACGTCAGGAGAACGTGACACCTTTGAAAGGATAACAGAGATGAAATTGGCCACCATAACTTGATTTGGGGGATTTGGGATGGCTACAGTTATGGGTTTAAACCCAAATCCATTTCAATGGACCTCTTTGACGTAGTCAATGTGACATGGGTATGTTTCAAGTCACCCCTACTTACACTCTTCACTAAACCTCAAACCTCAAACAACCAAAGCAACAGACAAAAGACAAAAAAATAAACACACAGAAAGTAACCTATTACACCTCATACTTGTGGTTTACTTTGAAATCTCAGTGAATTCCTAAAATAGTTCACTCATAACTTCTCCTTTGGCTTTGTCACCTCCTATCAGATATAATAGTTATTTTTAAAATATGCCATATCTTTCCTACCATTCTGTAAGTTCCTTGAAGTTAGCACTGGTATCCGATTAATGTTTATATTCAGGACAGCTAGCACAGTAGCTTGCTTTCAGCAAATACTATTCAATACCCATGCATCTTCCAAAATATGTTACTAAATATTCTTTTAAAAAAAAGATTTTATTTATTTATTTGAGACAGAGAGAGAGCACAAGTGGGGGATGGGGAGGATGGGCAGAGGGAGAGGGAGACGCAGGCTCCCCGCTGAGCGGAGAGCCTGATGTGGAGTTTGATCCCAGGACCCTGGGATCATGACCTGAGCTGAAGGTAGATATCTTAACCAACTGAGCCACCCATGCGCCCCAATATTCTTAAAAAAGAAAAGGGTTTTTTTTTAAAGGAGAGAGATAACTTATTTTAAGTTATTAATTAATAACATATTTATAACCCCATATTATATTAAATGAGGTTAATTTAGAAATAACTCATTTTCCACTTATATTTCATAAAACTGGTTTCTTTCAAAACCTTCAACAATAGGATTTTTCTTTTAAAAATTTTTTTTGAGAAATTTATCA
Organism: Ailuropoda melanoleuca; assembly: GCF_002007445.2. NCBI lineage: Eukaryota > Metazoa > Chordata > Mammalia > Carnivora > Ursidae > Ailuropoda > Ailuropoda melanoleuca. The sequence goes on along the minus strand of NC_048230.1, from coordinate 36,643,887 downwards.
CATTATTTTTCAAAGCACATGACTTTTACCTCTTTCTAAGTATTTTGATGCCATCCTTTATGCATTCATATTGTTACTGGAAGTTATAGCACAAGCCATGTGTCCCCATTTGGATCATATAAAGATGACTTGGTTCACTTTGAACTGCAGGTATATGCTGTGATCATCATTACCAGACTTAGTTCTTAAAGTGATCTGCAAAGGCCTAATTTACAAAGACACATAACATTTTCCCCTTATTCTCTGAAGTCATCCTATATGCATTAAAAACAATATTGATTGATTTGCTTACAAGTTAATATGTCTTTCCAAACTACTAACTGCATTTTAACATTAACAGAGTATCTTATAATGGGAGAGGCTTTGTAAAGACTGAAAGCTAAGGTAAGTCTTTTTTTTTTTTTTGACTGATGGTTTTGTCAATAAAACTCTCATATTCAGGCATATTTATGTGATCCCCTCTTAGATCCTGCATTCCCCTTATTCATTAGAATTTAAAATGCTCTGATAGATCTTGCTGAAAAGAAAAAAAAAAGACATATTTGACCATTTCTTCAAACAGATATTAGAGGATTTTTTGTGAAAAATAAAAATAAAAGTGTGTCAAGCATCTGATATAGAATAGACAACAAAAGATAGTGGCCAATTTTACCATTAATAAACACTGATAACACTTAATAAACAATGATAGCAAAAGTCAATGAATCCTATGCACCTTCTAATGGACTTAGAGCTGGAATCCTCCAATGAGGAAGATACTTTTCTTTTTTCCCTTTTAAAGATTTTGTTTATTTATTTGAGAGAGAGAACGAGCACAGAGGGAGAGTGAGAGGGAGAAGCAGACTCCCCAATGAGTGGAGAGCTCGATGATGGGTGGGGCTTGATCCCAGGACCCTGAGATCATGACCTGAACCAAAGGCAGACGCTTAACCGACTGAGCCACCTAGGTGTCCCAGGAAGATACATTTCAATCCCACTTGTTTAGATGAGGAAACTTGGAGATTCATGGATGTTACATCACTTACACATCCAGAAGGTGGTGCAACTAAGTTTCATACCTAGGCTTACCTGACTCAAAGCCTGCTCTATTGTTCCAAAGTAATGCATTAAAAAAATATATTTTATGTTGATCCCATATTTGAAACAATCACAAGGTAACTGCTGAGTATGAAAATTTAAATCAACAGTCACTACAGAAGGAAAATTCCCTTATTTCTCTCAGCCCCTCAGGATCTTTAGTAAAATGACAACGCAGCTCATTTACACTAATTATACCCTAACAGGGCTTGTTTTCTCTCCTGCACGGCTTACTCCTGAGCCTTGGGCCTCCGGACCTGTGAGCATGAGGGAGCTCGGGCCTGGGTGTCCTCTACCTGCATACCTGACTCATCTGGACTGAGTCAGCACTCTTGCCCCAGGACCTGCCTGTACCCTCCCGAGGCTCCTTGCTGCTGTCTTCTTGCTTGTGTTTATGGTATACACAACTGCTATCTGGGAGGATCAGCAGACGGAAACCCTATGACTTGCTAATTAGATTTCCCAAAGATAGTGTCAAATTAAAACCTGGTGCTCTAAATTCACATAAACATCAAGGGATGCCACAGCCAAAGTTTGGGCTCTCCTTGAGAACTGGCAGCTTTTTTTCCCCTGTAACTATTCTCTTATCTGAGCTGAAGAGACCTGCCTCCAGCAAAAGATTGCCCTGAGCACCTCTATACTTGAGTAAACAACAATGGTGCTGAGCTCAGGGTTTTCTTGGCCCCCCGCACTCCATCTGGCTGCAAATTGAATCCAGAGCTGGGCAGATGGAAGGAAATCATACATCTGCAGCCCAGCCCACTCAGCACCTCTCGAGTCAGTTCTCTGGGGGGTTTACAGTCACCTGGTGCACACGGGCTGTCAGGGACCAGCATGGATTAGACTCCCAGCTCTGCTGTGGGACCCTAGGCAAGTAACTGAAATCTGCTCTCCTGTCTAGTCTTCAGCTTCCTCATATGCAGAATGAGGATCCCCCATCTCTCATTCTTTCTGTGAGTTTGGAAAAGAGACACCCCCACACAGGTCTGCTCTTCAGTTAAGCCCTGAACTAATGCAAACGCCTTTGCTGCTGCTTCCAGTGTAGATGTGGCCCAGGCTTGCTGAAGAAATAAAGGGGAACGGCAGAGCATTCCCAAGTCCTGTCCACATCAAGAATAAAACTTGGAAAAAAAAAAAAAAAAGACTAACACTTGAAGGGAGCATGGAAAGCAGCCTTGACTCTGAATGCCCAGTCTCAGAAATCCAAGAGGGTTCTCTGAGAGAAGGCCAGGAGGTGAGCTGGAAACCCCACATGGGTGGCTCAATTTCTAGTTTGCTGGGGATGTACTGGAATGGGAGACAGACAGGATGTGCTGGAGACATATCGAGTAGGCAATGTGGTAGAAGACAAAGCTTATGGGTTTTATCTTTTGACCTCGAGTACCAGCTCTATCATTCCAGTGTCTGCTCCTTTGGTAAGTTCATTTCTTTGAAACTCAGTTTCCTCTCAAAAAAAAATAGGGATACTAATATTTCCCTTCCCATGTTACTCTTAAAGTTTTTGCGGTAGACCCTTGAAAAATGGAGGGGGCTAGGGGGGCTGACCCTTCGCATGCTGGAAAATCCCCGGATAAATTTTGACTCCCCCAAAACTTAACTACTAACAGCCAGCCTACTGCCAGCCAGAAGACTTACTGATAACATAAACAGTCAAGTAACACATATTTTGCATGTTATATGTATTATATACTGTGTTCTTACATTAAAGCCAGTTAGAGGAAAGAAAATGTTATTAAGAAAATCATAAGGAAGAGAAAATACATCACGATGCTGTGCTGTATTTATTTTAAAAAAATCTGCATATAAGTGGACCCACTCAGTTCAAACCCATGTTGTTTAAGGGTCCACTAGAAATGAGATAATGTCTCCAAAGCATTTAAATTCTTGTTCCCAGGAGCTGGTGAGAAAGACTGTTAACTTTTTTATTCTTACATTCCCCCCCCGCCATACTCTTGTGTTCATTCCGTGGTACAGACTACAGTAAAAATAAGGTGCAGGGGCGCCTGGGTGGCACAGCGGTTGGNCATATAAGTGGACCCACTCAGTTCAAACCCATGTTGTTTAAGGGTCCACTAGAAATGAGATAATGTCTCCAAAGCATTTAAATTCTTGTTCCCAGGAGCTGGTGAGAAAGACTGTTAACTTTTTTATTCTTACATTCCCCCCCCGCCATACTCTTGTGTTCATTCCGTGGTACAGACTACAGTAAAAATAAGGTGCAATGAGGTGAGGCAGGAAGGGTAAAAGTAGTGAATGGAACCAATGGAAAACATGTGGCAGAAATCAAGTGCACGGAGCCAAACTATTTCTAAGCCTAAAAATACTACAACACAAAATGTTAAATATGTTCAGAGGGCATCTCTTAAATTTAGAGGTTCTTATCATGGGGGACAAATACCATATTTTCCAACAAAGCAGTCATTGTTTCTGTAAGAGGCAGAATTCTAGTTTGAGGCCAGATGACAGTTCTTTTGTTTTTTACTGTAAGTATCTTTTCATGCTGTGAGATTCCAATTTCTCAATTATTTGCCCAGATAATTTCACACTTCCACAAAAGTCATTTATGATTTCAGAAAGACTGTATTTCAGAGACACACTGAGGATATTTTGGTTGAGGATGTCTCAACTGCAATTTGAGGCATTCTGGACTCTGTAAGAGGAAGAGAAGTGTTGCATCATCAAAGAGTTTGTGGCTCAATCTATTTCTAGCAGAGTAAAAGCACCAAATAGTTAAACCCTGAGTCCCAGGAAGGTTCCATTCTAGTTAGATGGGACAGTCAGGAGACCTGAAGCCACAGACTGGCCAGTGAACTGCTTCCTGACGCCATGGCTCCACCAGGCACCTGCTCGATTGAGAAATGTCGGGCAAGTCAGCTCTGATTCACTGGCGCTGATCAACAAGATACCATCATTCACCTTTTCCAGAGATAGAACCTGAGTCTCCAGTGAAAACCTACATGAGGAAGTGCATCCCACATCTTACAAATGGTAAAAAAAAAAAAAAAAAAAAAAAAAAAAAGTCTAGGTAAGAAAACTCAGAAACACCCACATAATTTTCAAAACAACAAAATTTGGGGTCTTCATTTGTCTCGTCTTAATTGCAACAAAGGGGTCAAAGCTTCAGTTGAGTGCTCCTTTTTCTACCACATCATGTTAGACAACCCTCACTCACAACAGTCCTGCATCATGGGCGATAGATATTGTCCTCATTTTGTACCATGGAAAACTAAAACTTAGAAGGCTCTACCACTAGCTAAGTGGACAGGTTACAATCGAAGCTTAAGTCTTACGGTCTTTTTATTCTCCCATCCTGCCTTTGGACTCTTCTTTCATTCTCTTTCTTGAAACAGTCTTGACATGGGAGGCTTAAGATTTCCTGAACAGACAGCCTGATGCCACAGGTTTGAAACAGGTGCCTCAGTCACTGCAAGGAACAATGGCCAACCACCTCAGTAAGGGACTAATAATATATGAAAGAAGGAACGCAGGCTTGGAGGACTCATTTTCTTTCCTATGGACAGAGGCAGGGTTTTATGGTTAGAGAATAGTGGGGAAGGAACACAGATATGAACCTTCAAGGATTTACAAAGAGACACCAAGCCCCTAAGGCCCCTAAGACCAGTAGTTCCCAACTAGGGGTGATTCTGCCACCACATGGGACATTTGACCTCTAGAGACAGATTTTTGAATATTGAGATGTCGGGGAGGGGCTATGGACATTTAGTGGGTAGAAGCCAGGGAAGTTGTTACACATTCTGCAAAGCAGAGGAGAGCCCCCACCCTCCAAGAAAAGAAAAGAAAAGAAAAGAAAGAAAGGAAAGGAAAGGAAAGGAAAGGAAAGGAAAGGAAAGGAAAGGAAAGGAAAGGAAAGGAAAGGAAAACGGTCCAGCTTAAGGTATCAGTAGTGCAGAGAGAGACCCTGCCTCAGGCTGTTAACTCCTTGAGGAGAAAGACCATGGGCAAGAACTCAAATATTTGCGAATGAATCAATGAATGAATGAATGAACAAAACAATAAGACATGAACTGATGATGTAGTTATAAGATAACTACGTCTGGTAGCAACAGTAAGACACAAAAACATGACCTTATATTGTATCTTGACTGATAATTGTGTACATCATAACTGACACAATCATATGCATGGAATAACATATCGGTGAATTCAATGAAAGCTGAAGAGAAATATATACTCACTTTCAACTCCCCGACCCCATCATGGTAGTCTGTGCAGTTAATTTTTATATCATTTAACATATCCAATACTTATTACTTTCTTCTTTTTAAAAAATGCCTTCAACCCTATGCCTTTCACTATGCACTTTGGCTTCAGCTTTGATTCTAAGGGGAAAATAGCCATCATACAAGGTCTGCTGTAATTAATACCGCTTTTGCTATTGGACTCTCTTTCCCTTTCCTTTAATTACGTTTAGGCCATATCCTCAGCAGACATTAGTCAACCAAAAAGCACAAAGAGGGAGGGCAAAAACAGAGCAGTTAAAGGTGTCATTCCCCTCTCCCTAAGTAAAAGACCAACCAAAACCTCACTTCCTGGTGTGATTGGTATTATTATAGTACAGCTCTTGATGCTGGGTTTCATTACAGTAAACCCATGGTTTCACTAAGGCATTTTCCCACGAGAACATTTTAATTAATTTATTAATTGCAAATGAAGTTACAGGTGCTTGAGTGGGTTGGTGGTAGTGTTGTGGGGTGTGTGTGTGTGTGTGTGTGTGTGTGCAATGAAGCACATGCACGTGAGTGTGTGTTTTAATTGCTTCTGTATCCACCTCCCTGGCTCAACCTGTCCAGGCTGGTTAGCAGCCCCAGCAACTGATCCTCAGACAAGTCAGTGCCGGTGACTTGTCACATGACAGGATGATCCTGTCAGGCCCGCACAGCTATGCAGGAAAATAACATTGTCATGATCAGGCGCTGGCTTCTTGGCACCTGGACCCTGGCTCTGGGGTAGAGGTTGGCAGCAGTCTCCTTAGAGATGGGGTGTTATTTCTAACTATGATCAAATGTTTAGTAGGTTTTTTTTTTTTTTAAAGCTTCCTCTTCGTGCCAAAGAAGGTTGGGTTTCCATGCCAGGGTTAGCACCTTGCTAATGATTTTCAGATATAGTTTCTAACTTAGAGATAGCAACCAGACCATGGTCCTTGCTCTCCCAGCATAAAGCCTTGCAGCTGGTGTGTGGGGTTTCAATGAAGTGCCATTAAACTGGAATGCAGAGATCTGAATACAGCCACTTCCTAGGAGGGACTCCGCGTGGGAGAAAGAGCCAAGACTCTGAGGTTAGACTGAGCTTCAGCCCATGTTCTGTACTGAATTAAATATTGAGCATTACCTATATACCATGAAGTCTTATTTTGCCCATTAATAAAGCAGCAATAAAAACAGCTACCTTTCTGACCATAGTCAAGATTAGCAGAAGGTGAATATGAGCTGTTTGACACATAGTAGGCATTCAGTAAATATCCATTATTTCTTAATGTCATTACTATTCTTCTTCAAAAGTCCTGCAATAACTATTGGGTAGTTTTAATTCTCAACTCTATGGTTTCCGTTTAAAACAATGATTTGTTTCTACTTCAAAACTGAACATACAAAAATAAGTAATTAAAACAAAGCAACCCAGTGCTGTATTTCCCTTTCTCCATCCATGATAACTTACAAATGTGACTTAATATGGTTAATGTTAGGAATTATTAAAGTCTTATTAGTAGAGCTCTCTGAAGCTTTATTGATATATTTTGGGGTCATAATCAAAAACATATGTAGTAATATCACCCCACTTTAATTTGGAATCTTTATGTCACATTACAAATAGGGTCCATAATCCTTAAAGTGTCCTTATATCTACAGCTTAACCTCAAAGAGAGACTGCAATTTGCAAAAAATAAAAATACAAATAAATTATAAAAATAATAAAAATCATGACAATTTTAGTATTTATCTTGTAGGGACAGAGTCTAGTATGGTAATATAGTATACCTCATGTGTTTTCCTGTTCAAAAACTTATTGCTAATTAAAATAAACATTAGATTCCTGAGGTTTACTGAAACTTTATTGCTTTTTTTTTTTAAGGGCAAGTGTGTGTGTGTGAGAGAGAGAAAACGAGCAAGAGAGAGATAAAAGTTAATTAATAGAATTTGGCATTTCTCCAAAATGTACTCCGTGAGTTTGAGGTATTTGAGATTGGGCAATTCAAATTGGTTGGTATGTGAAAAACATCTGTCATGATTGGTCTTGCCATAAAACGCCACTCACTGGGAAGGCACAACAGCATCTCCAACAGCATCATTACAAGTTTCAAAAAATGTCCACTTCCTGTATGACACCACTAAGTGTCTAGGTCCTGACTGAGCAATATTCTGTATTGATTATAATGCTTTTCACCTTCTGAGATTGGCTTCAAAAGTTGAACGGTGAGTGAAGTCATTAGTTCCCTCTTGGATTTGATTTATATCTCCAGTGGGAACTAGTTTTTCCACCACTTTTTCTTAAATGGAGTTAGGAAAGTTTGATTGGGTTTGGAGTACCCTATCTGGAACTACTTATAATCTATTAGTCCCCATTTACTACGGGGCCTGGAACTAATTGCACATAAAAATTCCCAACTAGTTTTTGAATTAAAATAGTTATTTTTTATGGCAAAAGCTGGGTTGCCCAAAGGGTGTCCCATGAAATACTAGTACCATGAGATGCTCCTCAGAAAGAGATTTAGTATTCAAATACATTAGAAGGGAAACACTCCATTGATTCTCCCTCTTGTTTGCATGTTGCTAGATTTTAGGGTCCACAATAGCAGTATCAGTGTAGATACTCTTTATCATTAGAGCATGTAGCATAGTGAAGAGCAAATTGTAGACATGTAAAAATACCGATGATAAATGAAGAAATTAATGAAGGTTCGAAAAGTCCTGTAGTAAAGAACCCCATTTAGCTTTGTTCAACCAAAGATTTTCCAAATTTGTAAAGATCATCAGAATGATTCTCTTTGGATAAAAATATTAACATTACATAGAACTAATCTTCCAAAGAAACATTTTAGGAAACTCTGGTCTAGAGTATTAATCACATTCATGTAAAAATAAATGAATTATATATGCATTCACTCATTCAACAAATATTTTGGCATCTACTATGTTCTATGTCTTGGGGGTATATCAACCAACAAAACAGAAGCTCTTCCATTGTTGAACTGATAGCCTACTAAGGGAAATATGACACACATATGTTTTAGTACAAGGCAATATGTGGTGTCATGAGGGGTACAAGTGAGAAATGGAAAAATAATTACACTTGGATATCCTCATGATGCAAAGGTTAGGGAGCATTTTTTGTTTGTGTAATTCATGTATGATCATTGCTTGCATTTAGCTTTTAAACTGTAGGATTTATGCAGAAGGTCTACTACTCCTATGAAAAGTAAATAGAAAGAGTAAGGCTGCTTTGATTTCATAAATTTTTAATGGTTCCAGTGGCCTCTCAATTATTTTTCATCCAGAAATATAACAATTTTTTTTTTTTTATTCAGAGTCACCAAGACCACCCCTCACACAGTTATTATCCCTGCTACCGGCTACTATATTTTCTTTGACTACTGGGGTTACAGAAGCCAATCAAGTACTAGGAATGAATGAAATGAAATGCTGTAGGTGTCAGACAATAAGGAGTGGTGGAAACACTTTAGCTAAGAAGGACATGCTCCTTTTTAAAAAGGCAGTTGCCAACCAGATACAACTACTTACTGTCATGAGCCCAATGTCAGCAAATTTTTCTATTTGTCAGAGAAGCCATGTATCTGGGTTTTTATCTACAACATTTTAACTATATCCTTATTTTTAATATTATAAATACCAATTCTATCACACACATATGTGCACGCATGTACACCGGCATACGTATATGGTACATTCAACAGACACACTGATTTTCCTTTCTCTCAAAAATCCCACTAAAAATTACAAGAAAGCAATGAAAAAAAAAAGATGTACACCTCAAAGATGCAGAAAACTGAAGAGGGACAAAAGCAGCACAAGGTTGAAAGCTGGGAAGGAAAGGTATATTTTATCAGAATTTTTGAAAAGCTCTGGAACTGGGGAAGGAAAGACAGCTAAGATCAGAAGGACTGAGGAGCTGATAGAGAAGTGCTTAGATCCTTACATGCTCATTCTAACATTGTGAGCAACTGTTTGCCCCTACATTTTCAAGAATTTATAGATTTATCCTGTGGCTAGTATGAATTAGAGGGTCTGTGGGTTGGGGGATGCCAGGTATGGATGAGAATGTGGATGCTGTAACAAATGCAAAGAGGGGAATTAACCTACATGTGGCATCTTGAAAACAGAGGCCTTTTTCCCTGGCCTTCTTCTCCCGTTCTGTTCCAAACATGCTGGCAGTCTGACCTTTAACCCCCAGACAAGGAATTGGAAGAATGTTTTCTTGGGGATCTGGAGGTATTCTCTTGGGATACGACATCAAGGGATCCCAAAGCAATGCCCACCTAGATTATTATTCAGCAATACTACCAATACGATTCTACTGAAGGTTTTAGTCTCCACTACTCCTCACAAAGCAGACAGCCATGAATCAACAGATACCTGAAAAAACCTCTACTGTGGGATGGAAGACCCCAAAGTGTAAACACAGCAAGACAGATGAGAGACTATACAGGAAAAAACAAACCTTTGGACAGGGTCTGGACATTCTAATTTTCATATTTAGATATTTAGATACTTAGTACTCATACCATAACCGCACCAGGTGCACCAGCCTGGTGAGTCTTGGGTTACTCAAGCCTTACTCATGAACTTCCCTGCTAATTTCCCCAGAAGATTTTGTAAACTCCCAGGGAACTGAAACCAGAGCTACTGCTCAGTTTATTTTCTCCATGGAGTTCTCACATAACAGAGCAATCACACCCTGTCCTTATACAGCTTATACACTGTGCTCACTACTCAGGTTTGCAAGTTTACTAGCATTTTGTTTAAAGACACATGCACAGGTGGTACAACTTTAAAATCAAACAGCTAAGTAAGCGAATGAGTGATTATCACAAAAGTCAGGACTGTGGTTACTTCCAGGGAAGAGAATGAGTATTAGTTTCTGATAGCTGCTATAACAAATTGCCACAAACTTAGTGACTTAAAACAAGAAAGCCATGTTTGTTTGCAGTTCTAGAAGTCAGAAATACAAAATCAAAATGTCAGTAGGGCTGTGTTCTTTCTGGAGGCTTCTGAGGAGAAGCCTCTTCCTCTTCTAACTTCTAGCGGCTGCCCGCATCCCTTGGATCACTCGAACCTTTGGTGTCATCATCACATCTTCTTTTTCTGACTCTGACTCCTAGTTTTCTTGCAAACCTCTTATAAGGACCTTGTGATGCACTGAGCCCAGCTGGATAATCCAGGGTCTCCCCATCTCAAGGTCCTTAACTTCATCACACCTGCAAAGTCCCTTATGCCATGGAAGGTAACATATTCATAGGTTGCAGGGGTTAGGATGGGGATGTCCTTGTGAACTCATTATTCTGTCTACCACAGAAGAGGATGCAATCTGGGAAGGTCACAGAGGGGGCTTGGGGAAGCTTTTAAGGTAATGTTCAATTTATTAGACTGGATAATGGGTAATAAGTGTTCATTCTGTTTTAATCTTTAAGCCGTACATATATGTTTTATATACTTTTCTTTATATGTCACATGTTTCACAAAAGTGGGCTATGCATGGTACCCATGTACCAGGTTTAGCTTATGGTGTCCAATTAGCAAATTTAATCTAGAAGGATTCTTACATCACAGGTCTACAATAGTAAAAAAGATGATGCAGACTTTATTTGGTGCTTTCAATTTCCTTTGGACTTGAGGCCGTAGGCAAGGGTAACTGTTTACATCTGTCTTTTGGAATGTAGTTGAACAGAGGCACTCAAACCTCCTTTGAATGGTCATCTGGGATATGTCATCAAAGTGACAATTTGGGTTTTTTTTGTTGTTGTTGTTGTTCTGTCTTAGAAAAGACATTCTAGGGATTCATTTTAAAAAGCCAACAGCCCAAATCATTCTATATTCTCTTCCTTTTCTTGTATGCTTCCAGACTCTAACAGACTTTCTACAAAGAGCCAAGTGTGTTGGTCTAAGGAATATTTAGTTACAGAGTATATGCATAATTTCTCACTCTATGCAAAACAATAGTAGTTTCTTGACCACTCTCTTGAAATTTTCAGGTACTAATTTTTATTTTCCTTCATCCAAGCCAATCAGTCCTCCAGGAATGCTGGGAATCCTTCAGGCTAAAAGAATTTAGAAACAGTGGATGGGATATCACAGTAAAAACAATCAGTTAAAAAAATCTAACATCAGAGTCTACTTTGAAAACTGGCGTAGGGATAATCTTGTCAGGAGGAATATTCCAGATGAGTTTTTATTCAATTACGAATTGATGAGCAAGATACACAGCACGTTGAATCTGGGAGTTTTCCTAGCGTTGCACTTACTCAAATGATTGAGCCCATTAATTTCTGTAGAAATGGGGTCAGAAGTTGAATGATTCCAAAATAAAATCTTATTTTCTTTCAGTATTTGTCTTGTTTTTTTTTTCAATCTAGGCAAGCAGCATAGGATATAGAAAATTTAGAAAGAATAAAATGCTTTCAGTTCTTTCAAGAATAAAGTTACTGTTTTAAAATTCCCAAGTAAGTTAGAAGATTATTGTTATTAACTGTTATAAATTAGAGATGAGCAGCTGGGAAATACCAAACTTTAAAGTTTGAAAAATTTCAAATATACAAAAACATGTTTTTCAGATAGTTTAATCCATTTAAGTGTATGACTTCAAAGTAAAGTTTAAAGCAGTTGTCTTCATTTAAGTTGAAAACCGCCAAAGCTAAGAGATGACATTATACAGGCATCATAACAGATTATTTAAAATTTATATTTTGTAAACTGTAGAGGTGTGAACAAGAATAGGTTTCAATTGAGTCAAGATTGATTTCATTTGGATATTAGGGAGAAATACGTGCCTAAAATGATGAGTTTGCCCTGAGCTCATACTTTAAACTCAGGCTGATTTAGTCTGCTACCAGTAAACAGAAGTCTCTGACATACCAGCCCTATTGAAAGCAAAAGTCTCAGGCTGCTTCCTTTTGCTTTTATCTCCAGTTCTGTGTGGTCTTGGATTTGAGGCTCTGGTTCTGATCTCATATCTGGTCTTGCTTTTACGTTTTGGATTCAGGCCATCACTTGGGATTTGCTCTTCAGCAAAAATCCTACCCCAAACATTGTGATAAACTTTCTCCTTTGATTAAGGTAAAGCATTGGTACATTCCACAAAGTCATGGTTTTTAATTGTTGTTGTTTGTTTTAGTTTTTATTTTAGTCTTAAGTAGCACTGAATATGGGTTCTGATCAGCCATGTAAAGGTTGGACTGCACGAAGTTCAGCCTACTTCTTTTTACTTTCTTTTCATTTGCGATTCACAGAATCTTGAGAACTTCAAGTCTTCATTTCCCAAAGGCTATCCCCTTACAACTTAGAGCCAAGGTAAGAAAATCAGTAAAAAGAACAGAAAAGAATCTATGGGTCAAATATGTTTAGGTGATTTTGGATTAAATATTGTTTAAGAGCTTCCTTTACTTCTGAATTTTTCAGGATAGGCAATATGCTTTGCGCTTCTGAATAGCCACATTAAGTCAATCTTGTTTACAGTTTTCTTAATTGAAGCTTTGAGGTGTGTGTGTGTGTGTGTGTGTGTAAATACCTTAGGTATTTATATTTTTAGTAAAAATCTAATGTAAATTTTTAGATCAAGAATATTTTAAGAGTCTTTGACTATATCTCCAAAATAACGGTGACATGATTTCAGTAAACTCAGCAAACGAAATTTCCATGAAAGAAGAAAAACACAACTGTTTCTCCTGAAGTAGGTCCTAAGCAACTTTTTCCAAAAGATGACAACACATAGGTTTCATGCATTTGTCTTTGTGACAATTCTTTCACATTTTGTCATAACATTAATAATAATAAAAAAATAATAATTCTAGGAATATCTACAACATAGTAAGCACAAACTATGGGCCAAACACTGTGGTTAACATTTATCTCATATTGATGAGAAATAGAAAAAGGCTCAAATACAATAAAGAACATTTCTCAATTTTACTTAACTAATAAGTGGTGGAGTTCACATTTGAATTCAAGACTAACTCTATTCTATCATCCAGTCAACAAATCTTTGTTGAGGACATACATGTATGAGAAGTGAGGTCCAAGACCTTTATGCTCATGGGACTTAATTTCTATTGGAAAATATATATATAAATAATTTTACCTAGTTTAACCTCCCTTGAAGATGACAAGGCACGTTCAAGTAATATAGCTCCATATCCCTAATATAAATCTATTATTTGGTGGTTATGGGAGACCTTTATATATATTTTAAAAAAGGTGATGAGGTAGCATTTGAGTTGAATGATGAAGGAGAGTGAGTCATACAAAGCTCTGAGGGAAAGATATTGCTTTGTAGAGAGATCTGCAAATGCAAAAGCTTGAAGCAGGAATGATATTGGTGAGAACCGAAAGAAGACCAGAAGGGGCAACTTAGCACAAGGCTAGTTATGTCTGGAAGTCTAGTCTGAGATTAGATCTTATATGAACCAACAGGCCATGATGAGGAGATTCAGCTTTCTTTCAAATGAAATGGGAAGATACTGCGTCAGGGAGTAACATAATCTCATTCACAATTTTATAAAATCACATATGGTGTGGAGACCAGACAATAGGTACAGGGGGTGGGGAAGGGGCAAAAGTGGATGCCAAGAAACTAGGAAGCTATTGCAAAGGTTTAGACCAGTGCTTTTAGGTCAATAGAAATATGATACAAGCCACGTATATAATTTTTAATTTTCTTATAGCCACATTAAAGGAAAAAGAAACAGGGGGCACCTGGGTGGCTCAGCTGGTTAAGCATCTACCTTAGGCTCAGGTCATGATCCTGGGCTTCTGGGATCAAGCCCTGTGTTAGGCTCCCTGCTCAGCAGGGAGCCTGCTTCTTCCTCTCCCTCTGCCTCTGCTTGTGCTCTCTCTCTCTCTCAAATAAATAACTAAAATCTTTAAAGAAAAAAGAAAAAAGAAATGGGAAAGTAATTTTAAATTTACTAAATTAAATTAAATTAAAATTTAATTTAACTCAAACTATCCAACATATTATTATTTCAACATGTAATCAACATGTGAAAGTATTAATGGGATATGTTACATTCTTCCTTGGGTATTAAGCTTTTAAGATCCAGTGTGCATTTTACGTTCACAACACCCAGTTTAGACTAGCCATATTTTAAGAGCTCAATAGTTTCATATGGCAAATAGTTACAATACAGGATGGTGCAGATACAGATAAACATTACTGGGGGCTTTGATTAGGGTGATTATAATGGGAATGGAAATAAATTTTAGGATTCCTGTTAATAAGAGATGCAGATGAATCAAGGATGATGTTTAATGTTTTTGGCTTAAGTAATGTCTTAAGTACGTTTGGGTTGCTATAACAAAATACCATACACTAGGTAGCATATAAACAACAGAAATTTATTTCTCATAGTTCTGAAGGCTGGCAAGTCCAACTAAGATAAAGGCACCTGCAGATTTGATGTCTGGTGAGAGCCCACTTTCTGGTTTACAGACATCTGTCTTCATGTAGTGACCTTGCATGGCAGAAGGAATGATGGAGCTCCTGGAGGCACTACCCCATTCATGGGGGCTCCACCTTCATGATTGAATCATCTCCCAAAGGTCCCACCCACAAATGCGCTCACAGTGGGGATTGGGTTTTGACATATGAATTTTGGGGGAAAACAAATATTCAGTCTAGCAAACTCAGGAGAGGGTGGTTTCATTAATTGAGGCTAATAAGAACTGGGGTTTTGTGACATAGTAAAACTGGGGTTTTATGAGAAAGATGTTTAAAAGAGTAATCAAAATGCCAGTCCACAACAACTAAAATATTGCTACCCATTAGAGGTAACTATGGCCTCTTCCCACCTACCTTCTTGCTAACACCAAAGAATAGGATTGCCAATGTAGGGTCCACTGGTCCACTCCAAACCACAAGGATGCATGTAAAAATGCACACTCCTGAATCCGATGACAGTTCGATTGAAATAAAACAGTAGAGTTTCTCAGACTTTAGTGGCATGGTAATTTAACAGTGGTGTACTGGAGCTAGCTCACTGTAACCTGCCCTTGTAAGAGCTGACAGTTAAATGTTCAGGAATTGTGAGAGTGTGTTCCTGTTGTATTGGTAACATGACATTGACTGCAGTAGGAGTATTTACACATGGAAATGGGCAAATCCTACAAATTAGGGCTTTCTCATGCCCAGAGAGTGGGATGTTAATTATTTGCAGGACACACAAGGAAAGGGAATGAGGACAAGAATATGAAAAAAGCACCCTACACACACACATTAAATGTGCATAAATCTTTATAAAATATAACAAAAGCAAAACAAAATAACAACAGAAAGGTAAATCCTTAGATTTCAGAAATGAGAAGTTTAAAACAATACTATGCACTGGACTTGAAGAACTTAGGAAGTAAAATTTTAATACTGAGAGAAACAATTGATTTCAGCATATAATATATATATATATAATCCCAATGAATTAGGAATTGGGTTTCCTGCATAAATCCCAGAGTCCTAGAGGAGTTATCAAATATCCTTTTTGATGATAAGGATATAGACTGAATAATTGTAAGCTTTGTTGGAAAAATATAAAATTACATATGCATACTAAAATTCAAGGGTACTCCTTAAAGAATGAAGAAAATACAAAGCATAACTTTAAAAAAAAGATTTTACTTATTTATTTGAGAGAGAGAACATGAGCAGGGGAGGAGCAGAGGGAGAGGGATAAACAGACTTCCCACTGAGTGAGGAGTCTGACATGAGGCTCTATCCCAGGAACCAGAGATTATGAACTGAACTGAAATTAGATACTTAACTGACTGAGCCACCCCGGTGTCCCTAGAAAGCATAACTTTTAAAACAGTAGGGGAACAAAATAGTTTTCAAAAAATTAATTAATCTACAAAATCAGGAAAGAAAAAAATTAAATAGAAATACAAAATAAGATAGCAGAAAATAATCCATAACATCAGTAATCAGAATAAATTTGTATGGATTAAATTTGCCTATTAAGAGTATAAGAATCTCCGACTGGACTTCTAAACATCTAAATACATTGTTTAGGGAAAAATTCACATAATGAACAAAAATGTTTAAAACAATAGATGGAAATATATAATAGGGAAAAGAAAGCTTTATAGCAACATAAATATTGAGTAATAGATTTTAATATGAGCAGCATGCACTGGATATAAGGAAATTGTTTCTTAATCATTAATAATTATAATAATAACTACAGCAAAAAGCTACAATGATAGGAACTAGTATAAACCAAAAAGTAAGCCTTGAAATACATACAGTGATAATGGCCAGACTAACAAAAAGAAAACGACGAATCTATAATTACATTCAGAACATTTTAGAGCATTTTTCTAAAAAAAAGATCTGATTGGCAAAAACTAGTAATCACAAGATTTGTAAAGGTATACTTAACAAACCTGATCAATCCAATTCTCTGAACCCAACTTTTTTTTTTTAAAAGATTTTATTTTTTATTTATTTGAAGAGATAGAGACAGCTAGCGAGAGAGGGAACACAAGCAGGGGGAGTGGGAAGAGGAAGAAACAGGCTCCCAGTGGAGGAGCCTGATGTGGGGCTCAATCCCAGAACGCCGGGATCACGCCCTGAGCCGAAGGCAGACGCTTAACCGCTGTGCCACCCAGGTGCCCCTCTGAGCCCAACTTTTAAACAGATTTGTCACTTTCAAGCCCACATAAAATATATACAGAAAAAATGAAAAAGAAAAATGTCTCTAGACCAAAAAGAATATCAATGCATTTAAAATATTACTTAAAACCATTTTCTTTAACCATGGTGAAATAAAGTAGAAGTGATTTTAAAAGTAGCCCCAAACCTACTTGTTTAGAACCTAAAAATTAAGCTTATATGTAAATCATGAACACATGAAAGAAAACACAACACAAATTGCAAAATACTTAAAACTGAATAATTGAAATACTACAAACCCAAATCAGTGGAATGAAATTACAGTTTTAAGATATCAGGGTGGAGACAAGTATGCTTTTTTCACTTCTTGGAAATCACCCCAAAACAAGAGTGAGAAAGAAAGAAAGGAACACAGACATCATCCTCAAGGAAACAAAGAGGCATCTGTAATCTGGCACCACAGTAAAGGTTCAAGGGCTGCCGACTACACTGATCACCAATCAGGGAGCCAGGATGAGTGAGCGCACACCTGCACCTACTTTATCTCTGACAGAGGCAGCAGGACACGGCTCTCCAAAGTAGGTGGGCACCCTGGAAGGAATAACGCTTATCTGTTGTTGGGAACAATGAAAACTGAGTAATTAGATTGGCAATGGGAACTTCTTGGATCTGCTTGGCAAAACAGGATAACGGGGTGGTTGGGGCAGGGGGAGGAAGGGTTAGAATGAAGAGGGAAACACCCAGATCTATACCCCATATGTGCAAGAAGCAGTCAGTAAACAGGCAGGATATGGGAGAGAAACTTTATGTTGTAAGCAGCCCTACAGATGGCATTCTCCCTCTCCCTCTCTCTCTCTCTCACATACACACACACACACACATGCACACACAGTCAGAAGGAGCTTTCCTGTCCATCACTGAGGACTGCATCTACAAGGTAACACAGTCCTGTCTCTTCCCCATCACCTCCAATATGCTTCCAGCAGTAAGTGATCTGTGGACAATTCACAACACACACAGACAATATATAATAATAAAAGGACAACCAGGACTGTCTTCAGTGTAAAGACAGGTATGTATCTATGTTAAGACTGCTGTTTGATGTAAAAGAAATGGGCAAATGCTGCTGGCTATGGACGCACTCAGGGAAAGTGTTTCCCTAGGGTCCTTCTCTGAAGAAATGGCTGGAGGAGCGTTCAACAACAGGAAAAATTCTGCAGAAGTGTCAGCCATGTAACCATCAGCCTAAAGCTGCAACGACAATGGGTTTAGAATGGGGACAGAGTTAAAGATTATGAATTACACAATATAAATGTTATATATATATAATCTACTGATCAATCTATATATATANAATGGGGACAGAGTTAAAGATTATGAATTACACAATATAAATGTTATATATATATAATCTACTGATCAATCTCTCTCTCTCTCTATATATATACGGTATGATACACGCATATTATATAATATATATACTATGTACTGTGTGTGTGTGTGTGTGTGTATAGGCAGACCTTGGACATATTGCGGGTTGGGTTCCAGACCACTGCAATAAAGCAAATATCACAATAAAGAGAGTCAAATGAATTTTTTGGTTTCCCAGTGCGTATCAAAGTTATGTTTATACGGGAGCCTATTAAGTGTACAGTAGCATTATGTCTAAGTAGGTATATACCTTAATCAAAAAATATTACTAAAAAATGCTAATCATGATCTGAGCTTTCAGCAAGTCATAATCACTGATCACAGATCACCATAAGAAATATAATAATAGTGAAAAACTTTGAAATATTGCGAGAATTACCAAAATGTGACACAGAGACACAAAGTAAGCAAATACAACCCAACACAGGTTGCCACAACCTTCAATTTGTAAAAGAGGCAATGTCTCAGAAGCACGATAAAGCAAAGTGCAATAAAATGAGGTTTGCCTGTATAGTATATATACATAGTATGATATATATGATACAATGATATACATATATATACGTGTGTGTATATATATATGATCAAGACAAATAACATGTCAAATAAAATCAAAATTTGGAAGAGGAACAGAGATAGAAGTTGTGAGATATTGTCATATGCTGATTTTTTTATACCTGGAGTTTAAAAGATACAATTTAAGATATATGAAACAAATAATAATGTAAAAATTGTATTCATAAATAAGTATGAACTCAAGAACTAAAGGAACTATAAAAATAGTTTAATAGATTAAATTCTGGTAACAGTGCAGAGGACGAAAAAGTAGGTAAGGTGAATAGCTCAGTTGCCCCATCAATATTCTCTAGAAGAGCGAGTTGAAAGGAGTTATGTAAGTTCTGACTGCAGAGTCCACTACAGTGAAAAACAGTTAGTGAGCCTTTGGAATAAAGAGAAGGAGCCACACAACAACAACAGAGTTAGGAAACACCAAATCATTTTGGGAAAGTAGTATTAAAAGCAGCAGCAGCAATACATATGGAAAGTATAACTTAGATCATGGTTTATACTCTTAGACTTTATCAGCAGATATAAATTCTATAAAAATGTGAAGGCCGGAAAGAAAATAAAAGCCCTTCCCAGACATGATTACAACTCTACACTGTAGAGCTCAGTGCAGACTGCAATTCTATATCACCTAAACATGACACCCAAACAGACGGATTTAACCCGGGGAGGATGTGGATGAATGGTGGGAGGGGACTGAACATAAAAATGTAGGGTGAGGAATAATAAGCAAATGAATGATCAAAGGAAATGAAGATTCTAATCTTAATATAAACAGGGATGGATTCAGAGGAAAGGGCACTAAAATGACGACACAGTGAACATGAAAACTCTCAATTCACAATGAATATCTAGTAAGTATGTGTCACCATGCACCAAACAACAACCTGGCAAATTTCTTTAGACAAAAGCTACAGGAAATACTAAAAGTACACAGAATCCCGCAAGTAGTATATGGCAACTTCTCTCTCCTACTCATGACAAGTATGGAGATCAAAAATAAATAGGAAAATTAAAAACTCTAGAAAAAATAAATACAGAGATCTAAGTGTGTGTGTGTGTGTGTGTGTGTGTGTGTGTGTGTTTAACTCTACATTCAGGAAAAAGAGAAGAAGACTTTACAACAGTCCATATAATATTCACAACTGACAGTATATGAAGCCACCATAAAACCTTAGTAAATAAATTCCAAGGAAGCAGAAATAGGACAGTAAGACAGAAAACAACATTTCCCCATCAAAATAAAAGATATGGTAACAAAATTAAAGAGAAAAAAAACAAGTAAGGAAATAAAAATCTATAAAAACTTATTGACTAAAACTGAAAATAAGGTCCAAGATTATTTGAAATATATATAGTAATGAAATGACTATTAATGAAATGAAACCCACACGATAGCATTTGTGAGATTCAACTAAATATTTAAGAGAAAAGTTCACATGCATAAATACTAAAACTGATAAAAAATGAGGACAAGCATTCAACTTAAGAAAATAGACAAACAAAAGAAAAATAAATGAAATCAAAAAGGAGAAATTCCAAAAATAAAAGCAATCATTAATGAATTTAGAAATATAAAGGAGAGATGACAATAACAATAAAAAAAAACTTGCAATGATTGCATACTTAATCTCTGCAGGGCATGATTAGATTAGATTTGATTTAATTATTCTTTTTCAAGGCATTATTTTAAATGGTTTCAATGTATTAATTCAGTTTGAATTTAAAGTCCTTCATAATAAGGATCAAGAAAATTAAAACTATTTTTTGAATAGACAAAATAAGTCATCAGGAAGATTAGGAAAAATGGAAAGAAAGCAAAAATACACAAAATCAGCTATGAAAATACGAATAAAACTACAAATCAAAAATTTTTAAAAAATTAGAAAGTATACCAATACCATTTTCTGGGAATATTGAAATTTTAGATCAAATGGACACTTTTAAAGAAAAAAGTATGAATTATCAAAATGGACTCCAGGAAAAAAATGGGACACATGATATCAAAAATTGTTAACAAAACTGAACCCATTATCAAAAATAACAAAACAAACCAAAACAAAACACTACACAGGTCAAATAACTTTACAGATCATCTAAAAGTCAACATTTAAAACATAAAGGTACAGTCTTTTAAAAACTATTTTCAGATGATCATAAAAGAGGTAAAGGTCACTCAATTCCTTACAATTCTGTACAACATCATACCAAAACCAGATGAGGATAATAGAAGGAACAAAATGTAGGATGAATATATTTTATAAAATAACGTAAAAATTAAAAAAAAAGCAGATGTGATCCATATTAAAATATAATGACGAAGTAGGGCTTATTCTGGGAATGGAAGAGCTGCAGACTTCTGGAAAACGTGAGATGGGTGGCTACCTTCTGGTGTGAACTCCAGAGGAGTTTTGATGAAAACACACAGAACTTACAGATGAAACATTCCATAATAGTATGTACTATATAGTTGCACTTTAAAGAATAAGATTTGTGTGTGGAGTGGTATTCCTTCAGTGCAATAAAGAAAATACATTTTAAAAAATAATAAGATAGGAATGCAGAACATTATGAATGAATTGATGAGGTAGCCGAGATACCAGGGGTTGGAATTCTAAAGCCCCAGAAGAGGCAAGAAAAGTGATCTTGATCTGCCCAGAGTAGATGAAGCTAGAATTCTCCTCCTCAGAAAGCCACCTGTTCATGAAAAGTTGAGAGGGGTTCAATCTCCTCTAACGTGCCCTGCGAGGCAGTGAGGGAGCCTCGCATGGGGAAAACGTAACTTGTGCCCAAGAACTTAAAATTTTACATGTGTGATATTCAATTGCACCCTTCCTAAATGTATGGGAAGACTTTTCCATAAATTAACAATTACAAACAAACAAATAGGTAATCAAGTACATAAGCAAAACCTAGAACTTTAGAAATCCTTTAAGGTCCAAAAAAAACATGTAAAAACATGCTGGAGGGAGATTTTTCAACATTAGACACTCACAGGCTCTCTTGGATGTGTTTTAACAACAACAAAAACAACAACAAATTGCATGCTCTGTGAGGATCTTACAAATAAGAGAATTTACAGAGAAATGGACAAATCAATCAAAGGAATGGTTTGGGGGGCCCAGGATTGATCCATGAACATAATAGGATTTATATGATAAATAAATGATTACCAATTACTGAGGATGAATCAGCCATTGATAAAGGTTACTAGGACAGTTTACACATACGTATTGAAAAAAAATTTAAGGAAAAAAACTCAATAGAAGTTGAGCAAATTACTGTAATAAGTAATTCACAAAAGGGGATCTCTGAATGACCAATAAGCATATGAGAGAAGGCTCACACACTCTAATAATAAGGAAAATGCAAAATAGCAGGATATCTTTTCATACTATCAGATTGGCAAAACTAACAAAAAGGTCTGATAATACCAATTGCTGGAAGGGATATGGAGACCTGACAGCACTCACAGCCACGGTTGAGGGAAAATCATGTATTCATTCACTCAAAGACCAATTTGTTTTATCCCACTTTAAACCCTCTGGCCCACTAATGTCCTTGGACTTAACACCTGTCCCCAAGACTTAACTCAGGAACCACTTTCTAAGACCTTCTCACTCCTCCCAGATGCTATTTGCATTTTAAAAAATCCAACTGCAACTTATCTGCATTTTGGATCCCCCCTCTCCAGCCTGACCGGGCATTGAAATGATTAAAAAATTATCAAGGAATCACACAATTCATGAAAGGATACACATTTCCCTGTACTCTTCTATTGCGCTGACTGGTTTGTGAATTTGTGGAAACGTATTTCAGATTTAAGCATGAATCCACAGATCAGTTGCTGCACGTAACATACAGACCACCTCAGTGGCAAACTCACTTTGGTGACAAAGCAGAACGCCTTCTGCTTAGAATGCTACCTTCTCCATAGGAAGAAGAAGGGAATGAGCATGAATCCCCCAAACTCTCTGTACACATCAGGTTCAGCTGGTGTGGCTCTGAACTTTTATTTTACAACTGACCCACATGGAAAGAGTTT
Source organism: Ailuropoda melanoleuca (assembly GCF_002007445.2). Taxonomy (NCBI): domain Eukaryota; kingdom Metazoa; phylum Chordata; class Mammalia; order Carnivora; family Ursidae; genus Ailuropoda; species Ailuropoda melanoleuca. The sequence goes on along the minus strand of NC_048230.1, from coordinate 36,620,918 downwards.
TTCCACATTGAAATCAAAATGGGTGGGATTGGTTTTGTTTTATTTTAACTAGTTTTCCTTCATATGTGAGATTTCTGGCATCTAGCCTGAGAAGTCTGCTGTAATGAAACGCATTTAGTGTGGAGAAGGGAAATAAAAAATTTCGTCTTCTTTTTAAATTTTTTTTCCATGCCTGTAAACACTCCATTTCACCTGGCAGAAAAGTTGTTCGTGACCGAAGGCTCATAGGCAAAACAGGTTTGGACCCAAAGGAAATAAAGAGCGCTCTTGTCTTTCCTGTTATACAGAATGATTTCACATGCACTAACCCACTGATGGAGAGGATTTTGTCTCCAACAGCCTTCCCCAAGGTGGCCTGCCCCAGATGGAGCAGGTATGATTTACAGGGTAAATCCCAGGGGACCCAGGCATCACCTTCATTCTCACCAGACACTGCTCTTGCAATGGATTTTTATCTGGGAATCCTGGCCAGGGAAATAAAATAATAACAGTCTCTGGCTTCCTGTGCTATTTGCCACTTCTCCTTGCGGACGGCAGTCATGGGTGCAAGGTGAGCTGATTTTTATCAGGGGATGTATTTATAGGCTGGTGGTTCCTGCTGTATCAAAGTGCGACAGGGGTAAAGGAGACAGGGAGCAGTTTTTCTGCCTTAATCACTCTCCCGGACCTAAGACAGAATAGCACAGGTGTGTCTGATCTCCCCAGGGGGTTGATTATCTCATGATAACCACATCCTCGGTCGTTCCCTTACTGCTATTTTTTCCCAGGTTCAGATACAAAGAAGTGATTTAGATGAGTGGATTGACTGACAAAAAACTGTCAGCCAGTCTGCACCGTGACATTCTAAAGGAGAATATCCACTTTCCGCAGGTTGGGCCGCCAACAGGCCAGTGTAAGCAAATTAAATGCTTCCTGGACAGAAGGAGGCTCCCGCAGCTGCTCCTGTTTACATTTTTCAGTGCCCTTTTCACAAGCAATTCAAAACCTAAAGCCTAAAAGCTTACACTGCTCTTAACAGAGTTAAAGGGCACGGAATATGCATCCTACTCCAGAAATACAAGGTCATTGGCCAGTGCTTTGTGATGGAGTCGGGGAGGTCAGCTGCCATATCCAGAGTGATCTAGGGGATCCAATGCAGCAACAGCGGAGGTCTGACATTCAGGCTGAGACAGGAAAAGCCTAAGGCCAGAGCGCTGGAAGCAACAGATGAGTTACTTGTGGGATAATTCCACATCTGACTCAGATAAAGTGACTGTGAATATTTCAATGGAATTTAATTCAAAGTGAGAGATTATGACAATGCTTATATTTATTGGCTTTTAAAAGTCATCTATTAGTATAATGCTCATGTTTTTTTAGAGAACAGAATTAAACTAGGGGATCACGGAGGAAACAAGTGGAAATTTAGCCAAAGATTGTTTTCTGACTGAAGTAAGAGAATGTGAAAGAACCTCTAATTTCAGCCATCCTTAAAAGCAGAGGGGGAAGCTGTATTCTTCTAGCTTCCGTGTTCTCTCAGGTGGATATGAAATATCTTAAATTCTAAATAATCTGTTCTCCTGCAAACAAATGGTCTATTTTTTTCTTCCGACTTAACAGTTCTCAATTAGTGAGAGTTCTTATTTTCATCTTTGTGGGGTTTTTTTTCTGTTTTTTTAAAGCCTGTGACTGTTTGGACTGCATATACTAAGCTCTATTCTAGGAGCTGGAGATGTCTCCGAGATGTGAAATCTACGCACACATCAGTGATATACTAGGATTGAGATTAGGATTAGGTTACTGCCTCAACAGTGGGTACCAGGACTCACATGACCGCACTCCTTTTAGCACCAAGACATCCTGACAGCAAACTCATTCCCCGGGCACCTTCATGGACAGACCTGCAACTAAATAATGCATTAGCACTCTGAAGCAAAGGCTTCCAAAAACCTAACCAAGCACTGGTGGAATCAGCTACCACTGGAATGATGTAACGAGGGGTGATGGATAGCTCACTGTCCATGTGGAGCCATTTTATATGCCATTTATTCAAATATCAGATTTTTAAAATAGTTACACACTCATCTTTTCCTTTCTCTAGGGGGATCTTCTTGCATTTACTATTTTTCTCATATGCAAGTAGAAGTCCCCCCTTGGACCTTACACACAGTAAAGGCTCAATAGGTACTTGTTGGTGCTAATACTAAAAATGATACTAAACTAATACTAATTATAATAACTAGCAATACTAATAATCGTAATCAAGTCATCCTTTTTCTCAACACTGAGAGTTTTGGTTTTTCCCTGGCGCAAAAAAGTAACAATAGCAAGAGCAACAAATATTTAAAATATTTACTGACTCCGGCAACATGAATTTAGAGACGGATCATAACATGAGGAGTGAAAGAAAGTTCATCCAGAAAACAAACATCACAGGAAAGTAACCTAGGAAATAATATGAAATACTGCAAGAGAAAGTGGGCCTTTGTAGGTGGTAACTGAAGGACCACCCTTTTTCCTTACAACTAAAAAGATACAACTGAAACAGGGACAATATTTAAGTTAAACTAACTGTTGTGTATCTAAACACGATAGGTAGGTTTCAGTCTGGTTACGGTAGAGGAAACAGAAGGTATACATTCACTTTACTCCATGAACAGGGCTGCTAAATATGGAGAACATATTTTTGTAAAGAATATAAACAATTTTAGAGTTTGTCTTTCTAATTTTCCAGTAAGTCCAGGTTATTGATGGTAAAATGACTCGATGCAAATACATATTAAGTTTTCATTTATTTTTCCTGCACTATTTCTGAACACCTGAATGAAACATTTCATGAATGGAAAGTTAATCTACCCAGAACTGGATGCCTAAAGCACTATGAGAAATTGGACACTTTTTTTGGATTTAGTCGACCACATAGAAGCATTGTGCAGGAAAGGTTAAGATAGGGACTTGGTCTTAAAGCCCAGAGTTTGATCCATGGTTGAAATAATCAAGGTGCTTTCTTTTCTTTTACATTTGAATGGGTTCAAATCACTGGCTTACTCAATTTTCACCCAGAGCTTAATGCACTGGGCAACCCCCAAGGCACAAAACTTTAAAGGTGAAATGATTATTTCTGATGACAAATGTTCTTACTGCTATCTGAAAAGTGGCCATTGTATAAGTTCTATATCTCCAGGAATGCTTTTGGATATGGTTGTATTTGTCCACAGCACTGCTGTCCTTGCAACTTCTCTATTATTTTTCATTGAATATTTTCCCCAGGGAAACAGAAGAGACTTAGCTTAAAACTTCCTTAAAAGGAATTTAAAACTTCTCAGTCCTCTTGAATTTTTGTGAGCAGCTTCATTCAAAAATCATTTTTTTTCCTTTTACAACATTACAGACAAGTTTGTAGAGGTGAAATAGAGGAGGTGAAATAGGAGGCAAGTTTAAGATTGACAGCCATCATATTGGTCGTACTGGAACAGTGGTCAGCCCTATGAATGCACAACTCCAAGATGACATCTACTTTGATGGCTTAATTCCTGCCTATGGTACGCTGAAGTTGCGTAACAGAAGTTACAGAAAATGAAGAGCAAGATAAAATAACAAAGCAATTACAATTGAGAACTAGAGATAGTTGCATGCATTGGCATTACGCTCTTGGTAAGTTTTGTGATTTATATTAAATATTAGAGCAAATAACAAACAAGATTTAAAAATGTGTTTAGGGTATGAAAATATCAATACAACAATGACCCATTTTCCTCCTAGTGCATGTGCACATGAAAAGCTTAAAAACAAATAAAAATATTATTTGACCAAGGGATGTAACTAATTAAAAGGAGGATATTAAATCAGGCTTCCGCTGATGCACTTATTCTTAAGATATTAAATACAAGACAATGATCATAGATTTTGCTTTAGCAAAGCACTGGCATCCCATCTATATGCATTTCCACAAGAATACAATATCCAAGAATCAGGCACAGTGACGGTATTATGACACTAACACTCATAATCAAGTCAGAAATCTGTCTCATGATTGTGCTAATTGTTCTTCCCTATGTGTATTAACTACCAATATTCAAATTTCACTCAGACTTCATCTATGCTCTTTGTTCTGGATTTTTCACATTGGAATTTTTCTGTAACCTATGTTCTATGTTTACTTTCCCTAGAATCGGTTCTCAGCATTACCTCTATATTACTCCGCGAGTAAAGGTCCAGCGCATGAAAGTATGCTTCTTTCCTTTAACTCTTTCTCTTTTTGGATTCTGTGCTAAACACAAGGAGGAGAAACGGGTTTTTTTTCTTGGTGTTACCACATTGATGTGGCTCCATCTGAATTTGCCTCAGGCTATGAGGGAGGAGACAGTATGGCATGACTGTAAATGAAGAAAAATAGGGAAAATTAAGCAAAGCATCCTGTTTACCTTCAGCTGGAAAGCCGAGTAGAACAACCTGCTAAGCCACAGCCTTGTTTTTGGACAGATTATGCATTTCGTTAGCAAAAAGGTGGTTTTTAAAAGCACCTTTTTGAAAACATAATCACTGGACACGAAGAAAAAAA